>NC_060912.1:9321157-9696157 GCF_014805685.1 Silurus meridionalis | reverse complement strand
TTTATAAATATTGTGCTCGAAAATACATACACACATACCTTTTTCTTAAAACTTTTTAATCCAAATCAAATGAGAAACACACACACACACACACACACACACACACACACACACACACACACGCGTGTCTGAACAGATGTGGCTGCACGATTGTTCAAAGCACTCCGTTGTCCCGGTGCCAGAAAAACAGAGCTGCTAGTCACAACGATGTCTGACGTGGATCTAAAGCCCCCCATCGTGCCCTCGTCTGCATCCCTTACACAATCAGACTCTGAAAGCGTGTATACAAGGAGAACTAAACGGTGGAAAGATGTTTTCTTGGTTTCCAGTAATCAAAGCATCCTCGGCATTTAAGAGGAATTTTCATTACAGTCAACCGTGCTGTGTTTTTTTTCCCCTTGGTGGAGCTGCACCATGGAGATGGTTGATGAACAGTAAAGAGAGGGCTCCCTCTCGTTCTTCCAGCTTCATTCACCATTAACAGAGGCAATAATGTGTTTTTGGGTAGTTCCTAGTCCCAGCGTGACTTCTTGCTAACACACTGTAGCACCAGGAGTGGGTCTTCATCAGCATCGACAGCAGTATTTCCTCTGAAGAGGTCGATGATTAAAGAATATCCAGTAGCACTATTTGCTAATCGCTAAGCTCTTCAAGAATGGTTGTTCAATCATAGCATTTCTGCTAATCGATAGTTAAACAGATTTTCAGTGAGTCTTATAGCTTTCACTGACACTTGTATAAACATTGATCTATCACAGATCATCAGGTTTTACACACATTTGTAGAGTCCATGCCAGCCAACCAACCAAATACTAAACAATTATGAAATGTCAATACAGCTTAAATGAGAGCAAACAGTTTTCCAAGCTCGAAATTCCCTCCTGTAATTAGTGAAGTAATGGTTCAAGAAATAGTTTAAGCATTACAGGGTTATATAGAGTATATTCTGACTTTTGTAAGCAACGAATCTCATGTAGCTGTAGCTCCATCACACCATTTATCCGAACAAGGCTCGAGCTTACATATCGCATAAGTTATGACATCATTCCGCCGCCTGCCACAGCCTCAATGTGCCTTTCAGGTGTGAACAGAGTGGCTTCGTCTTAGCCAATGTGTACGGGGGGTACACTAATGACACAGGGATCACTCTTATAGACACTCACACCTACACACACTTACAGACTTGCATACATGCATATACACAAGTTATGGAGGCCTGCCACTGTGTCACTGGTTTTCAGGAGTTGCTGGAACCGAAACCTTTTATTGGCTCGTCAGCTTGGTTTAGTTCCTGCAAACAGGACATGTGCAAACCAAATATGAAGAGTTAATCTTCCAAACTTTATTTTACTATCGATCTATCAGTTTCAAGACATTTGGAATGTTACCCAAACATTTTTTTGGAGGTCTTCCACCAAAGGTATCAAGTTGTTTAAAAAATCTGAGATATGAAATATCAGGAAATTCTGAATTTATCGTCTCATATTTATCTTCTGTTCTTAATTCTGAATGCTTTCATTGTAAAACCAAAACAAATTATGAATCGGTTTTGCAGTTCCAGATCCGGACTTAGATCTTACTCAAACGTTAGGCATGGTGAGACTTCACAATGAAACTTGGAAGGTCTAAAGACCTGAAATGAACAGGAGGAAATTGTTCTGTCCCACTAAAAACTCTGACTGTGACCTCTGCTGGTACAAGGGGGAAGTGCTCTGAGCTTTTGTTACCAGTGGTGGACAATGAAGAAGTAAAAGTAATTCGTTACTGTACTTAAGTAGCTTTTTCGCATATCTGTACTTTGCTGAAGTATTTCCTTTTGGAGAGACTTTTACTTTAACTTCACTACATTTCAACATCAAATATCGTATTTTTTACTCTTTTTATTCATGAGTGGATAAAAACTTAACCGGTCAAGCACACAGCAAGCCACCAATCAGGGTAGAGCGTGCTCTGTTTTAAACTTGTTACGTGTGCCGCTGTCTACTTAGCAAATGCATACAGTTCAGCATGAGCTCAACAGCAAGCAGAACATTTTAAGAGGAATAAGTGATAGAAGAAAATCCTGATTCCTGGGGCCATGATTTTTTTGAAGTAGTTAAAATAGATAGTAGTCAGTGTTTGACTCATTAATATCATTCTATTAATAGATTGTGTGCTAATAGTAACATTAGAGTCTTTACACATAAACTGAGTTGATTAAGTGAAGAGTCTTGTGCTAAAAATGATAATAGGAACATATAGCCGTAATAAATCAGTACTCTGATACTTAAGTACATTTGAATGCAAACAATTTTGTACTGAAAGTTTAAAGGGACACGTTTACTGGAGTCATATTTTACAAAGCATATCTCTACTTGTACTCAAGTACATGCTTTGTTACAAGTGGAGACTCAGTTTGATCACTTCTGCTCATGTAATATTCTGATCCTGTAATTTGGCTCAGTTTGGGTCCACTTAAAAAAAATGCAAAACACAATCCTGCAGTTAAGCCAATTCAGAGCTGTATAGCATTGTCACTTGAGCTTAGTTGGAAGCCAGATGCATCTTTCAGACATTCTGGAAATGATTGGTGTGTTCTCACCCACCTAGAATGACACCGAGATGAAGAATGGGATACACTAGGGTTTGGATTAAACATTGTTTATATAAAAGCCGGCTTAATAATACTTTTAAACCACACAGGTTTCTCATTTAGAATAAGTCGACCCTCTATAGAAAGCTAGAAACCTCAGCCTTCATTCAGAGTTCAGCAGACAGCAGGAGATAGAAGAATGTCGATAGTGTGTGATCCTGAGGTTAAACACACACAGGCCCATCACAGGCCCCATCGTCATCGACGCCTGCACAGAATGAAATGGACTCGGCTCATGCGAGCTGACACCGAGGCTAGACGAGAGGTGTGTATAAAGCTCTGTTTGTGCGTGTGTTGTTTGTGTGTGTCTGTGTGTCTGTCTGTCTCCACCTGTAACACTGTGTACTGTGTACCTTTTACCTCTTTCTCCACTACGTAACCAGCGTTCAACACTTCATAAATCATGCATGGCCTCTCCTCACATGAGTTCCATGGCCTCTCCTCACATGAGTTCCATCTCTGTGCTGGACTCTATAGTGGAGTCGTTGTGCGGCCAGTGGCGTTCATCCCTCATGCTCGAGCATGAGCACGCACACACTTGGGCACACAGACACGCACCCTGGAAAACATACTGGCAAAGGCTATAAATAGCTCACAGTGCATCTTGACAGGTAGAAGCTTTCTAGCAAACAACTAGCATCATTGACACACGTATATAAACAAATATACCGATAGTCACCAGAGCTTTAGTGTGCAAAGTCTTATGAAGGGGAAAGGACATAATGCATGGCTAGGAGGTCATTAAAGTCATGTCAGATCACTTTACATGTTTTGAAAATGCATAGACTAGAATAGAATAAAAAAGAATAGAATAGAATAGAATAGAATAGAATCGAATAGAATTTTAATATATACAAATTATTTTGCAATATTTCTATCAACATGGCAGATAAAATGAAGCAGTGAGGGTAAGTTGGGACAAAGGCGAGAACAGTTACGGATGGAATATCGAATTCAATTAAATTTATTTACACATTTAGAGTATAAGAAAGGTCCTTAACCCTCAAATGCCCAGTTGTATGAATTGGATCTATTCTATGGGGCATAAATGGAAATAAAAACTCAAAGAAGTATGAGAAAGAAATGTTTGGCAGAACCGTCCACCTCTGGGTGACACCCAAATTCCATTCATTCATTCATTCATTCATTCATTCATTCATTATAATGCATCATTGATAGGGTTGATTGTTCATTAATGGACACTGCAAAACTGTTCATGGTGATTGCAGTCCTAATCATTTAGTGAACTGTTAATATTAGTTACAGTTCAAATCCTCATGTTTCCTGAGTTTAGGCTTCTACAGTAGCTCCATGGACCTTTGTTCAATTTGAAGCATCCTCAGCCGAACAGAGCGGTCCGCCGATCGAAGAGAATTTCGTCCAAAATATCAACTTCAGTAGGTGTGGATAGTAGAAGAGAGCAGGACCACTGGTGGAATAATGACCAATTGATTGTAAATAAAACACTGAACATTGTTTGAAGATAAAATGGGGATCATTGATTCGTATTTGGTGGTGAACTCATAAGAAGCAGCTTTTTGGGTTCAATATCATATGGGGCAGCTGTTTCCCTCTGATAATAAAGGCACAAAATTGACACTAGACGATTTGTATTTTATGATAATGACTGGTATTAAAAAATAGGCGTTTTTGCTTTCCGTGCAATGTATCACCTGAAATCACCCACAATTTTACTGTTTTACTGTCAAAAGCATTCATGTATATACACATATTTTCACATATATCTTCATATATTTTATATTTTATACAGTTTATACTTTTTATTTTCTTGGTTTATTTTTCCTAATTCCATTCCCTTTTATGCTTGAATGCCGGACCGTCGTAAAAAGCATTTCACTGCATTCTTTAGGTTTATCAAAGTATTCCCAATGGTCTTATTGCATTATTTGCTTCACCCATGAAAAGAATGCCTTGTTGTTCACTTCTAGCTTGTAGGACAATCTGTACTACATCACTTTGTTTGGTACAAACTTTAAATGGCTGAAACCTTTCAGAAACACAAGTACAAGTAAATATTACAGCATCTAATACTTTTTTTTTAAGGGAACTGTTGAGATCTAATGGTCCTGTTGGTCTCTTTATGGCTCAACTTCTGATCTGGAACAACAAGCACACCAGCCCCCACTTTGGCCACGTCTTTATCTGCAGCCTCAGCTTTGTCCCTGGTACTGCTCCTCCTAAAACAATCTCATGTTGATACATCTGCTCCTAGCTTTGTCTTTGCTTCTGTGCTTCTAATATCATATCATGTCACCCCTGACACTTTCTTAAGTGCAATCCATGACCCTTCCCTTATGTCAGGCTCAGCCACTGATCCTTCTCACGTGTCAGTCGCAAGCCCTGATCTGGTGCCAGTCCCTGTCTCAGTCTATGACCCCCTCTCTTCTTAGTCCCTGACCCCATTTCTGTCATGGGTCCTGACCCTGGCTCCGCTCTCATGTCTGTCTATGCTGCCAATCCTGAACCCATGTTAGTTCTACTCATGAGCCCATCACTGTCACTGACCATTCCCTTGTTTCAGTCTCTAGCTAGTTTAATTTCTTGATCTAGATCCAGATATTTGCTCCTGCTCTTATCTCTGATGCCAATATAGTACCTGCCTCTGTAACATCTTCAACATTAACTCTGCTATTTTCTGTCTAACCCACAGGTTCATACCATGATCCTGCCGAGCCCCATGCCTTGCAGATTTTTGTATTGTCTCTGCTCTTACATACCCACATCAACTCAAGTGCCATGCATGAGAGTGAATGCTGGCATATATGATTGAGCAAACTTATATTTTTCTCTGCCCTGGAGCTTTAAACCACCATTGATTGGACCTAAAATACACCATATGGATAAAAGTTTTTGGACACTTAGTAAGATTTAGATTTTTGGAGTGTGCTTGTGGAGATTTGTGCTCAGGCAGAAGGGTTTTAGAAAGTCCGGTACTGTAGGGTGAGGTGAGCAGGCCTGGGGTGCAGTCAGTGTTCACATTCACCTTGAAGGTGCTTAAAATGGAAAGGTCAGAGGTCAATAGCAGGAGATCTTTTACTCCAACCCATTTAAAGCACATCTTTATGGAGCTGGATTTGTGCACAGGGGCATTGTCAGGGTGGAACATGTTTAGGTCCCCTTGTTCAAGTGAAGGGAAAATGTCATGATACTGCATCTAAAGACATTCTACACAATTGTGTGACTCCAACGTTGTGGCAACATTTTGGCAAAGAATCACAAGTCTGTATTGTATACTATATACTTTTGTCTATAGAGTGTATATTTATAGGGTATCATAGTGTACTTTATTGATCCACAGGCAAATTGTTATTACTTTACATAAAAGGTTAGTATTGTAGTGCAGGAGATGCAATACTATGTGCTCTAATGGATTGGACAATCAAAAAAAAAGTATATGACAAGAGCTGAAATGTTTTAAACTCTATATTGGCATAATTAATGAATCAGGAATTGAGGAAAAACTTT
This sequence comes from Silurus meridionalis, assembly GCF_014805685.1. Taxonomy (NCBI): domain Eukaryota; kingdom Metazoa; phylum Chordata; class Actinopteri; order Siluriformes; family Siluridae; genus Silurus; species Silurus meridionalis. Next base: position 9,690,039 of record NC_060912.1, on the reverse strand, counting down.
GTGTTCTCTTCGCTTGATTTATTTTTGTGATTCTAGAGCTGATCTTGGCTTTCCAAAAACAACCATTCCTCTCTACTCCAAAAATGACAAATCTATCACATGTAAACCACTTCTATTACTCAATGATAGCGTTCTAGCAAAAGCCGAACACAGCAGCAAGAGAATCCTAATTAAGATGATACAATCTATTCTAATTGTGCTGATTGTAACCAGCACAGAGAACACTAGTCTATCAGCAGCTAGATTCAGTCTCGAGGACATCCATCAGGTTGCAACCACAGCCCCACAGTCGAAGTTCTAATTGGTACCTCCATTCACATGATTAATACGATTTAAATCACCATTCCTTCATTTAATTAGCCGTATTTATTTTCTCTGAGAAATTCCCCAGTAGCACCGGCTTACACAAACATGCACCACAATTTCTGTCTGCTTATTTTCCTTAGAAAATAATTAGCGCCATAACGAGTTGTTTGTCAAACGTGTTTTTAGAAGGCAAGTCTGTTTTTTTCTGATATATTTATATATTTCGCAGTGGGAGGTAGTGCTCTGTCCGTTGAGTGGAAAAAGAACCTGCTCTCTCGGCCGACTTAAATAAGGCTCTTTATACAGTTTGCAGGTTCGCTGTAGTTTGCATGAGTCTGGCTGGATGCCTGATGATGACATCATTACCATGTTGACTCTGGAGCAGATGAGTGATGAACAGCTTGCATGTGTGTGTGTGTGTGTTTCTCTCGTGTGTAACGACTGTCAGCTTGTTAGAGTACAGGATTCTGTCACCTGTTCACACACACTCCTTGCATTTCCATCCACATGCTTCATACATTTTGAGCATTTTTTCTGAAGCATGCATCCATCAGCTACTGTTCTACAGAATATTTTACGCAATTGCACTGAGATGATGTAACGCAAACACACAGAAAAAGACTCACACACTCTTACATGTCATGTCGCATCATTGATTATGCCAAACGATGTGGTTCAGTCAGCGAATAATTCCTTTATTAAAAAAAAACAACTTGTCGATTTTTTCCACAATAGTTTGTTTTTCTTTTTTTCTTTTTTATGCATTTTTTACATTCCCACATAATGTATGTGACCAGCTACTGACCATCCAAATCTTAGCCAGTGATCATACAACTGGCTAGTGATGAAATTTTGCTAATGCTCTGGCTAAAGTTCAATTCAGATTTAGCCAACATTCCACCAACCTGATGTTTGGTTAATATTCAGCCTTTGCTTGGCCAACCGCAGTGTTTTTCCAATATCTAGCCCACTTTTGACTAATGTTTAGTGTAGGGTTAACCAGTATTTAGTCTGTACTTAGCCATCGTTTAGCCCATTTTAAACCAAAACCTAGCCCACACTGAGCTACTGTTTAATCTACATTATGTTTGGCCAGTGGTGCTACTGAATATTTTGAATGTTCTATATAGGTATGTTTGGCCAACTTTTGGACCAAAACCAAACCAAGATTAGCCAACATTTAGAAGTCTTTCAGCCACAGTTGTTCAACCCTGTATTTGTTAATGTTAAACCTAAGCTTGTCCAACATTGTGTTCATGTGTAATCACTATCTAATTGACCTTTGTCCCAGATTTAGCTAACATTTAGTCTTGTTTATCAAATGTTCAGTCTGTAACTAGCCAACATTCTGCCCATGTTTAGCAAAAGTCCACAGTTTTGCTCTCTGTTTAGCCAAATTTTCTGTTCACTTCTGTTCACTTTTATTTACTATTCAGCAACATTGATCAAAACTTTACCAATATTTAAATGGTCAGCAAAGGTAATTTTCCAGATTACACCCAGGTTACACTAACTACATTACCTACACGTATCACAAAACATCTAGTTCAGTGACTGGCAACTCATCCAGCCTCAGATGGGCTCACACTAAGCTAAAGTTCTGACCTTGCTCATTGTACTCTCAGTAAGTATTTCTCCACCACCTGAATACAGCACTTAATTCAGATACAGAACATATAGTTATGTGTGTATGAACCACTTGATAATGTTTTGATGTTACACCTTGTGAATAATATTTTATGTGTATGGGCAATCCAAGGCAGTCACCATGAGAGAATGCAGATTTCATTAGTTACAGTGGGAGAGAGAGACAGTGAGATATAGATAGAGAGAGAGAGAGAGAGAGAGAGAGAGAGAGAGAGAGAGAGAGAGTTAGCAAATAGCTGTGTACAAGGTTAAGCAGAAAGAGTGAGAAAAAACAGAATAAGACAGTAAATAGAAAAAAAAGAAAAAGAAACAGTGAGAAATAACAGATTGAGACAGACAGACAGACAGACAGACAGACAGACAGACAGACAGACAGACAGATAGACAGATAGATAGATAGATAGATAGATAGATAGATAGATAGATAGATAGATAGATAGAGGTTAGTAGTGGGTGTGAAGAGTAAAGCAGAAAGACTGAGAGAGTGAGACATATAGAGTCAGACAGAGATAGTGCCCAAGAGAGAGAGAGAGAGAGAGAGAGAGAGAGAGAGAGAGAGAGAGATGAGGGTAGCAGAGGTTATGTAAAGGGTTATGAAGAAAAAGCATGAGAAAAACAGAGTAAGGCAAAGTGAGAGAAAAACAGACATAAAGACAGAGATGAGATTAGAAGTGGTTGTGTAAAAGGGTTAAGTGAAAAGACAGAGATAATGAGAAATACGGAGTGAGATAGAGAGAGATGGAGAGACAGAGTGAGACAGACTGACTGAAAGACTGATAGACAGACAGATGAGGTTAGCAATAGTGGTATAAAGAGTTAAGCAGATAAACAGAGAGAGTGAGACAGAAAGAAACAGAAACAGACACAGATGAGGTTAGCAGTGGTGGTATAAAGGGTTAAGCAGAGACAGTAAGTGAATCCAGATGTGCTGTTATTATTAATATCTGGGTCTGATGAATGGGAAGGTAAAATTACAGGCGCCAGCCAGGGAGGCCCCACACACACTCACCCTGCCACCCAGCACCATGCCGCTTACCTCTATACACTCGTCTACTGCTCACTCACTCCCCTGCTATCGCTCTCTCTCTCTCTCTCTCTCTCTCTCTCTCTCTCTCTCTCTCTTTGTCATGCTCTCCTTCACCTCCAGCTAGTAAAAACATCGCAGGGAATGAGAGGAACAGAAAAGAGAGAGAGAGAGAGAGAGAGAGAGAGAGAGAGAGAGAGAGATGGTGAAAGAAAGCAATAGAAGGAGATAAAGTAAGATTTTTCTCAGACACACATTAGAGATTATATAAGGTTGTTAGCTATTTCACACACTTAAGCTTTATTGGACTATTAGCATTTTAATTAGCATCAGATAAAACCCAGTCAATTAGCGCTCAGTTAACGTATTGTGAGAAATAGACTGGATTTTTCCACTCAGCTGTGTGTGTGTGTGTGTGTGTGTGTGTGTGTGTGTGTGTGTGTGTGTGTGTGTGTGCACCATAACTAAGTAGATCTTTAGTATTCTTCGAATTTCAATCTGAAACCAAACAGAGACAGAAATATGAATTTAAGTCTGATTCAAATAAAGCAATTCAACAAATCGCACTTTTTCACTGCCCGCGATTTCTGCATACGATGATCCGAACCAGACCCGCGCCGGACTGGGTCCAAATGTTAAATCTAAAACATGGACCTGCACTAGGGACAGGATGTAACAACATCCTTTTATGTAATAATCCGAGTTGGTTCTGAAGCTGATTTGGTACAGATCTTCTAAAACAGATCAGTTCTGGTAAAGACACTGCACAAATGAAATTTGGCTGCTTCTGTTATGTGAATGTGAAGCAGATATGGAACGATGTTGAGAGGGGATGTGATTTGGAAAGGGGCAGCTTCGGTAGCCTAGAAAAGAGGAAGGAAAAAGGAACAGGAGGAGAACTCAAGAGGTCTAAGATTATGAGGAGACAAAGGATAGTATTAGACATTTATGGTATCTATGGGGTTATGGGCTTTGCTCAGGGGCTCAGCATTGGCAGCTTGCTGTGAAAGGGATTTGAACCCACAACCTTCAGATTCAAAGTCCAATGCCTTCACCACTAAATTACCACCTTCACCTCATCTCCCCCTTAAACTGGTTTACCTCGAAGTTGGAGATACACGCCTTTATTTGATGTCTTTGGATACAGTAGGATGAACTTTTTCCCTACATTTGAATTAGGAGATCCAAACCTGTTCCAGTATGACAATGACCCTGTGCACAAAGTCAGCTCCATGAAGATCTGCTTTACTGGGTTGGAGTAGAAGATCTCATGCTATAGAGCTCTGAACTCAACCCTTTTTTTGTTGTATGAACCAGCTATCTAAATAAGAAGACTAAGACAGGATTGATGGGGTTAAGAGTAAAACAAAGAGAGGGAAATTGAAATGAGAGAGTGACAGGTAGGAAGTGGAAGAAGTTAAAGAGAAAGAATGAATCTGTGTAGAAATCACAAGAAAAAGAGACAAAAACACAGTAATTTGGAAAGATAAGAAAGTGAGAAAAACAAGATCAGATAGTAAAGAAGACAAGTCAGAGAAAGTGAAATCAACAAGAATATGATAGAGTGATTATGTGTAAGAGAGAGAAAGAGTGAGAGAGAGAGTGAGAGAGAGAGAGAGAGAAAGAGAGAGAGAGAGAGAGAGAGAGAGAGAGAGAGAGAGAGAGAGAGAGAGAGATACTCATAAAAAGAGTGAATGCAAAAAAGCAAAGAAAACAAAAATAAAGAAGAAAACAAAAATAAAAAACAGATAAATGGAAAGGGTATGGAAGGAAGGAAGAAGGAAGGAAGGAAGAAAGAAAGAAAGAAAGAAAGAAAGAAAGAAAGAAAGAGGGAGATGTATGAGGGAAAGACAGGAAGAGTATGAATTGGAAAAATGAGTGAGAGAAAGAACGAATGAGAGAAAGCCAGATAAAGAAAGGATAGATTAGGTTAATCTTGAGTGCAAAGAGCAAAAGAAGGAAATATGTGAAAATAAGTGAGATGGGGAAAAACAGCAAAAGAAAAAGAAAGCAAAACATTTCTATGGAAAAATCTGGATGTAAAAGATAAACAGAGTGAGAGAGTAATAAAGAATAAAAGAGAGAGAGAGAGAGAGAGAGAGAGAGAGAGAGAGAGAGAGAGACAGGTAGCAGAAAGGGAGGAGAGGATGAAAATGGGAGAAAGTGTCATGGGGCACAGAGAGATGTGAAGTCCTAAGGGACAACGTGAGAGGAAAGAAAAAAGGAGGACAGGAGACAGGGGAGAGGGGAGCAAGAAGGGGGGCTGGAGTCTGGCGCTGTTGTTCCAGCCGTCACACACTCGAGGGCCTTGAGGGGAGTCCCTCTCATAGCACACACACACATACACACACACATACACAGACACACACACACACACACACACACACACACACAAGTCCTCTGGGAGATCCCTGCAAGCCTCTCTGTCGCTGTCTGCCCCCGCCTCCGACTCACTCCAACACACATCGTCTCTCGTTGTGACAGCTCAGAAGAATGTCTCCACTATCTCTCTCTCTCTCTCTCTCTCTCTCTCTCTCTCTCTCTCTCTCTCTCTCTCCGTCTCTCTGTCTCTGTGTCATTGTATGTTTGCAGCACTGATGGGACACCAGACAAATGAGTTACTTTGTTGCCACTGTCAAGAGTAGTATTAATGCATGGTCCACACACACACACACACACACACACACACACACACATATGTATGCACCATGGGCCGACTCATGACTCAGTTGAAGCTGGGAAGGTTGCTGTCATTGGGGTAGTCTGTTAAGGCAGTACTACATCATCTCTGACAGTGCATGAGAAGAACACACACACACACACACACACACACACACACACACACACACACACACACACACACACACACACACACTGAGATCGTTAGCTGTTTTCAGGGTCATCAAAGTTTAAATTGCCTGTAGGTACAAACATAAATAACTGTCTTTTTATAATTGTCACAATAGTCCACTTTTATTTAATTGTTTATGGGTTGGGGGTGGGGTAGTGGTTTAAATTTAAAAACACAGATGCATATACATTTATGAATATTATCTTGTAGGTCATCACTTTGTACCCTTACAATAATGATCTTTATATATGCATAACTATATAATAAATAAGCCACCATTAAAGTAAGATATTGCAGGATCTACATATTTAGATTTCAGTCACTGGACAGCGAGAGTCTTGCATTTGAAAGAAAGAAAGAAAGAAAGAAAGAAAGAAAGAAAGAAAGAAAGAAAGAAAGAAAGAAAGAAAGAAAGAAAGAAAGAAAGAAAGAAAGAAAGAAAGAAAGAAAGAAAGAAAGAAAGAAAGAAAGAAAGAAAGAAAGGAGATGCATGAGAGAAAGACAAAAATGTGAGAACAAAGACTTGGAATAATGAGTGAGAGAAAGAAGTGAAAAATTGGTAGAAACAGAGAGAGAAAGACAGACAAGGAAATACTGATTTGTTTCATCTTAAGTGCAAGGAGAAAAAGAAGGAAGAAATGATGAGATGGGGTAAAACAGAGAGAAGTAACCAGAAAGCAAAACATTTTTATGGAAAAGTCTGGATGCAAAAGATAAACAGAGTGAGAGACTGAGACAAAATGAGAAATAAAGAGAGAAGGAGAGATCTTACAGGATCTACTTTTTAGTCACTGGGCAGAAACTACTATTGCAACAAGGTGAACTGAGCAGATGAGAGTGAGGAGTCTTGCTCAAGGACCCAGCAGCCTGACAGGACTGGATTCTTATTCCCAATCTTCTAAATAGTTTAGTTTGTTTAGTTCAGAACCAGGAACTCAGATTTCTTGATTGCTAAGAGAACAGTTTCGGGGATTTTTGTGCAACAAGAAACCAGTGGAGCTTCTCATTCTCTCATTAATGAGGTCACGTGAGAGAACTTGATAAGGAATGCAGCATCCTGAATGCCCTATAGGGGAGATGTCACATTGATTAAGTCTAGAAATAAGGTTTCTGACCTATTAGTTGATGTGATCTGAAAAAAATTCTCTGTGTGCTACTGTGACAGTGAGGGTGGTCCAGCAGTAAGGAGGGGGTATTGTGCTATATGCTGGTAGGAAACTATTTGCAGTTTTGTCAAGGTCGAGTTTCAAATGATGGGTTAGAATGGCAGTGTGATATCTTCAGAGCAACTTGGGAGGTAAAGTTGTGTGTCATCTGTGTAACAGTGATAAGTGAAGCCATGAGAATCAATCACTGCACTCAGAGAGTTAGCATTCATTTAGAACAAGAGTAGACTGAGCATTGACCCCTGGCATGCTCTAGAAGTAATGCTGGGAGGTGATGAAAGTGAACCTCTCTGTATTTCCAACTAGGATCAATCATGGAATTGCAATGAGAACCGGATCAGAGCGCAACTGCCAGTCCACAAGTTGGCAAGAGGGACGATGAGGATCTGTTGATTCACGGTGTTGAGGCAAATAAGAATCGCAGACGTAGAATAATCTCTGGCTTTGTGCAAATGTTCGGTGACTGCATTGCCTGGAAACAAGTTCAGCAAGCACTGTGTGTTCCAGGATCTTGGCTGGAATTGGAAGGTGGGAAATGGGACTTTCATGGAGTCTAGCATAATGAGTCGTGACTTGAGTCGAGATTTGAGGATGCAAAGAGCTTAGAACCACTTGAGCCAGAACCATTCATTGATCATCAACGTCAAATACAGTTTCAAGCCTCAGGATTGTATTAGGTCAAACATGGCAGGAGATTTATGGTCATCAGCATCACTTCTCATTCCTCAGTGAGCAGCTTAAACAAAGGAATGTTTGGACTTGTGTAGAAGATCATTCCACCTGGCTTGGAGGACTCCTGAAAACAAATAAAAGCGGATTTGGTTATTATCTGGTTATTTCTACTTAAAACAATTTGCAAGAACACAAATATCTACTCTGTATCTAAGATCAAAACCCAATTCACCATTTACAGGGTTATGAGGACACCGTTGCTGGAAAACTTTGAAATATAAGCATTAGGCAAATATAAAAATTTTGCAAAATTGCCTGTGTGTGAAGTTGCTTCATAATTAGCCGGACCAAGTATCTGTACTTCAGATCCCTTGTGACCTTTACAGACTTCACAGATTAGACGGTCATTTATTTCTAGTGTGCTGCACAGAACTTCTCCAGACTCCAGTCTCTCTCAAGCTCTCCTCCCATCCTCTCTTTTGCAGACAGACATTCTTTGAGAAGCCACCTAACCCCACACCCCCTTTCCCCACCCTCAGTCCCATCCTGAACCTAAAGAAGGGCAATGCCTTAACAAATATCTAACACGCTGCTCTGCTTAAGATGGTGCAGAGACGCCAACAAGATCGATCTCATTAAGCTTGGCCACTTTCACCAATCATGGGGAAAATGTGAAGAAGAATCTGAGAGAACTCTCTTTGAAGAAATGGAAGTAACAGGATCAGTGGCTAGTTGAGCTTATGTTTTGCTTCAGTAAAGTGGCTACTGGATCTGTTCTTGTGTTTACCACATGCGTGAAACTGCTGCCACTTCCTGCCATCGGCAGCGTTTCTACGACAGTGTATCAATACGGATTCTTATGTAAAGCTTAAAGAACTTCTCTCAAAAGGAGAAATTGATCATTTATAACTAAATACTATATTGGGAAGATATCTTTAGAAATTTCAATATTAAACACACACACAAACACACTTATATACACATCTGTATTACCCAAATAGGGTTTAACAAATGTAAAGTATTTTATTAAATATTGCCATTTATTTCATTTTATTTAATTAATTTAATTTGTTTTTATATCAGAAGAATCACTACTAAAGAGATATTTACAGTATAGATAGGGTAGTGTTAAAATATTATAAATACCTGAAACTGCCATAAATTGTTTCGACATACTTCAGAGAGGAAGACGCATTTACGCACTTGCACAGTACAAACAGTGTTTTTGCTACAGATCCAGTAGCCACAAGTAATAAGTTACAGCGAATTATATTTAGTTTTGTATAGTTCTTGCAATGAATTGAAAATTAGACTGATATAATTACCTCAGACTGAGCGCTGACACTGGAGACTCCTTCTATTAATGTTTAATTAACAACTTCATTTGGAGTCTTTACCCTAATTATTGTACCCTGATTACAAGTTTTTGTGATATGTAACTATAGAAATAATAACATTTAAGAATGATTTACTAAAAAATAACTTTTCTCCGTTTTCAGAAGAAAGTGACCTACACACAACCTTGTTGATTTTCCTGAAATACATTCACCAAGTCACAGCATTGCTCTTACAATCTGCTCACAATCTTAATCCATCACTACTTGTCAATCACTGCAAAGATGGTGTGATTTAAGTGTTTAGATCTTGCCGTATTACATTGCCTCCATGAGTACATGTCCAAAATTTTGAAGGTTTCAGAATCCTATTTGGCTTACGGGGACAGGACTGGGGAACACAGAGTGCTGATTTTGAATCTGGAGCTTCATAACGACAGATGATTTGTGTTTCACGCTAGTTTTAAAAGGAAACACTGGCTGTCTTCAAGCTCATATGATCAAAGCATTAAGAACAAGAGAGCAGGACAGCAAGAGTGTAGTATCGCATTAATGCTTTAAGCAGGACTGAAGTGTTTATTCAATACAGATTTTTTTTGGACAACTACATATGACTTAACAATAGCACAGTACAGGAAAGGGCTGACTATGAGAATATTTTGGAAGGAAAAGGACATCTTGAACGAACATATAAATGAGATGGATGTAAAGGGGAAAAAAACAGGGTTTAATGTAGCAAAAGAAAACGAGACAATGGAAAGAGCTGAAGAGAGATGACGGAGGCAACGGCCCCAGATTACAGACTAGAGGGAGATAAAGAATGCTTCTCTCTGTCGTTTTCTCTCTTCGAATCAGATTTTATGAGTCGATTTTTATAGACGTTACTGATGCATCTGGCCCCATCCTGATCTCATGCAAAATCCATAAGGGTTTTTTTTTTTTTTTTTTTACATGAATGTTTATATGAAAAGTGACCTAGAGTTAAAACGTTAAAACAGCAAAGAAGAGCAAGAGATTTTCCTAATGTTTGGACTATGCACAACCTTATATCTTATATACACAAATATATACAATATACTGTATATAAAATGTCATATATACAAAAAAAATCACAATATACAATGTATATGCAAAAAAAAAACCGGATGATTACCTCTGTAGTAATATTGTACTGTTTTTTATACCTTAAAAAAAAAAAGAAAAGAAAAAAAAGAACAATGAAATCCTATAAATTTATCATTATGTTCAAAACGTAAATTTTTTTTAAGAAATAACTGTAAGAGATTATTGCACATTTGCAATATAGGGCATTATTTTTAAATATAAAAGTGATCAAAAACATATTTTTTCTGTAAACGATTCCTTTCATGGATTAATTTCTTAATGCATGAAGTTGGCAGTCTTTTCATCTTTACCACAATCATCTCACCCAAGCTAACGTCTGATACGTTCCAGGAACCCTTTCCCAAAATTATTCCCAGCATGCCTCCCTTCTCAGAGCATCTGTTATAGCATTCACCTTTACACCAGCATGAAAGTGGCACCCCTTTTCTCTTTCTCTCAGGAAAATCCATCATCAGTCTGCACAGGAAGTGACCTCGGCCCTGAGACACAGGGAGACGAGTTAAGGACACCAAAAAAAATATACTTATTAGTAAGAATGCTGCTACATCCAGTTTTTTTTGTTATCCATTCTGAATATATAAGATTTGTATTGTTTTAGAAACAATTGATGTTGTTGTTGTGGCTTGACAATTGCAGAAGTCGTCTGGTAGAAAAAGTCATGACTTCATTTTTGACATCAACAAAATTATTATAAATATTTTCATTGTAAGTTTAAATACTTTTCAAAGACCCTAACGGTAAAAAATATATATGCTTAAGTAAGAGGTTGCTAAAGCTATTAGATAGGTAGGAGTGGTAGAGCCACTTTTAGTGGCCGAAAGGGTAAAAGTGCTCACGAGACTATGGTACATGGAGTAACCCTGGTGTTCACTTTATACCCTTAGAGTGCCGTATTTAAAATAGAGTCACTTTGATATGAGGTAAAAAAGTAAATACAACTGGTACAACTGTACAATGCTGAAATTTATATTAAATCAAATTATGTGTTTTTGTACAAATACTACAGTAAAGGAAAAGGGAAAATATGAATAGTTCATGAAAATGCTTTTGAATTGTTTTGGCTGACCTTTTCTTACAATGTCTAGCTTTTCTTGAATTCTCTGACCTTGTAATATAATAAATAATAATAATAATAATAATAATAATAATAATAATAATAATAATAATAATAATAATAATAATAATAATAATAATAATAGGCTTGTTAGTGATCAATTTCTTCTCCTCTGTCAGCTATTGTGGAATAATAAAAAACATATTAAGTCTACATGTCTACATTTTAGCTTGTGCAGTTTGCTATAGATGCAGTTTGCGAGCTCTGACTCATGCCTTCACTGACCTTCCAATCAAATGACGTGAGAATGCAGACATTATTGTACGCCTGCTAGATGGCCCCGGTGTCACCAACTCAAAATCTGAACTATAAAGATGACCACACTGCTGATTCCGAAGGCCAGATATCTTTGACCCTGGCAATGTGATGTGATGACTGAAATATGACTGAATAAAAACTGTAATTATAAACATACACTTCAGAAAAGCTACAAAATGAAGAGAATAAACTATTGGGAATAATTTAATACATATTCATAAAAAATTTATTTAAATATGAGTCAGCGATTCTGATTGTGTTCAGGCCAGCAGACCAGGCCTTGCTGGACCTGATGGCCCTCAATGCAGTAAATGCACAGTGAGGTATTGAGCATGCAGTTTACTGTACAGTAAAGTACTGAGTAAGTATACAGTAAGTATAAAGGTGAATATTGAGTTAACAGGAAATGTAGTGTGCAGTATTTGAGTATACAGTAGGTTGACTGTAAAGTATATAGTATACAATAACTTTACTGTAAACTACAGTGAGAGTACAGTAACTATTGAGTATGTCTGACATGGAGTATAAATTTGAAAGGTCCAGTGCCATGTACAGTCATTTAAAAGTGCAATTTGGTCATTTGTGGAAATGTTAAGATCAGTATATGTGCTTCTGTGTGTGTGTGTATGTGGGTTTGTCTTTGGTCCCTAGAGCTCAGGTGATCATGTGGAGCCAGTGTCTGGTGTGTGTAAGCTACAGTGCATGCTGACAGATGAAATAATAAGAGCTCTAGTTCTGTCTGTCACGGCTGTTTTTATCTGAACGTAATACCTGCCTGGACATATCGAGTTCCAGATGCAACAAACTGAGGAGAGACAGGGGGACAGAGTGAGAGACATGGGAACAGAAAGAGAGAGCAAGATGGGGGGAGAGAGAAAGAGTGCGAGACACTTTAGTGTTGTCTTAGCTAATCTGCTTGGCACACGCTCTAACCCACAGTGTCTGCTCCAATGTGTGCTTTACCTTCTTTTTCCTTCTCTATCAGACCCTGCCATCTCTCACTTCAATCCCGTCTCTTTCCTCTGCAGTTCTTCGGCAAAACACACTTAATGCAAATCGAACACACACACACGCACACACACTAATAAAGCTTATTCAGTATTCAAATCCATTACCTTTTAATAGGGGGGAAATAATAGAAATACACTATATGCACAAAAGTTTGTGGACGCCCAACCATAAATTTGCTATGTGCTTTTTTATCCCATTCCACTCTCTTGCTCCCCATTTGCTCTATAATATCCTCCACTCTTCTGGGAAGAGGATTCACTAGATTTTTGAGTGTACTTATGGAGATTTGTATGAGATTCAGCTACAAGAATGTTATTAAGTCATAAATCAGGTACTTATGTAGGTGAGGTGAGGATGCCTGGGGTGCAGTCAGTAGGGTTGAGGGTCAGAGCTCTATAGCAGTAGATCTTCCACACACTTTGAACCCATGTAAAGCATATCTTTATGCACAGGAGCATTGTCAAGCTGGAATAGTTTTGGATCTCCCAGTTCAAGTGCAGGGAAAATGTTATCACATCCAAAGACCATATAGTTTGTCCATATAGTGCAACTCTTAGAACATTCAAAGCGACTTTTCTATATGAACAATTTAATATAAATATAGCTTTTTTTAAATAATTTGAGTACAGAATAGGAGAGAGTGAACAAGTCAGCATTTATTTTAATAGCATGAACAGAGATCAGTGAATTAAAGAGATGATGAGGCTCGTGACTTTTCCTCTGGTTGATGAGATCTCTATACATTGTACAATGTTTCTCATGCAGTAGATATAGAGGTTATAAATGTAGTCAGACATTGTGTCACACATTTCCTTCATTCTGGTGGATTCAAAGCTTTAGAATGTTTTGGTCTGTGCAGTAGAAAATCCCATTTTTTGTTGCTATAGAACTGTGTGTTAAACACCCTGTGAAGTGAGCTGGCTGCTGGTGTGGTGTGGCACACACACACACACACACACACACACACACACACACACACACACACACACACTCTCTGGGTTACAGACACAGTACCTGGCTTTTCCATAAACCCGCACAGACAGACTGCATAAACCCACATGCACAAGTATGCCCATACTATAAACTTTAACTTTCGCTCTCTCACTTACACTCTCACTTACACTCTCTCTCTCTCTCTCTCTCTCTCTCTCTCTCTCTCTCACACACACATACACACATACACACTGAGCATTTGCTGCTTCGGCAAGGAGAAAACGCATGATCAGAGACAGACAACCACAAAGACACAAACTCTGACTTTTCCATAAACCTGCACACAAATCCCACACACACACACGTACAAATGTCAGAAACCAGAGCATAATCACACACTTGCAAACACACACCCACCGTAAAGACACTAGCTCAGACGCTACCATAAAATCTGCACAAAATACCCCCCCCCTCAACACACACACACACACACACACACATACACACACATACACAGCCATAAAGATACAAGCTTTGACTGTTCCATAAACCTGCACGCAGCCAGAGACATGGTTTGCCTCTCACACAGACGCATAATCTTCCTGAACTATAAACACAGACTCTCCAACACACACACACACACACACACACAGAATGCCTGCTAATTCTGTACCTGATAAGACTTGAGCCTTTCTGATTCCTTAACAATATTAACCACGATCTGTATCAGCTGGCTGTCGATGAAAAAATACAATTAAAACAAATCTAATGGTTCCCACTACAAATACCATTAAAAACCATCTACTGTTCACCAATTAAACCATTACCAAATGGTTTCCATTGCATAGTGTGTTTGTTGACATCATTAAATCATTCTCATCATACCAGAGGAGCCAGTGTAGAATTTGAATGGAATCTGGATGTTTATTGACATCTAATAGTTTCTAATGTTTTCCAGTCTACAGGTTGATCTACAGGTAACCAAAAGTCTATTGGTTTCCACCAAACATAGAATAGACATAATAGAAGGCACAAAATTATCAGTAAAAATCCACAGCATTACATCATTACAGTTTCTATCTAAGCCAATACAATACTTATTACAACCATTAATCCTGTGAGAATGTCTGTTGTTTTTATCAGCAGGGAAATGATATATTCTGCATTATCTTGTTTGTTATAATGATTGTTTTTTGAGAGCTTGTTTACAATAACACTAGTTTCTGTATTAGCTTGTTCACTTTAACGCTAGTTTCTGCATTAGCTAGTTTACTGTAATGCTAGTTTCTCTATTTGTTTATTTACTAACTTCTCTATTTGTTTGTTTACTACATTTGCTCATTTTTTTGTTAGCTTGGTTACTATAATGTTCATTTTTGCATTAGATAATTACTATAATGCTAGATTCTCTGTTATGTAGCTTACTTTAATGCTAGTTAAGCAGTGTCCTGTAATCCTAGTTCCTGAAGTATCCTGTTTTTGCCTCATAAGTGGCAATTTTAATGTCTTAATGACTCCATGTTTTAATTCACATGTCAAATGTGCCAAGATGGGAAATGACGTGAGTTTATAACGTTGTCTGCTCAGTAATTAAATCTCCTGCATTAGCTTGTGCTAAATATTGTCAGTTCCTGTTTTAGCCTTGACTTTTTTGTTTTTCTGCAGTCATTGTATGGAGTGTGTATGAGAATAACACGGGGGGGCAGTGGAAGTGAGTCGTAAGGATCATTAACCTGTGCTGAATCATATTAATGAAAGTGCTCTGGACCAATGAATGGCAAAAGAGATAAAAGAGGGATAGAGTTAAATATGTAGGCTAAAAATCAAAACCTTGAAGAGAACATGGTAAACATACAATTTTATTTTGTGTTTTTTGTGTCTTGTTGTTGATATTCGAACGTCTGTATCCAATCAGAAGCCGGTGCTCAACCACTCCCTTGCCTCCACGAATACTAATAAAAAAATAATAACCGTGATCAAATATCGCAAAGTAGAAATTAACAGTGGCATGTGGACCTTCAGTTTGCTCTGCTTTCTCTCTGCATCTGTAGCTCGTTGCATGAGGACAGTGTGCAGTGTGTTAGCCATGGAGACGGCGCATCATGCCGACTCACACTCGATACACACACTCCACTAATGCTCCCAGCAGAAGCACAACATTCTGAAGTGACTCTGTGCCACACATCAGATCTGCTTAAAAGCAAAGCTGCTCAGGAGGGCTTGAGCTGCCAGAAAGCTTCAGCGCACATTAGCTGATGAAAGCCAGAGCTTTTAAAAATAGTTTTTGGCATTAATGTGATGTGAATTTAAAAATCATTTATACCAGTTATTTGTGTATAAACCAGAATTAAATAATTTACTTTTCCAAAAATAAACACATAGACAAAGCTGACTGTGAAGAAACTGTAATTGTATAAAGACACTGAGTGATGAGCATACACTTAGCATACACTTAGAATCAATATTTCAGTATCTTTTTTGAATGAAACATGTATAAACATGCATGCGATCGTGTCCCTTTCTTCATTTCGGACCTGCATGATTCACCCTGATGCCATACCTCTGGATGAAGATCTTTTCAATTGGAGACCACTCAGTGTAGCTGAGGGTGGTTCCACATAATCAGTCTAAAGATATACGATGTTACTTTGGAAAGTTAAACTCAAGAACCATGAAGTTGGATTTGTACTCTAATTAATATAAACAGTTCACTACATTGGCTTTGGACTACAATCACCAGTTTTATGGTTCTTGAGTCTCCTTTAGCGGACCTCGACAATGATGGAACTGTAATGAATGGACATTCAGTGTCACAGAGATGTGTTCCTCTCAAGGTTTCTTCCTCATGCCATCCCATAGAGTTTTTCCTTGCCACTGTTGCCAGTGGGTTGTTCATTAGAGATAACCCTATAGGAACTGATTCATATATTTTAAATGTATATTTTTTTGTAATCTATTTATTTCTGGAAAGCTGCTGTGGGACAATGTTCATTGTTAAAAGAGCTGTACAAATAACATTTTATTGAATTGATTTGAATTGAATTCAAACTTCCAGGGCACTAACATGCTAATATTCCTTACAACAGCTATCAACTGTTATTATTATTATTATTATTGTTATTATTATAATTATTATTATTACTATTATTATTATTCACCTGTAGAAAGTAGATAAAGATGCGTTGAGTCTTAAAGAGTGATCAGTATTGGGTAGTATACTGTAAATTGTTAATATTTTGCAAATTAGTGTACATAATTTAGCGAAACAAAACAATTTACACTATTGTAATGTATAAACTTTACAGTATACAGCATGTGTATGTGGCAATGGGCACATGCATGAACGTTAGTTTGCGAGTGGAGGGCGGAGCTGGAGGCACCGGCTTGTCTGGCAACACCAATAAAAAGAAGAGGAAAATTGGGCTTTGAAACAATAAATAAACAGAAAAATGTAAATATTTTTACAATCGTCATCGTAAGTCGAGCCATCGTAACATAGGGACTATGAGAAATGTATAATTAATCAGACTGAACCTGGTTTATGTTCCTCATTTGAAAGCCCAGTGTATTCCATCGCATTTTGCTTGACATAAACTCCTGGCTAGACACAGCCGATCCGACACCAAGTTTAATACCTGCAGCGTTTTTTTTTTTTATTTAGCACTCCATCATGGTCTGGCTCTGGTTATGTCATACCGAGCAAGTCTCGCTCCCCCACTGACATGACGAACAATACGGGAATTGTCCCCAGTCTCTCAGCAACCAGAGCCATTTTCTCTTTACACCTACTGTATTCCAAACAAATTGGAGAACCACATGTTCAAATATACACCCCATTCCAGTTAAATATTGATTGAATTCACTCCATGATTCATGCTTTTGTATGTGATTGTGTGTGTGTGTGTGTCTGTGTGTGTGTGTATAAAATCCAGAATGTGTGAAGCAGGGTCATTTGGAGCCACTACCAGATGAAGGATGGAGAGTGCCACTTTGATCGATGTGGGCGTCATATTTTCATGGCCGAGTGACTTGCATTAATAGCTCATTGATGCGTTCCCGTTTGGATTTGAGCTAATTAGAACTGGACCCAGCACTGGTCTGTTCGCTTTATTTTTTGTGTAAACGACATTGAAAAATTTGCCTTGTAATTCCTCAACACCGCAATCCATAATAAACGATCCTCGGATGCCAAGAAACCGTCTCCGTCCCATATGATTGATACGGTGCTCTAAATGATCCCTGACCATAAAAAAAAAAGATCTGCATCAGAAAAAAAGCCCAGAGAGTTTAAATGAGTTGGACAGTAGTAACTTCTCTTTTTTACAGGATTGTCGTGAATGTGTTCGCATCGGTGGTATGCCAGGAAGCAATTCTGGGCTCTCAAAATATTTGGCCCGCTTAGCCCCTGAAAGTATGTGTGTACCCAGCGAATGCAAAGATCACTTTGCCAGACATCCTTGGGGCACTGCGTTTGTGCTTAGTTCTTAATGCAGCATCCAAAGAAGGAAAAAAAAAAAGAACAATGTTCTTTTCTCAAAGAACAGAAGTAATAAGAGCATCTTACTCTGAAACCTGAAGAACACAAAGAAACAAACAGGAGACAGACCAACTGGATTGAACAAGCCAAGTTTTCAGCTCAGGAAAAATTCCACTAATTCACGTGTGTAAATAAAAGGAAAGAAAAAAATGGTTTTCTTTAGCAGGACTGACAGACAATCAAATCTCTTCGACGATTAGTAAGGAATAGCACACAATGGGCCATGCAGTTCTAAACAAATAATCCACATCAGGATGGTGTGATTTGTCCTGACATCAAGTGGAACCACACACACACACACACAATCCGGAGTTGATTAGTTTCCTGAAACAACACAGCGCAAAGCATTATCCAGCCTATACAACAGCAAATTTGCCGGGAATTACGATTTGGAAATTAGAACTAGAAATATTTGTTGTTAAAAGTAGCAGATTTACTTAGAACAAAAACACGTCTTTACAGAAAACGTATCTTATCAAACGTATTATTTGATTCCATGTTCTTTATTGAAACTCATCTAAGAGACTGAACTGAATGTGAACAAATGTTGACGTAGTGTGTCCCATGATTGAAATTGTACATTTATATTGAAGGGACTTGCTCAAGGGTCCAGCAGTGGCTCCCTGGTGGTGCTGGGATTTGAACTCACAACCTTCTATCCAACTTGTCAGTTCTAATACAATAGAATGATTACTGTTGAAGCTGGGGGTATGTGGATGAGGAGGGCGGAGCTAGAGGAAGTAAGTGGTAAGGATTACACACCTGTGCAAAATCGTACTAACGTGTATTCCCCGGTTAGTGAGTAGCAGAAGGAATAAAAGTGGGATAGAGTTAAACATGTCAGCTGGAAATCGAAACCTTAGAGGGAACATGGCAGAGCTTCTGTTCAGAAGTCCAAAATCTTAACTAATGAGCTATCACCTACACTTTGATTTCTCTTTCTTGGGAGCTTCAGATGCTGCATGGATGGATGGATGGATGGATGGATGGATGGATGGATGGATGGATGGATGGATGGATGGATGGATAGATAGATAGATAGATAGATAGATAGATAGATAGATAGATAGATAGATAGATAGATAGATAGATAGATAGATAGATAGATAGATAAATCCTATTTGATTCTGATAACCTTGACAATGATAGAACTATAATTGATGGACAGTTGAGGTCACCTGGATGAGGATGGGTTCTACAACATACAAGATGTATCACGAGATGCTACACCACAGCTTTGCTCACAACCTGCTTGTAGTGCAGTGGTTTTGCATAAAAAACCTGCCTGTTACATGTTTCTTTCTTTTCCCTTCACAACCAGTTATGAAGAAAAAGTTCTCTATTTCCAGCTCTGCTCTAGCAAACAAATCAACAGTAGAAATTTCTTTTGGATTCAGACTCCACAAACATACTAATAAAAAGGACAGACATTTGTAAGTGTTTAAAAAAAAAAACCTGCACGGAGGTCTCATTGTCTCGTTTCATCAGAAGAGAAGTTGGAAAAGTGCACGCATTATGTTCGTAGCCGTACAGCTGGAAAGTTTCTGATAATATCTCATGACAGTTATGTTGATAAATAGCCAAAATGGCTTTTCTACCAAACTTTGCTGGTTATTACTAGAAAAAAAAACTCAACAAGGGGTCCAGACTACTTTTATACAACAATCACAATGTATTTTCTGACAATTACCCAAAACTGAGCAGCAGTTTTATTCGGAACCCTGATCTCTTAAAACACAGACGTTGTTCTTAGGTGCTGCATTTCGCATCCTAAAACTCCTCTGAGCCATTTTATGGAAAAACAAAACAATTAAACAAGCCAGCTAACTTTCACCAGCTACGCAACACACAATAAACAAGAGCTGCTGAGTGGAATAACAGCCTAAGTGTTTTTGCTCTATTGTCAGAAGATTCCATGATGAAATTATTACCGGTTCTTTTGTCTGACTTGCAAGGAAGTCGTCTCGCTATATCCCCTGTCAATCAAACACGACCAATCCAATCATAGCAGTCCATTAACGCACATGTACAGGAAAATGTAATTAGTGCTCTATGATGTTACACGAGTTCACAAGCTCAGATGACATGTCTGGTAAGAAACTGTGGCCTTCGTGACCTTGGGAAACAAAGAACTCCTGGAGGCTTCACCTTAGGGGTTTAACAGCTGCTTATCACTACAAGAAAGCAAATAAAATGGAAACAGTAGCTCACTAGTGAAGATATTGGATGACTGATTGGAGTTCGAATCCCAGATAAAGATTCTGGGATTCGCCGCCAAGATGCCACTGATGGGGCCCATGAGCCAAAGCCTTAACCTTCAATAGTAATGAGATAATTGTTGCTCTGGATAAGGAAGTCTGCTGAATGAGTTTTGTGCTTGATGGTGGTTCTCTACTCAAATTCAAGAAAGTATATGCTGTTTTTATGATGGACTTTTTTGTGAGATAAAGCATTTAAAGCTGTGGAAATGTCCTTTATTTTTAGAAGTGCCTGGTCTCCTTCTTTCTCAGGGTAAAATCCCATTGTCTTTTTTGAAGTCAACAGCTGATTAGCACATATGAAAGATTTGTTGTTCACGTAACACATCCCCAAGTGTATTATTTCTTCATAATAAAGGTAATCTGCCATTTGCAAGAATTTAGATTCATTTAAGAACTTTATCAATTTACAGTTACATTTAATGTAAAGTAAGCAATTCTCCTATACGTCTTCCTATTTTCCTTTTTTCATCTTGTTATGTTACAGAGAAAGAGAAAAGCGTCAACACTGGAGGCTCCTTTCCTACATGTTTATGTTATTGTGTGTCACACATACACACATTTAAAAATTTTATATTAAGGCCTGTGAACGTGCAATAACTATAGAAACGATAACGTATCCGAACGAGTGAATAAATATGTACCTGCGACCTGCAGCTGTGCTACTGTCAGAGCTGCTGTTCTAGAAACCTAATAGATACCTTCTGACCAATCCCAATCTAAAATAACAGCATAGTGGTATAAAATGCTTCTGCTTTTTATCACACGCTCCAGTTATTAGTACCAAATAAACCGATATGCATCCTTCATGCTAATTACAATTCATCGTTCCTGTGCTAATGGCTCCGCTGAGTCTCACAGTACTTTCCAGACGAGACGGACTGAATTCACTTTCGGCGCTTGCCAGCTGAAGTATAAACACGCACGTTTCATCTCAGAAGAATTATTGGAGGTATCAGGTCTTCCGCAGTGTTCCTGAGCCAAGAGAAAGCGATCTAGCGGCTCCACGGTAATCACTCTCAAACGGCCCCAATCAGTGGCTTCCTCACGGCTTCTGTTTCGCAAGTTTAAATATTTAGACAGGAGACACCGAGGCAGATGACTTGACATTTTCATTGAACTCAAGGAATAGAGGTTTCAAATGGCCTAGTTAAAAAAAAAGAAAAAGAAAAAGAAAGAGAAGAAGAAGGCATCTTTATGACAGGAACAGATACTGTGAGAGAATCACAATCGCCCTCTAGTGGATGTGCCTGGAAAAATCCCAAGTTAATAATAAAGTTAATAATATTGTGTTTTTTACTGTAAAGTTAATGATACTGTATGTTTCATTGTAAAGTTTATGATAGTGTGTGTTTCATTGTAAAGTCAATAACATTGCATAAAGTTGTAAAGTTAGTGATAATGAGTGTTTTACTGTAAAGTTACTGATATTGTGTGTTTCATTGTAAAGTTAATAACATTGTGTAATGTTGTAAAGTTTGTGATGCTGAGTGTTTTGCTGTAAAGTTAATGCAGTTTTTCTGTTTTATTATAAAACAAAGTGTATCCATACAAAATACTCTAATCAGCAATTACTGTACTTTTTTCCAGAATTCCAGCCACTAAATTACAAAATAGGTTGAAAATAGCATTTTGTGTTACTTACAGAACAAAAGTATCAAAAACAACCTTAACATAACAGTTCAACATGAAACACAACTATAGCATTTAAAAAAATCACACCTTTAGCACAAATACCACAGTACAGCAGGCAGCACAACTTCCTCACATTTCAAATAATCAAATAACTTCCAAAAACCCTTGCAGGGTTCCCACAAAATACTCCCATAATCATAATCACCTATTTAATAAAAAAACTGTCTCTTGTTGTCTCAATTTTTAGACAATTCAATCAGTTTTACAGGTCCATTTGTGTCCTTTTTAATGTCACACTCTGAGTGAGTGCTTGGGTAAAATGCCTAGCAATTTATTCTAGCAGATTTGTGTCAAATAAAATGTATGTAAGATTGTAGCCAATAATAATAATAAGTAATAATTTCTTTAGGTTTAGGTACATTTACAGAATTTGTCAGAGACCCGTATCCGGAGCAATTTACAATTTATCGCATTCATACAACTGAGCAGCTTTGGGGTTAAAGTCCTTCTAAATCTAAAGACCAAAATCGAATGATTTAACCAATTAGCTAACACGATATAACAGATACAACAGATATTGTGTTTCAAAATCTAAAAATATGTGGAATGTGTATCAGTTTTAGACACATCGTTTTTACATAATCATGAAATATTAATAAGTACATAAAGTGAGGTACTTACTAATCACTTTTAGGCCACGCCCCCTATAAAAACAGTTAAAAAACAGGACCAATGTGCATTAAATACCAAGTTTGTATAGTGGACTATCTTGAATGTTTACATGTCTAGTGAGTGTAGAGGCTTCATTGTGAGTTTGGAGAGACTGGCACTGATACTCACTCACACAGGAATCTCTCTCGGCTTGCCAGGAGCCTGGAGAAAACACTGATCTCGCTAAACACACAGGCTTCCTCCAAGGAATACATCCTGTACCACACACAGACACACACACACATTTACACACGCAAAGGGTGCATATTATTAGAAATTGATGCAAAGACATTTAAATGTTGTGTTGTTTTTTTAATGCTGCCTGGTGGATAAGGATCTGGAATTGCTGTTAGTACTATGGGATATTCATTTATTGTGTTTCCTACATATGAGCTATAAGTGAGATCATTGTAAGTCTCTCTGAATCATGTTCATTCCAGCATTCTCAAGCTGAAATTACCCCCTCAGCTTGGAATTCCTACCTGGAAACTCAGCAGGTGTCATTAATCCTGAGTGCAACAAGGTGTCACATCAACATCACGCCATCTACTGTAAATAAAACTACTTTTTATACTTTGAAATGAGTTATTCATGTAAATATTTGGATATTCGTCTTTGCTTTGGGATCGATGAACATTTAAAATAATTTCAAATCGACATTTTGATGTTTAGTAAAAGTAAATAAATAAATAGTTTCGTGCATAATCAGGTTCTCGCTAATGTGACATGGCTAGCTTGAAGCTAGTTAAGAGAATTCATGCAGCCCATCCTCCACCTTTACCTCTACCCCTCTGAATACTTGATGTGTTTCCCAGCTCCAACTTTCTCAGACTTTCAGTTGGAGTGAAGCTGAATGCAGCAGATCACCAGGAAGTAGTATTTTTTCCCTTCAGGTTTACAAATGACAAAGATCGATATGTTAATTGTTTAAAAAAATGAAATCTATGAATCAAGATGAGGGTATTTTCTTAAATACAGTATAAATTAACTGGTTGTTTGTAGATACTTTTTACATCATGTGGTAGTGGTACCTCAATGTTTAAAACATTGGACTTCTGATTGAAAGGT
Organism: Silurus meridionalis; assembly: GCF_014805685.1. Lineage (NCBI taxonomy): Eukaryota > Metazoa > Chordata > Actinopteri > Siluriformes > Siluridae > Silurus > Silurus meridionalis. The sequence continues at coordinate 9,666,389 of NC_060912.1, read as the reverse complement.
CAAGCTGCCATTTCTAGATTCTTGAGCAAGGACCTTAACCCTCACCTGCTCAGGTATTTAAATAAGATCATTTAAGTTGGTCTGGATAAGGGTGTTTACAATATTCCCCAGTGGTCCCCAACCTTTTTTTGTGACATGGACCGGATAAATGTCGGACAATATTTTCACGGACCGGCCTTCAAGGTGTGGCGGATAAATACAACTAGATAAAATGATACGACCGGCATAAAAACTGGTATTTTCCAAATATAATAATAAACGTGAATCCACTGTTTTGTTTTTTGTTGATTTTGCTCGCTTGGGGGTTTGAATTTAGCGGTAATGTATTATGTGTTAGTGGCCGGAGCCCCTTTAAGGAGGTAGAGGATGGAGGTAAGACATGTGACCGAGCCATCATGACATGCATCAAGAGTGAGTCATAGACAGATGTGGTGGAGAGAATCCGGTCATTTTCCAAAATAAAACATCATTCAGAATCAGATAATAAATAAAACGGAAATAATGTAAGTTATGTATTCTTACTGTGCGGCCCGGTACCAATTGACCCACGGACTGGAGATTGGGGACCACTGCTCTAACACACCCATGCCAAGTGGCATTCTTATGTAGGCAAGTAACTGTTTCAGATGAGCAAGAGCACAGAATCAGGTCACTCTAGCAGGGATGGGAACCCATGGTATAGCAACCATTTCATAGCAGGACCGGATAATATAAGAAGTGTTTAGGCATTTGTAGATGAACACTGGTCTTAAGGCCAAGGATAGATTGGCATGTGAAAACTTATTTTATTTTTAAACCTTCTCTCCTCATGTTTTCCTTTGAGAGAAATGTGTGCACACGTTTGTCAGGAAAGTGCTAATTTCCGCTGCCCTTCACACTCACCAACCGTCACTCTGGGCGAAAAAAACAAAAGATAAAGCATAAACATTAGCTTAAGCAGTCGTTACTATTCCCAAAAGTGTTAAACACACAGACACTGGCTGAAGTCGGAATTTCTGGGCTTCAGTGGAGGTAAAGTCCTGAAGTGGTCACCCATCTTCATGTGTTTGTCAAGGCGCATTTCTTAAAACAAACTGTCAGATACGTTACATTAAATGTTACTCAACTTGCTTTAGGATCCAGGATCTTTCCCAGCACAGCCTGGATCGAAGTCAGAGATGGTTGAGAAGTGTACTGGAGTGCTGGAGGAAGATCGGATTAAATAGAAACTGCAAACATTGTAAATGTAGTTAATCTAAAACAATGTAAATCTGCACTATTTTACAAATAACTTGGACAAACAGGGAGTGACTGCTACCCGTAGTGACTGCCATGCCTAAAATGGATGAAGGGCATCAACATAATGATCCAGCTCTCAGATTGACAGTTCCCTCACTATTAACCTCATGACTTTGTACTTATTTATCATCAAGACTGTTGGGGTCAACCACCAACCTTTCACAGTGATGTCCAGCCAATCCCAGTTTACTTTACATTTAGACATATTGGTTTAGATGTTTAAATCCAGAGGTCTCACAGGTCCAACCAACTGTGCCCAAGACGTTCTTCAAACACAACTGAGTACAAAACTGGATAAAGATCTGTAGATCTTCTATAGATCATCTATACATGAAAATACAAGGTCTCCTCCATTAAAGATCCTATAGGTATAATATAATGGATAAAAGTGTGAAGATGTCCAGCAAGCACTTTTCAAATTCTACTAGTTTCTGTAGAACAAATCAAGACTGGGTCTACTTTCTGTATGCCTGTATGTGATGGACAAAAAAAGGCTTTATTATTCTAGATCTTGATGCACTTTTTGAAAATTTCACCCAGAAAAGGAATTCTCTGTAGTAGTTCTTCTCCTATTAGTGAATATGCTGTGAGGAAAATGATGGTGGTCTCATCATGAACATTGTTATTCTAAGGTTAAGTAACAAAGATCTGATCCGCCCAAGCCAAATGGTATATGCCTTAAACCACATGGACATTTCAGCCATTGAGGCCACACAGCCAAGATGTCTTCATACATTATATGGACAAAATAATTAGTACACCTGACTTTTCCAGTCATATGTGGTTCTTTTTGGAGGTACACAATTTAATAGGATGTCTTTAAATGCAGTAGCATGAAATTTTTCTCTTCACTTGAACTAAGAGTCTCAAACCTGTTCCAGTATGACAATCCCCCTGTGCCTCAAGACAGAAGATATGGCTTTCATGGAGTGGAAGTTCTTAAAAGGCCTGCTACAGAGCTCTGACCTCAACCCTAGTGAACACCTAGTAAACATTTTAGGCCTCCTCAGCCTACATCAATACATGAATGAGCACATATCTCCACAAGTACACTCCAAAATCTGGTGGAATATTTACTCAGAAGGGTTATTATTACAGCAAATGGAGACTAAATGTGGAATGAGATGTCCATAATCATCAAATTCTTGTCATCAGCTGTTGACAAACATTTGTCCATATAATGTTTCGTATCTCCTTTCCACTGGCACAGACGGTTTTGCAAGGATGAATCAGAATGGTTACGATTACTGCAAAACATAGTGTGTACTGGGAGAATAATTGTGTAATGCTTGGGGTCTTTATAGACGACGATGTAGAGAGGGAGCCTAAGCCAGGATGAGGCGAGCGTGATTCTGCGTGTATATTTGGATTTAATGCCCTCTATCAAGCCAATCTCCAAGCACACATCATTGTGCTGCTAAACCCCTGTATAATAGCCTATTCAGTCTGGAGGCTCATATCTGTAATTGTAATCTATGAAGAATCACAAAGCACACAGGCATTTTTCCAGGCAGAGGGTCTATTCTGTTCCCACTGGCAGACAGAGCGGCACCTGGGAAATCCGAGCAGGCAGTTTAGACTCGGCTAGATCACTTTCTTACGCTAATTGGCCTTGTGTATTACCAATCAGGGGGAGCTTCCTCGGCCAAGAAATATATTTGTCTTGCGTTGATGGAGGTCTGGAGTTTAGTGGAGCTGGAGCCTCACAAAGGATCAAATTAGGTGCAAAAATAGAGCTGATATTCATCATCAGGCACACACACACACACACACACACACACACACACACACACACACACAGAACTTCCTCCAAGCTGGCAATATTATTAAGTCTTGTTCTATATTATTATTATTATTATTATTATTATTATTATTATTATTATTATTATATATTTCCTTTTGAATTTAAATGTTACTATTGTTAAATGTCTTGGTCCTGCCACATCAACACCCTGGTGAAGAAGCCCGCCAGCGTCTGTACCATCTGAGACGCTTAAGGGACTTTAAACTACCCTCTCAGGTGCTAAGGACCTTTTACACTTGCACCATTGAGAGCGTCCTGACGGGTAGCATCACTTCCTGGTTTACATAAACAGCACCATGCAGGACAGGCAATCTCTCCAGAGGGTGATGCGTTCAGCTGAACGTACCATCCGCATCGAGCTCCCTAACCTGCAGGACATCTACAGCACACGGTGCCGGACCAGAGCCAGGAAGATTGTGAAGGACCTCAGCCATCCCAACAATGGATTATTTTCTTTGCTGTGTTCAGGGAAACACTTCTGCTCCTTGAAATTAAACAGAGAGAGAATGAGGGGGAGCTTCTTCATGCAGGCCATTCGGAGTTTTAACCAGGGAACACCCAGGATCTAGAACTGGACCTCTTTTTCCATCGTCAACAGCACAGTACCACTTGATATCACACCAAACTGCACATGTTCATTCATGTATAGAAATATATTATCATATATTTTATATAGTTTATACTTTTTATTTATCTACCTTTTTTATCCCTAATTCTATTTGTTTTTTATGCTTAAATTCTGGACAGTCGTACAAAGCATTTAAAGCAAAGCATCATGTTTTTCATGTCAGTCCAGGTGTGGCTTTTTTTTTTTTATTGGTCCCATTGAGAGACTCTGTACCGGTCAGTCCCAGTGAAAAGGTGTGGCTTCTGTACCTGTGAAGGTGTGGCCTATTTACCTGCCAGTCCTAGTTAAGGAGCTGTGGCCTCTGTTCCTGTCAGTCCCAGTGAAGTGGGTGTGGCCCCTTTACCTGTGAAGTAGGTGTTTCCTCTGTACCTGTCAGTCTTAATGAAGTAGGTGTGGCCGATGTACCTGTGAAGGGGGTGTGGCCTCTGTACTTGTCAGTCCCAGTGAAGGAGGTGTGGCCTTTGTATTCAGCTTTTTTTTGTTTATTTTTTCTTTTGCTGGGGCATCACAGAGTCCACTAATTACAGAGAAAACCCAAGAAAATCACCCACCTGTCTTTAAGGTTTGACAAAAGTGCTATTTAAAAAACTCTGAAACTTGATTAACGTTATATTGATTATTCTACATTGAATACACACACACACACACACACACACACACACAAAATCAATCTCTCCCTCTCTCACACATCCTCTTCCTCCAGCAGTTGGACGTTTTTACCACTAGATGGCTCTCACTGCCACACGTTTACTGTATAGCTTATGTATACAGTAATACGACATTAAACACTATAAACACGCATATAAGTATCTGTTGTCAATCTCTATTTTATTTAATCATCAATTTATTGCAATCAGTGACAAACAGCCGAAAGAAATACACACACCACAGCCGAATAAAATGTACACACATTCTAAGAGGTAGTCATGCACAAAGGGGAAAAATGCAGAAAAATCACACCAAATAAAAGCCACACATTTCAGAATATATATTTAAAATGTATGAAATAATTAATATATAAATTGGGAAAAAAAAGACAAAGAAAAACTAACCCAACATTAAAAACACCAAACATAACTGATCAAGTACATCTGCAGTAAACATTAAATTGTGCATATTGGATTTTCCCCCCCAAAAAGTGCTCCTTTAACTCATTTACAGTAAAATATTTTGTATAACGGTTTTAAATATTTTCCAGTGCACCGAATATAAACCTCTCTCATAGATATACATATTATATATATGTGGAATATCACTTTCTACAGTTTATTTCTGTCTCCTATATAAAGTGCACACAATCTTCCTGTCGGTCCACAGTGTCATGGAGCAAGTCCAAAAATATTATGGTTAGAGTTGGAAGTGTCTTTTTTTATATATAAAAAGGAAGGAAGAAAAAAGTGTTTTTAAATTAATTTTGCATTAATTTTTTTATGTGACAGAATATTCAGCAATATACCATTCAGCCAGCAGGGGGAGCTCTACATGCATTCTCCATTGTACACGTGAGAAAGCTGCATGGATCACAGCGAGCGTGTAAATGAAAACGTGTGTGCATGATGGAATGCATAAGATTTGCAGCTATATACTGATGAAATTATTGTGTATGATTTTTAGGAGAAATAAAGGACATTATTTTAGAAGACTAAAAAAAAAAAGGCACTGGTGCTGGTGGTTATTATTCAGGCAAAAATCTAGCAGTGTGAAATCCTGCCTCATAGTTTATAAGTAATGTTTGTTTATCACCATGATATCGCTTATAAATGTAATTCAGTGTTTTGTTGGGGAACCAAAATGCAATGCTGGTATTAGCTGATATTCTATTGTAACAATATGAATCTACGCCCAAACGGCGTTTATTTGCTGTAGAAGTGCAAAGAGACGAGTTTTGTAGCTTATTTCGGACTCGTGTGACGGAGTGTCAGTAATAAAGGCTTTTAACGGCCAATGGAAACTAAGGATCCAACCAAATTCCTCGGTGACCAATCAGATGTGTGTATTAGGATTGCAGTGCCTTTACATCTCCATAGAAAACATTGCCACAACCTTTCTTCTCCAATCCATACTGCAACTTCTTCTGCAAATTATTTATAAATGAGCACTGGTTTTTATTGCACATTTGAGCAGGAACACGTCAATGAATGTTTTTTTGCATCACAAAACCCTCCTGGAGAGCTGCGATTATGAGAGCCGACTACTTGGATTTTTGATATTGTGATTGTTCACGATGCGACGTCCTGACAGTCAAGTGGTCAAAGGCTGGAGAAGGAAGCAGAAGGGGATATTTACACCAAGTGTAATCCGGCTGAAAATGGTTGGGAAACAGTTGATTAAATGCAAGTGTGTTTGATGCTCTGAATTCTTTGATTGGATATTTTACTACCTACTATTTTTTTGCCATTTCTGATTTTCCTCCAGGAGCAACATTATAGCCCATATTAACGTACCCCAATGTAGCCTTCTTGAGCACGAGAAAATCAGCTGTATGAGTGATTAGAAGGTTCAGAAAAGACAAGTAGACAGAGAGAGGAGTAGCAAAGGGGAAAGTGCACTTCACTTCCTGTTCTTGCAGTAGTTGGAGTATTTAATGCACGCATCCTGCATGTCCTTCAGAAACCCTGGAACTCCACTCTGTGTGTGAAAACATGAAGAACATCAATCTCAAACTAAGCTCTATTTTTTTTTTCTCTTAAATCTACTCACCTTGGCCGCCCAGTTGATGACCCACGTTGGGATGTTACCTCCAGGATTATCAAAGTAGTTCATGAAGACTAAAACAAAAGTAAATATTGAATATTAATTGAATATTAATTTTTATTTGTATAGTGCTTTTAACACTGAACATTGTCTCAAAGCAGCTTTACACAGATAATGCGATGATAAAGAATGAATAAGATCTTAAGTTCTTTATGTGTAAGTTTGTCCCTAAAAGCCATTTGTGGTTCCACAATTCCACAAAAGGCCCACAACTGTATAGGATTTCTTTGGAGGCTGTAGCATGAAACTTTCCCTTCACTTGAACTAGGAGACCCAAACCTGTTCCAGTATGACAATGCTCCTGTGCACAAAGCCAGCTCCATGAAGAAATGCTTTACAAGGGCTGGAGTGGAAGATCTCCTGCTATAGATCTCTGACCTCAACATCTTTTTGGGATGACAAACTTGTTGTGAACTTGTTATGACTGCTGATGGTTCTTGTGCCAGAAGGCTTAGAGATACTGTCACTATGGTTACCACAATGGCAAAGGATAAAGCACAGGATTACGACCTACATCAGTAAAAATTGTCTGTTTTGGTATGGTCACATGACCATCATATATTTCAACTAGACGTGTGTGTACCTTTTGTGCCCTGGGCTCCATCATCCTCCATGGCGACGCTCTGCTTGTAATCCTTTACTCTGATCACTCCAGACTTCTCAGGGCACTGAGACACAGTCGAGCTCCTCGCCAGCACCACCCAGATCTTCCTCCCGTTTACCTGCAGGTCCCTGCGCTCCCGAACATACACATACTGTGGGGGAAACACGGTTAAGGAAGAATACAGCTACACTCACACTCACACACTCATTTTGGAGTCAGCAAAGTAACTATTGAAGGAGTGTGTTGAGGATACATCTCTGTTGGCCAGGGGAAAGGGATATTTCACCTCCCAGTAAATGAACTTCTGTCCATCACAGTCTTTCTCATGGAGCTCTGCACACACACACACACACACACACACTTAATAAGCTGCATTTTACAACAAAGTTAAATAATAGTGAATTGCACACAAAGTCAGCTTCATTAAGACTCAATTTACATGGGTTGGATGGAAGATCTTGAGTGGTCTCCTACAGAGCTCTGACCTCAACCCTACTAAACACCTTTGGGATGAATGTGAACGCTAACTGCAATCCAGACCACCTCACCGCACCTCCATCAGGTCCCTGACTTTACTAATGCATCTGTAGCTTATTTCCACAAGCACACTCCAAAATCTAGTGGAACATCTTCCCAGAAGAGTGGAGCAGTCAATGTTACAACTCGCATGTGTACAGTTTTATACACACACCACATTCTGCTGTTTAGTGTGTAATAAACAACACACTGAAATACATTCTCGCACACACACACACACACACACACACACACACGAGCACATTTGCGCTCTTGCACATGTACACTCGCACTCTCGCACACATACACTCACTCTTGCACACGTACACTCTCACTCACTCGTACACATTCACTCTCGCACACATATTTGCACTCACTCGTACACGTACACTTTCACACTCGCACACATACAGTTGCACTCTCATACATGTACAATCTCACTCTCTCACGCGTACATTTGCACTCTCGCACACATACACTTTCATCCTCGCGCACGTACACTCTTAGAACCTCAAGCACGTACACTCTCACCGTCGCACACGTACAGCCTCACCTCTTGCACACGTACACTCTCACACACAGGCTTACTCTCTTGCACTCTCCCTTACTCACTCTCGCACAAACATTTGTAATCATTCACTCTTGCACACGCTTGGTGACTCACTCACTTGTACACGTACTCGCTCACCCTTTCGCACACACTTCCTCGGACGGACATGGACTCGCACACGCACTCACTGAGCAAGTCAGCTTTTTTGCATTAACAGGAAATCTGCGTCCTCTTCTTTGTCACGACTTGCAAACTAAGAGAGAGAAAATGCTGCCACTGAAATTTACATTAAAGAGACGACACACACGCACAAACGCACACACACACACGTAAGCTTAAACAAAAATACACAAAAAATACACAACAAGCATCCATTAATTTATTCTGATCATCGATTACAGTTTGTACTGTAGATTACAGTTACTAATCAACCCCAGAACTATTGGCACCCTGGCTGTGTATCTGTTTTCCAATCAAAGTAATAAAAATACAGTATTACATTTTACATTAAATACAACAATAAACTTAAATAAACTTGGTACTGAAAAACTGGACAGAAATTTTAAAATGAGATACCTTCATCACATTAAGCAATTAATTACACACAGCTACACACCGACACACACGTCGCTAGCACACCAACACGAGCACGGTGTGAGGAACTCTACTGCACACTGATGCCAAACCTTTACCTTTTTAACGGTTGAGAATTTTCCAGAAAGAAACTACAAAACAAAAAGATAACAAAACTACATGGCACTGAACACTTTTTCACACCACTGTACACACACACACACACACACACACGCATAAATGTACATATACACATATAGGGCACTGTAGTTATGTTGTGTCTCTGGTTTGGGGAGTGTGTGAGCCTTTGAGGTGAGGTGAGGTGAGGTGAGGTATGGAGTGTGTGGTGTGTGTGTGTGTGTGTGTGTGTGTGTGTGTGTGTGTGTGTGTGTGTGTGTGTGTGTGTTGGGTGCATGTGATGCTGGAGAAAAACAAAAGTGTGAGCCAGGAGTTCATTCCAAAATAAGGAATGATAATTATTGAATTAATCACTTTCAGTCCATGAGACCTACAAACAGACTAATAATAAAAAAACTGCAGTTTAGCAAAGGTTCAGAATGTTCTGGATTATTGTTTACAGCGGATCACAGTTAATCTGAAGAACACGGTACAGGATATTATTAAAGATTTCCTCTTTTTGAACCTCAACCCTGCTAATCTCTCTGCAGAACGTCCTCAGGGAATTTGCTGTGTTTAAAATTGGGTCAATGATTTTCACAAAAAATAAAGGAATAAAAAAATGTATTAAAATAGATTCCGATGAATGGATGAGTGATCACATTTAAATAAGTCAAGAAATTCTTTGCAAACCATTTTTACATGTTGTGTAAAGATCACCAAATCCTTTACTATTTAATGGACATTACATGACCCGAAGTTACCTTTGACATACGTGTCCCACTGCTTCCTGTAGGCTAGATCCATGTAAACATCTGCATATTGCTCCGGAGAACAGCTGGACAGTGTGGCCATCACTTTATATTCATAAAGGCCTGTTTCCTGTTAACACAAAGGGCAAAGTAAAAATATAATACATACTTAACCTACTGTACTACAACTGCACTACAAGTCCAATTCTTTCACCCCACAAAGGTGCACTCTTTAGGGCACTTTTTTTGCACTACATTGCTCTGTTCTGTTTATACTTTCTCCTGGGTATAGTTTTTACATTCACCTCACACAGTACTGTATATGTAAGTATACAGTAGGTCTACTAGTCGGCGCTTATACTTGTTTTTGTCTTTGTCTTGTCTTGTGTTGTCTGTCTGTACTGTTCTTTTGTTTGCACTGTTTGCACCAGGCTGCACTCGATGCACTTTATGTTGTTTTGTTGTTTAGTGTAGCACCAGGGTTCCGGAGGAACGTTGTTTCGTTTTTACTGTGTACTGTGTACCACTGTGTATAGTAAAAATGACAATAAAAGCCACTTGACTTGACTTGACTTGACTAAGCCTATAACCCTGTGTTTAATATTGAATAAAGCGACATGAATGGCAAACATCATGTACTGAACTGTACTGTGCTGTACTGAACTGAACTGTACTGTACTGTGCTGAACTGTGTTGAACTGAACTGTACTGTACTGTGCTGAACTGAACTGTGCTGAACTGAACTATACTGAGCTGAACTGTACTGTGCTGAACTGTACTGAACTGTACTGTGCTGAACTGAACTGTACTGTACTGAACTGTGCTGAACTGAACTGTACTGTACTGAACTGTACTGTACTGTGCTGAACTGTACTGTGCTGAACTGAACTATACTGAGCTGAACTGTACTGTGCTGAACTGAACTGTACTGAACTAAACTGTACTGAACTGAACTGTACTGAACTAAACTGTACTGAACTAAACTGTACTGAACTGAACTGTACTGTGCTGAACTGTACTGTGCTGAACTGTACTGTGCTGTGCTGAACTGAACTGTACTGTGCTGTGCTGTGCTGAACTAAACTGTACTGAACTAAACTGTACTGAACTAAACTGTACTGTACTGTACTGAACTGTACTGTACTGTGCTGAACTGTACTGTGCTGAACTGAACTATACTGAGCTGAACTGTACTGCTGAACTGAACTGTACTGAACTAAACTGTACTGAACTGTACTGAACTAAACTGTACTGAACTAAACTGTACTGAACTGAACTGTACTGTGCTGAACTGTACTGTGCTGAACTGTACTGTGCTGAACTGTACTGTGCTGTGCTGAACTGTACTGTGCTGTGCTGAACTGTACTGTGCTGAACTGAACTGTGCTGAGCTGTACTGTGCTGAGCTGTACTGTGCTGAGCTGTACTGTGCTGAGCTGTACTGTGCTGTGCTGAACTGAACTGTACTGTGCTGAACTGAACTGTGCTGAACTGTACTGTGCTGAACTGTACTGTGCTGAACTGTACTGTACTGTGCTGAACTGTACTGTGCTGAACTGTACTGTGCTGTGCTGAACTGTACTGTGCTGTGCTGAACTAAACTGTACTGAACTAAACTGTACTGAACTAAACTGAACTATACTGTACTGAACTGAACTGTACTGAACTAAACTGTACTGAACTAAACTGAACTATACTGTACTGAACTGAACCGTACTGAACTAAACTGTACTGTGCTGAACTGTACTGAACTGTGCTGAACTGAACTATACTGTGCCGAACTGAACCTACTGTACTGTACTATCAATTTGGTCTGTTCATATGTAAATATTGTGAAAAATCCCATGGTTTAAAGGGCTGCAGTTCTTCACTTTCAGGCAGATAAATGAGTATAGAAGTAGATGATGTATGTGGGTGTTGAAAAGTGACTAAACCCAAAGAATCCTGTTCTCAGGCTGTAATTCCAGTTCAGCTGGTTATAATGAACTCGGTTCTCTCTGCATTGTGTCTCATTTGAAGCGAATATGAACTTAAACCCTGCCATAAACTGCCCGGTTTTACCTTTCTGTAAAGTCGGTAGATTTTCACGCCAGTGGTCTCTGTAAAAATCTCCCATTCTCCTTCCAACTGAGGCTCGTCCAGCTCCCTCCATGCCTCCTGAAAATCCGCGTCGGTGAACTGCAGAGCCATGTTTTCAAATGACCAAAACTACCGGGTCACGTGACAAGCGATGGGCGCGACGTCATTGCGTCATGCCGTAAGGGGCGGTTCCATTCGTATGGTTTCATTTTTATTGCATTATAAGTTTTTTTATATACATTAAAATTTAAAATGATATAAGAAACTGACAATTATACTGTATTTTATTTGCATATGAAAATGTATATATTATCTTAGATTTACAATATAGGACTTCCAAATAATTAAGTAAATAAGTATATACGAATATAAAAAACAAACAAATAAATAAATCAACCCCAAAATATTACTAATTTATTTATTTAATATATTTTTATTTAATTTTAATATATTTATTTAAAATATCTATTTATCTTGTAAAACAACATTTCAGATAACTACAGTCCATAAAAATAAAAAATACAACCTACAGTTTTGTCATGTAAATTATATGGTGCAAAACTATCATTTTAAAGATTATCACATTTTTGAGAAAAATTTGGTAAAAATCATTTCTGGAATAATTATATTTGTATATATTTGCATATTGAAAACCATCATAGTCGTTAAATCATTTTCATCTGCCAATATAGCGAATTTCCATTTTACAAAAACGGTTGTGTAAAACTTTATATAACGTTAACATAAAACTTTACAAAAAAAAAAAAGATGATACTGTAGTGAATTGTCTTTTGTAAAGAAGAATTTTACACCACTGCTCATACCAACACCTTCACCTGCTGGTTAGCAAAGGGTTGCCACATGCTTAGATTTGAGTCCAGGGTATGAACAAGGATATGAATTATAATAAATGGACATTCAGTGCCACTCAGATAATAATAGTGTGGTCTTTTTCAAAAAGCCCAGAGTTTTATTACATGTCCACCTTAAATAATAGGCTCTATTCAAATCCATAGTGCACTCTATCTTCTTGAGGTGCTGAGATGCACTAAACTAAAATTATTGCTTATAGACAGCCACAGATGGTCTGCAGTGCATTATGGGTAGTGTGGCCCCATGCTGCATGCCTGGAGAAGCCGGTGTTCCCTCCACATGCTGGAAAGCATGGCCACATCTCATTTTGGTAAACAGGATCTCCGACAGGAAGGAAGGGTGCAGACAACACACACACACACACACACACACACACACACACACACACACACACACACACAGCATCAGGTTACGTCAAGAGAGAAGGGCAATAAAACAGCATGGCCTACTTGCATTTCACTAATAAAGCACACACACACACACACACACACACACACACACACACACACACACACACACACACAGTAGGTATGTTTTGCTAATTGTTGGCATATTTTATAAAACATTCACACTGAGTGAATAATGAAGGAATGATAAGAGAAAAGTAAATGTAAATTCAGAGCTAATTAGCATAGTTAAATTAGTAAGAGAAAAGATAAACTAACATAACCAGCACACAAAAGCTAACTAGTAGTAAAAAAGGAGTTTTAAAAAAGCAAAGCTGGTGAGAAAAGAAGAATTGGTTCTTGAAAGCTAACTAGCAAAAAACAACACAAAAAAAATATAACCTGTCAAAAATGAGTTAACTGTAGAAATAAACCGAACTTCCAGGAAAAACAGAGTGATTAAAAGAAAAGGTCTTAACATTGAGACTTGTTAAAAGCTCTGGACAAATAACATTGAATTGAATTGAATTGAATTGAATTGAATTGAATTGAATCAAACCGAATTGAATCAAATTAAACTGAATTGTATCGAATTAAATTGAGTTAAGTTTAAATTAATTGAATTGAAGTATGTGAATGTTACATGGACATTTTTATCATTATTAATATGAATTACAAACACGGAGTGAACGCCAGCTAGCAAGAGAAAAGAAATGAGAATGACGAGAACCTCATGAAGCGTCGCTACTGTGCTCATCTGCTTGTCATTCATTAGTGCGCATTAGAATAATAAGCCACGCCCATTCGTACGACTAACATAGCGGGGCGTGGTCTATTCTAATAAGAGACACTTTATTTTAAATATTCTCTCTATCGTTCTCTTTCCCTCTCTAACACGTTTTATTCTCTCTTACAACCCCTCTCTCTCTCTCTCTCTCTCTCTCTCTCTCTCTTCTCTAACACTCTCACTCTTTACCACTCTTTCCCTTTCTCTATCAATCTCTCTCCTCTCTAACACTCTCTCTCTCTCTCTCTCTCTATCTCTCTCTCTCTCTCTCTCTCTCTCTCTCTCTCTCTCTCTTCTCTAACACTCTCACTCTTTACCACTCTTTCCCTTTCTCTAGAAATCTCTCCCCCTCTCTAACACTCTCTCCATCTCTCTCTCTCTCTCTCTCTCTCTCTCTCTCTCTCTCTCTCTCTCTGTATGTGTGTACGTGAGCAGGAGGGTCACTCACTCTCTCACTCACTCAGCGCGCGCGGTCCGGACGACTGTCTTTATCCGGATTATTCCTAAAACCATCATCATCCTCATTTTCTTTTTCTTTCTCAGCATCATCAATCCCATTAGTAACAATACAAAACCTTTGCGAGGCGGCATGGAAAAAGAGCGCAAGGTAAGAATATCGCATTTATTTCTGAGTTTGTTTACTGTATCTGATCAAACTTCTTCAATAAACATTTTAACAAACATATAATTATAAATAAAGCCAAAGGCAAAAATAAAAATAACAAAATCAGCCAATGAAATGCGGTTCAGAATCTTTTCTTTGTGTGATTTCAAGCTTGGTGCGGGGTGAGGAACAACAGAATGGACCAACTCGTCCATATCAACATATTATCAGGAAATAATCTAAACCTCAGTCGACTTAATATAAAATCGTTCTTCAAAAATAGATAGTAATATTCAATTAAATATCACATACGCAACTATTAATAGGCACTGCACTCGGAATTTGTTTTGGTGAAAGAAGAATTTAATTGCAATATTAAAATAAAAATAAATAAGTGGTATTGCACATGTTTTTCTCATTGCACAATAGGGAGAGCATTTAACGGTGCATGAGGTTGCCTGGGTGAAGAAACTTTTCTTGTGCCAGATTGCCCTGGTGTTTGGGACAACAAAAGTTTAAAAAGTATATGACTTGGATGTGAGGCATCTAGACATATACTCTGAGCCCCTTTTCTCAATCTGGATGTATAAAGTTCTTGAAGGGTGAACAGGGGAGCACTAATGATTCTTTTATCCATCCAAACCGTCCCATGAACAAACCGTCCTATGTAGTCTTCTGATATCTGAAATTCAACCAGTGAAAGGAACAAGCAACATGTTCTACATTGTAAACTGTTTCACACTGTAAAAGCATTTTCAGCTGGATGTGAAAAACTTTACTCCACTTTATGCCACCTGAGATATAACTGCACACTGTGCAAATCCAACAACAATAAGAATCCATTACTAAACAGTAACGTGGTGTAATAAAAAGTTGTTGGGATTTATTGATAATGAACCGACGTCACACAAAAATACCCATGATGCACTGCATATTCTAGGTTATAATTACAGTATGACTATATTACACTAATTTACTAAATATTTCTACAGATACATTTATACACTGAACACTATAGTAGGGGGTAACACCAAGAGACCAGTGTATATTCTTTTTTATATAATCATCCCCATCATAATCATCATCATCCTCATTAGAATTATTAATATTTATATTCATAGCATTTTATTTCTTAGTGCGTTTCAGGATACAGATTCATCACAGAGCAAAAATTTCAATCCTGCACAATCCAATTGAAATATAAATCACAGTCTGGTCAATTTCTTTTTCTTTGTAACTCGAGAAATGACATTATATAATAATTTATCATGAAAAAAACTGCCTTGAAAATATTCAAGTTTACAGTAATTTGTCTGGGAAGCACGGTGTTACAGGGTGAAACACTAAACTCATTTAGGAATTACTTGGATTTGTGTTTAAGTGATTAATTTAGCAGCAATTAATTGTATGTTTGACTAGTGGATTTGTAAAGTTTTTTTACATACGTTATGTGTAAAATATTATACTAAAAAAGACAACGTTTTAGTATTACACAAGTCAGTTTTCATGTGCTTTGGCTACTAAATACTTCTTCACAGGGACTGAGATGCAGACACATGCATCAAGCTTATGAAAGTTTGTATTGGGTTTCAATCAGTTTATTGAATATGAACCTTTTTTTTTGCAGCTGAAGGTGTAGCCTATTGAAAGTGAAAACTGCGATGCCCGGAAATAATCTGAAAGACACCATGACGGTCCCAGAGTGCTCTCCTCTTAAAGCCAACAACAATAACAAAAATGAACCACCACTATCAATACCTATCCCTCTGGTGAACGACGGTCCTCTGACAGCAGCGACAGGGGGTACGGAGCTCTCGTGCTTCCGCTGTACCCTTCCCTTTGGAGTGGTGGTGCTGATTGCCGGCATCGTGGTCACTGCTGTCGCCTATAGTCTTAACTCTCATGGATCCACTATCTCGCACTTAGGCCTGGCGCTGCTGTCAGCCGGCGTGGCTCTGCTCGGTCTAAGCGCTGCCTGCTGGAAACTCCGCAGTGAGAAGAAGAAGGAGGAGCGGAGACGGGAGAGCCAGGCTGCACTAGTCACCAACCAGAGGATCGTCTAATGATTGGTGGATGTTTTTCAAAATTCTTGGAATATTAATACAAAAGACTGCTGGTCAGAAAAAAAATTACTCTGCAGAAGCACTCTTCACCTCTTCAGAAACTTTTTGCTTGACATTTTCATGAAGACTCTGACTAAAACCAAAAAACTCTGGATTTTAAACTTCTTTTCACTAGTGGTCTTTCCACATGCCTTTAGATTATTCCATGTAACAGGAATGTATGGATAATCTGACCAAAATAAATGAATTATTCAAATTACCAGAAACATCCTATGATGTCTACAAACCCAGACTCAAAATCTTCAGGAGCATCTTTACCTCAGTGATGTCTTAAGATTCATACTCCAAATTCAGATTCTAGATACTCAATAAATTCATTGTTCTTGCTAAACAGTATTTTTCTAGACACAAGCCACAAGTCAAATTTAATCCTGTGGATTTCAAATCTTTGAACAATCCACTAGTAGCCTCAGTATCTACTATCTGAATAATGGTTCCTATTCAGGAATGGTTTCCTTTCACAAAGTCAGACATATCCAGAATAATTATCCCCATATGATTTTCTCAGTGTCTAGAATATCTTTCTCCAATAATTATATACTTAAAGCATCAGGAAAAATACACTTGATTCTTATTGCAAGTGCAATTATTCCACAAAGAACGCTCAGAAAACTTGGAACTCCTCAGACAAACATGTTGGTTATGGACTCCTCCATAGTGGACTTTTCACTAATTGTCTTTTGCTTCATGGCTACAAAATACTTGGGAATTTGTTTATTTAATGTGGTTACATTTTTCACAGCAACAGCAGCATGTTTCTTTGAAGACTTCAAGCCAGAAAGTCAGACCCAAAAATCACTGAAGAATTGACTTAGCATTTACGGTCTCCAGGCTTTCCACAGCTGCTTATTGATTTTCAAATGAACTTCCAGAAACCACTATACAGTTGGAGTTCAAACTCATTAGACATAAATATTTTGGATTTGGTCTCTTAGGTTTTATGTTCTTGCTTGAGATTATTTGGCAGAAATCTTTTATTGGGGGTCAGACTCTCCAGGGTTCCAGGAACATCTTTTCCTGCTAACTGAAGTCTCTCCTGTGTGAAAATCCTTTTTTTTAGTGACTCTAAACCTTCACGGCATCAGGAATGTCTTCTGATTATGATCGCGTTGGATGCTCTGATGTTTTCTCTGATTCAATGCCTATAGAAATGCCTGTGAAATCACTGGACTTCAGACATGTTCTGGTTCAGATCAAAAGAGAAACGCGAGCACAAATGGTTTGCATTTATTTTTCATTTCCTGTACCAACTTTGCCTGGAATTTCTACACCACGGGTGAAAAAGCTGCCTTAGCAAGGGGAAACTGTGACTGCTTGAGGTGGAACCATGATCTCTGGACATTGCTGGATAATGGGATTTCACTTGGAACTCAACATCTTCATACTGGAACTTTTTGTATTTGGACTTTTGTTAACAGAATTAGTGGAGATTAATAGGCTCATTGTTAAAACTGTGGCCTGCATAGTGATCTACAACCAGACACAAAAGGCTCTCTTACTCATGACTGGAAAGTCCCACCTCACTTCACTTCGATTCTGAGCAACAGAACTGCGTTTTATTTCTGTTTCCATGACGAGCATTAAAACATTTAAACAATAAGAAGAACAAAAACCAGCCGTGAAGGGTTTAAATCTACAGCTTGAGGCTACTAGTCTTTGTAGTGTGATTAGTGTGTGAAGGGTCACAGACGTGAACAAGGCATTTCTGGATATGCACAGCTGTTTCCAGATGTGCAGGAGTTGCAGGACGCTGACCTCAAAGGTCCCCCGTCGCAGACTTTTATTAAAGCGATTAACTGCGGTTCCTTTTGTGCTTTGAAGTGGACCTGCAGGATTTTTGGAAATTTTATTTCTTCCTTCCCGCTACTCTTCTCTCTCTTCTCAATTTCTCTCTCTCTCTCTCTCTCTCTCTCTCTCTTATATTCCAGATTGTTTGCATCTTTTTAGCTGGGCAGTGAGCCAAACTACAGGCGTCAGGATTAAGACAAATAGCTGCACTACAATCCGAAAGAGAGGGAGAAACACATTCATTCAACTCCCCTTCATCCTCTCATTGTTTTTTTATCTACGTTTATCCTCACCTTCACTTTCTCTCTCCTTTAGACTGGATTGCCTCTCGCACTTTTTCCTCAGCAAAATGACATGGTACTTATAAACATTATATTTTGATGGTATGTAAACTTCGGTCCGAGCGACTGAAGGACTTTATTTGCTGCATTCATTATTAAGACTCTATAACCGTGTCACATGAGGCACAAACTTGGTGCCCGTCAGAGCCGTAGTGACTTATAAGACGTGACAATAACTAATGAGAATGGATGTAACTATAGATAACTATAGATAACTCTATATGATGCTCTATGATATCAGTATTGGATTTGTAACTGTCTAACTGCACTTTGCTGTATGGATATAAACAGTGTTTGATAGACGTGAGGTTCTTCTCAACCTCCAAACAGTGTTTATCAAGAATTTTTGAATCAATAAATAAATAAATAAAATTAATCAGTTGAACAACTCGATCACTCTGTTAATAATATATAACTAAAATAACTTGAATCAAGAAAATATATAACTATTTGCAGGAATTCTAGGAAAGATTCTAGGAAAATACAACTACACTTTAGATTGTGCTTGTGGAGATTTGTGCTCAAACACAAGGGCGTTACTAAAGTCATGTACTGATGTAAATGAAGTGAGGAGGTCTGGGGTGCAGACCCAAAGGTGTTCAATAGATTTAGAGCTCTAAAGCAGTCTACTGAAGATCTTCCACTCCAACTCAATGTGTCTTCTAGTTCTAGTTCTTCTCGTTCTAGAAAATTTCATGCCACTGCATCCAAAGACATCCTATACAATTGGTTTCCCCTATTGTTGTAGTAAAAGTCTGAGTAGGAACCAAAATGGATGGAAAAATTCAAGTGTCCCAAGTGTCCTAATACTCTTTCTTTCAAATGAAGTTCAATCCTGACACTTTTTTGTATAAAGTTAGAAACGTAAAAGAAAAATAGATACATTGATAATGATGCACAATGCTTCTGATTATGATCTGTATAACATTAGCTCCAGCTCTGGTAAGTTATTCGAGGTAAAAAAAAAAAAAAGCAGTCATTTAGACAGGGGTTTTCGCATTGGACAGTGAACAGTTTAAATAACTCCGAAGTTCAGCTGTATTTTTAGCTCCCATGTGCGTCTCCCGGTGTCACCAGACACGACAACGCAACACGCTGCTTGCGTCAGAGAGACTTCGGATAGCTAACACCAGCCAATCCTCTCACCCCTCCACCCTACAGCCTTCCCTACCCCAGTCTGACCCCAGAGGATTGTAGGATGTGCATATTAGAGCCCGTTCATACAGTTACACATAATACACTATATGGACTAAAGTTTGTGGTATATGCTTCTTGAGCAGATTATTCCACATTAAGTCTCCATTTGCTTTTAGAAGAAACTCCACTCTTCTCGAAAGATGTTCCTCTAGATTTTGGAGTGTGGTTTTAGTGTTTATTCAGCTACAAGGGTGTTAGTAAAGTCAGTTACTGATGTATGGTCAGGTGAGGAGGCCTGTGGTGCCTTCAGAGTTTACATTCATCCCAACGGTGTTCAATAGGGTTAGAGCTCTATTGCAGGCCAGTAAGGATCTTTCACTCCAACCCATGTTGCACAGATCTTCATGGAGCTGGATTTGTGCACAGGGTATTTTTTTTATGTTGGCGCAAGTTTGGGTTTCTTAGTTCAAAACATGTTCTGCTTCCACAACCAAATAAATCCTATACAGTTGTTTGACTTTGAATATAGGAGAATAGTTTGGGGACGAACCACATTTGGCTGGAAAAGAATCAACTTCAAGTATTTTCCAATAACAGCACCACAAGTATTTTATAAAAAAAAAAGCTAATTTCTAGTCTTGACTTGTTCTTAAGTTGTTGTTTGTGAGGGACCTGAAACTTGATACTGGTTTCTATAAAACATAAATTGAATGCAGATCCATCGTGTCAATTTGAATAAACAGGGTTTTGTGCAGTGATTTGGCCTTCAGCTGATTCCTCTAAAAGCTGATTGCACCCTGCTGTCATCACTTTTTTACAGCGATGCAGTCCCACACCCACTGCTGCAAAGGGACGAGATGAACTTTCCTCCAAAATTACTAAAAGTACTAAAAATCGAGGCCAAGAGGGAAAAGGATGAAGAAACAACAAAGTCTCCTGAAACCTCTGTCTCACTTTTTGAGAAATCTGATCGAATGTATCCAAATGTCATAAAAACCACACTGCATTGCACCACTGAGGAGCAGCAGGGGGTCGATGGTTCTGTTCTCTGTTTATGTGTATGTGTGAGGGTGGGGGTGGGGGTGCACATCTGGTTTGTGGATACATGTGTTGTAATGCTGTAATGTAACACAGGGTCAGAACAGCAAAAGGGAGATTTGGGGCCAAGATTTCAAAGGAAGCAAGAAACTGTAGTTAGAGTAAGATGGTTGTGAAGGAATTAGACAGTTTCTGAGACAAATCTGGAGGAGAGAAAAACAGCTCAGGAGGTATAATGCAGAGAAAAAGACGGCAGAATCAGTGCGAGAGGATTTAAGCAATAGGGGACCAACTAACAATCTTTAGACAGCATTTTTAAAAGACAAAACTCAGTAAACACATTAATAATAAAGCAAACTATGTCAATCCAAAAGTCCAGATTACGAACGTAAAGCGTATAATTATGCGTTAAACATTTTTCTCTCATAGACCATTAAGGAAAAAGCTTAACATGCCTTAAAGTGAAAAGTGTTTTTAAAAGATCAAACTGAAGAAACACATTAAAAATAAAGCATACTATGTAGAGACAAGCACATGAGTCCAGAATATGAACGCTTAACACGTTTAACTATGCCACATTAAGCCGCCATTAAGTCTTGTTCCTTAATGGTCTATGGGAGAAAATGCTTAACGCGTCATTAAACGTGTTACGTTCATATTCTGGATTCATCTGCTTGTCTGTACATACTATGTCTACTATACTTTATTAGGGTCTTTTAAAAACACTGTCGCATTTTTTAGTTTAAGCATTTTAGAATGTCCTAGCAATAGGGAGTTTAACGCAATGTTCTGTAGTATATGAGGATAAGTATGAAGCAGTAAAACAGGACTAGTCTGAAGCAGGATCAAAGCAATAAACCAGGTCAGTGAGACAGGTTGACATTCCATTGGCATATTAAAGCGTCCTCTGGTTTGTTAACTAACACAGGGTTTCCTGTACTTTTTGAGAAGGTCCTCTTTAAAAACAATAAAAAAGAACCATTGAAGGACCCTTTTTCCACACTCAGTGTCCATAAAATGAACACACTGTTCCAGGATCAGGACCAGCCACTGGTTTTTGCTGTGAATAAAGAAGAGACTGCAGAGTGAGTATGTGGAGACGCCCTGTAAAGGCATGTTATCTGGAGAGATTAGACAGAGGAACCTGATGCGTTGTGGGTGGACAACAGAGGAACCTGATCCAAGATTAGCTATCAGACTCAGAGAATAATGAACAGAGTAATGAATAATTCATAAAAAAAAAGCACAAGTTCTGTGTCATGACTGAATTCTGACACCAGACAGCCTGAATGTAGTCCATCAAAATATCTTCATAACTTGAGACACATGAGACATAACATTGAATGGTTTTAATCAGTGATAACAACAGCTTAAAGTGGTTCTCACTGTTTAATATCTATTTTAAATCTATCTAAATCCTTCTCCTCTGCCTCACTGCTTTAATCCTGTCTTACTGCTATAGATCTGTCTTATTTCTCTAGACAGGTTTCCCTGTTTCTGTCCTTTCTCACTGTATCATGTCTGTCAAAAAACTTCAGTCCTGTCTCATTGCATCTGAGCTGTGTCCATATTTCTGTCCTTTCTCACTGCTTCCGATCTGTCAAAAATGTACAGACATGTCTCACTGCTTCAGACCTGTCTTACTGCTCTGGGTTTCAATGTTTCTGCCTTTTCTCACTGCTTCACATCTGTCAATATTTTTCAAATCTGTCTAATTGCTTCAGATCATCTCAATTCTTCTGACCTGCCTAAACTCTTCTGACGTGTCTCACTGCTTTGAATCTGCCTTCCTGCTTCAGACCTGATAATATGAAGATATCAGTGAGATAAAGAGTAAAAGGAAGATGTAGCAGGAGTTTAAAAGCTTTATCAGTTGTTGAACACGTCTTAAATCTTCAACAGCTGGAGCTTCACAAGCTGCAGTCACACATCTACAGAGAATCCCAGACCTCCTACATTTATTCCTGTTTCTTTGCCTTTCTCTCTTTCTCTCTGGGTGTGTGAAAGTCATCTCTCGAGTATTATATTAAATTTCTCTGCTTGCCTTTCCTTTCCTTTTCTGGTCCATGTGTATGTGTGCATATGGGGTCAGGGAGAGGTCAGCAGGGTCACCATGAGGTGCACAGGGAGGTTTTTTTCCTTCCTGAGAGCCGCTGTGTGTTTGTGTTTGGCCTGTCGCTCTTCTTCTGGGTGTGGGAACGAGACTCCTCCCTGAGCTCCATACTTCCTTTAGTCAAGGACCCACACACACACACACACACATCCATACAGAACAGCAGGCAAAAAGGACCACCCAAACACACCACTAAATCAATCACATGAAACATGTCAGACGATCATGTGTCCACCTTATCCCACAGCACTATTGAGTTCTGGTTTGGGATTGGTCAGAAGGTGAAACTTTGGAACGGTAACAGTAACTCTGCTTCATCACACCATATTGCATGTTCCATTATGTTCTGTGTGGCCAAGAACCATAAGGCAAAACAACGTTCTGTTTAAATATAGGCACTTTCCCCCCAAAACCCATTTCATACAATTGTGTCCATAGTTCTTACTGCATTACTGCTAATTAAAATCGGTATATATTACAGACACACAACCAAACCTGTGTTAGTATACGTGCACGATTCCACGAAGGCAGAAATAAGTTATTTTCCCTAAATATTAAATATAATTGGTACGTTCCAACCTTACAAAAGGAAATGGTGTCAAGGAAGAACAATTTCTTCTTTTTGTGAAAATTCTATATTTGTTACATGCAGTTTTTTTTAATGCAAAGCTTCCAAAATCTATAAAGTACTTTAGTGCAAAACCTTGCACCAAGACATTTTTATGCACGGCTAAGTTTTTAGCATAGATGAAAGAAAAGCCGCCATGAAGTAGTGACTTCCTTTTACATCATCGCTCTGAGCTCTAGGACTTCCCTTTTCCTGTCCAAAAGCCTCTCTAATTATTTCGATTATCTGTCCTTAGAGAATCGAGCAAACAGCTGAGCACAAGCAAAGAGGGCGATATAGAAATAAATGGAGATAACTCGTTAATGAAATGAGGGCAGGAGATAAAACTGGGTAAAAATAAAGAACACAGGAATTAAATAATCCATCATAAATGGAAGACTTTCTGTTAAACCACAAGAAACAACCGTGAGCGCTGTGGAAAGCCGAGAGAACCCGAACCATCAATGCACACCAAGGTATTGTTGGCTGGAGGCTGGTGTGAAGTCCTTAATTACAGCCCAAAGTGGGCTTTTAAACAGTTTCCACCATTGCAAAGCTGGCATTGAGCTGCAGCTATTGTACACGTGGCTCACATAATTATTTAATAAAAAAGCAGGCAAAAAAAAAAAGAAAAGCCGATGTTTTACGTCATCAATCCCTGACACATCCAGACCCGCCTTCTCTCGCTAATGGAAGCTAGCAGCAGACAAAACCAATCTGTTCATTTGGTTCATGACATGCCTTCACAAGAAGTTTACATATTCTTCGATTTACAGATTAAAAAATGATATGTTCCATGAAAAGCACAGGTCCCAGAAGCTGAGCCATCACCTGGTTGGAAGTGATGGACTAAATGATGCACTGAAGCATGGTGGACAAGAAGAAGGTCTCAGAAAATAGTGTTTAGTGGCTGGTATTCAAACAGCCCAACCTCATGCTCAAGGGTTCAACAAGGGTCATTGTGTGAACCTAAAATGTGAACCTACTGGCAATCTGCACTCTAATCAGCTATGGCCCACTGTGTAGTTGTTGTATGGTATAGTATATAATAATACCACTACAATGCCACTCTCGCCTTGCAGTTTTATCGTTTCCTTCCTGGAATTTGTCATTGTTCGAATATGAAACGCACTGTCACTCAGGCTCGCTGAACACGTCTGCATCAGATTAGAGCGGAAATCACAGAATCCTTCTGGTGTGTGTGTTTTGTGTGTGTTTTCAATTAGATTAGACTGAAGTTTTTTTGGGTTTTTTTCCTGCAAATGCCGTACATATGATGTCAAGCTCTTCCTGTGACAGTTTCCTCTCACTCCATGTGATCCGTCTTCTGAGGGGAAGAAAATAAAATTATAAATAAATAAATGAATAAATCGAAGTCATCGAATGCACCGGCCAAAGATTACTTTTCACTGGACGACATTCAAGGTTGTGTCCCTGTTGCGTTCTGGGTTTTCTTCAGATGAAACCACATATTTTACGACATGTGCCTGTTTTTGTTCGCTCAAAGTTGAGGGATACAAACTCAAGATGTGACTGTACTGCTCTGTTTTTATGTCCAGTGTGTGTTTGTGTGTTTTGTTTGAGTGGGTGTGTGTATGCGCTCTTTTACATTTGGTTTTGGTAAAGTATAAAGGGCCTGATGAGGAAAATATAACAAACCCCTAGGACCCAGCCAGTTCTGGGTTTAATTAGGAACATGTGTGTGTGTGTGTGTGTGTGTGTGTGTGTGTGTGTGTGTGTGTGTGTGCTCTAAAGTAATGGGTGAGGAAGAATGTGAGTGGGAAAACAAACAGCTCTGTAGAGTGGCAGAGGTAAGAGTTGTGAGAAATCTCAAATTGCTTACTCTGTCAGTCAATGGCTGATTTGTTGAAATTGTTTGATGGAAAAAAAACCCCACAAAAATCCATTGTTCCTAGCAGAGACGTTTTTTTGCCAACACCCAGTATGCTTGGTAGGTTACACAATGGAATAGGCAGGAGAAATTACAGGCAATTTCACAAACACACACACACACACACACACACACACACACACACACACACACACACACACACACACAATAGCTCAAGATGATCAAAAGTCTAGCTCAATATAAACCAAAACCGCACTGACGCACAAACTGCACAAACACGCACATGCTCACACACAGGCGTGTATAATGTGTTTTTATAAGACACCCATGATTTTCTAAACATCGTAATTGTTTATACAGTTCATCTTGAATAACACCATGTTTTGATACATTTACAATCAATACCATGATGGTTATATCCCTGAAACGGACATTTTTTTTCTAATTTCTAGCATTTTCTCCAATACCCTGCAAAAACTCCTCTGTCCTGAAGAAGTTACAGCTTAACATCTGACTGGTCCAAAGCACCAACATCATGTACACATATTCACACCTTGAGGTAATTTATATTAGCTATTTCACCTACTGCTGTGCTTGTAGCAGAGTAAAAGGAAGTAAAGAACCTGAAATAAGCCTAAACAGATATTGGGAGAACATGCAAAGTTCACAGTAACCCAAGCACAGGATCCACCCGAGTACCCTGGAGCTGTGAGGTTCCTCAAAAGGAAAAGGAAACCAGTATTCATTTGTCCTGATTTAGGATAGTATAGCTTGTGTGTCTTTGTTCAGGAAGGGCAGTGCCTTCAGACTGTGTGTGGGAATCCAGAACTACATCAATGGGCTACATAGACTGTGAGTTGGCAGAACATGAGACAGGCAGTAATATATATATATGGGAAATGTCAGGGGACACACACACACACACACAAAGAGAAAGAGAAAAGGCAACCAGGCAGCTCTTTTTTCGAACTAACAGGATTGATGATGTGGCAGCTGCACAATAAAAATGCTCCAGTTTACACCCTGTTAGGTCCGAGCTCAACACATCCCCCACACTGAAGCAATAACTCAGGGTTATGAAAGGAGTGTTCTGCTACAGAAGATTTATGTGCTGTGTTTGATTCAAGCTCCATCAGGTACATGTGATTTATAGTTAACTGTTATTGGGTAAATTATGTGCGAATTATGAAGTATTGAATCTATTAATAAGAGACTGCTCTCAAGATTTTGGCTCCCAAATGGCTCACTTTTGACTCACAGAGTCCAGCAAAAGGGCTATAAGGTTTCAAAGAGCTGACTCAAATAGAGAATTCAAAGAGACAAATAAAAGCCCACTTTAAAATAACCAACTCAAAGAGATTCGCCCAGCTTTAGATTTAGAGAGTTAACTTAAATAGCTGACTCCAAAATCAGACTCAAATGGACTCAAACAGCAGACTCAGACACCAAACAAAAATAGTTTCAAACAGCTCTCAGAGACTCAAAAAGCCTACTCAGATACCAGACTTAAATAACAGGCTCAAAGGCCAGACTTAGAGAATCAGACAGCTGACTCAGAGAGTAGACTCAAAGAGACTCAAACAGCTGACTCAAACTGACCTAAAAAAAAAATGAATCAGAGACCACACTCAAATTGACTTAAACATCTGCCTCAGATACCGGACTCAAAGCTCGGACTCAAACACCTCAAACAACTTAATAGCAGACTCAAAGAGCTGACTCAGAATCCAAATTCAAAGAGACAAACAGCTGACTCAGAGACCAGACTCAAATAGACAAACAGCTGACGCATTTGTGGATGAAAATATCCAGCCTACACCCGGTGATAGTCTTATCCAGAGGATTTGTATTTTTGTATGGAGTTAAGGGCCTTGCCCAGGGGCCCAGCTGTGGCAAATTTGTGTAGCTGGGATTTAAACTCAGATCCAAAGTCCAATGGCTTAACCATTAAACTACCAACTCCTATCTCAAAGAATTACATTGGTAACAAAACAAATATACCATTTTCTGTTTGTCTGTGCTGCATCATCGGGTAGTAAAACTAACTCTAACTCTAAATATGTTAGAAGAATTCAATCGAACAGGGTCTGACACTGGCTCTCAGCAGATGTTGTTTTTGTTTCAAGCACTCATGAACCGGAGCTGAGGGCAGAGAAGAAGAGCTGATGCCCCTTGGCGTCTTACAGAAACCAAATACAGTGTGAAAGAGATGAACCCCAGTGTGTTTATGTTTCAGGAGGAGGTCTGGGGTTCAACACACACACACACACACACACACACACACACACACACACACACACACATCCATCTATCCATCCACTAGAAATATCATGCCACCAATACAAGGCAAATAATATCCAGTAGAAACCGATTGGCTTTTCCATTATAACCATTAATAACTCTAGGAGTATTTGGTATATAGTACTTCTGAAAAAGCAGATACAAATGAGTGTGAATGCTATATCTGCATTAGTCTGAGTTTTTGAAGGAATTGCTTAGGGACTAAAAAAATCTAATTTACCTGGTACATTTATATATATATATATATATATATATATATATATATATATATATATATATATATATATTTGTTTGTTTGTTAGTTTATGACTTAATTACACTTACGACAGAAACATATATAAGATATGTAATGGGTTTAATAAATATATTGGTAATTATATTGCTTTGAATGGTTGAATTGTTTTTATGAATAAAAATATGGTATTTGCAGTGCTAATTACATTTTATATATGCAGTGTTAATTTCATTTCTGTGATGATTTTTATTATTTTGTTTATTTTTTTGTTTGTTTCAGGGACCTATTTAGAGAGTCAGACAAAACAAGAGAAAAAAAATGGGAACTGAAATTAAATCGAAGTGAAATGAATACTGTGGGTATTAATATAAGCAAGTATTAAAATATTAACTTAATTTAGTTTCTTTGTAGAAAGCATCACTGCCCCCTTTTGTCAAACAATGTTACCACAGTTATTATCATTAACGAAAAACTATTTTTAAAATTAAAATTAAAATGTAAAATATCTGCTAATAGTAAGTTCATGGCAATAAGTAATTTTTGTAAAAAAAATAAATAAATAAACACATGAATAAATAATAAAACATTTATAGTGCTTTAACAAAGGGAACAATGTTTTATTGGTCCTTAATTGTGTCCACTTATGAGGATCCACATAATATACACAACTTGCTGACATTCAAACAGTTCCTTCTGAACCTATATTCTGTTTGGCAAAATATATGTATATAAATGAACTGTTTAATATCTTAAAATGAAAGAAAAGAATCTTTCTATTACAACATACATTTAAATTGCATTTCCAATATTTTTTTTGCAGTTAATAAACACTAAAATATAGTTTATAGATGATATCACAAGTTGTGTTACATAGTATTAACTTTAAATACCAGCCTTGATCCTATGTGTAAATGCATATAGTTATTAAAGCTTAATCCTGGTGTCTACCCTTCAAATCCGCCATGAAATGTTCTGGAAATGTCTTCATGATAAAACACAAACTTGAAACTTAATTTTGATTGTTTGAATGAATAAACGTCTTTAAACAATCAAATCACTAAAGCCAGTCGTTACTCTATATACACCACATGATGGCGCTATGTACATTGTATTTATTTATGATTCTTAGATAGATAGATAGATAGATAGATAGATAGATAGATAGATAGATAGATAGATAGATAGATAGATAGATAGATAGATAGATAGATAGATGTCTATGTCAAATGTCTTTGGATGCAGTAGCAAAAAACTTTTCCCTTCGCTTGATCTAGGAGACCAAAACATCATGAAGATCTGGTTTACACGGGTTGGAGTGGTGGATCATGATTGGCCTGCTATAGATCTCTGACCTCAACTGAACACCTTTTGGATGAATGTGAATGCTGACTGCATCCCAGGGCTCATCACCTCACACCTATATCAGGGCCTGACTTTACTAACACCCTTGTGGCTGAATGAGCACAAATCTCCCCAAACCCTCTCCAAAATCTAATGGAACCTCTTCCCAGAAGAGTGGAAGTTATTATAATAGCAAAAAGGAACTAAATGTGGAATGGGATGCTCGAAAGCCCGGTGGTCAGGTGTCCTCAAACTTTTGTCCATGTAGTGTAAATAGATACTGTAGATGTCTAGACAAATTAAATGCATAATGGATGAAATCACATTTAGTCATGATGATGATTAGGATGGAGGAAATGAAGAATGTCATAGCCAGCAATAACAAAAGCAGCACAGATGATAAAGCCATTGTTTTAAGGCCAGGGGTTATACTTGTCATTGTGACAATGCACTTTTGGAAGCGACATAGCTCACATACACACCTATACACCTTCTGTGCATATGAAAAGATTAAAAGCTCTGTCCATCTGCCAGTCTGCCATTTTGCATGTATATATTTAGAGATTTCATGGCAACTATTCTGGGACACATGGTTGTCTTTGTGCAAGCAGCAAGACAAGCTGTTATTTTACTGATCCTGTCCCCTTCTACTGCATCTGGATTTAGTGCTCCTTAATAGAAAAGCACTTTGTGCATCTAAGGATGGTTTCACATGAACAGTCTAAAGAACCATGAAGTTACTCCAGAGGGTTTAGCTCAAGAACCATTAAGGTGGATTTGGGCTGCAATTTATATAACCAGTTGACTAGAATGGCTTAAGGCTACAGTTGCCATGAAACAGTTTGCCATCCAATTGTCCATTAATGAACAGCTAATAACCTCAACAGCGAAGGAACTATAATAAATAGACATTCAGTGTAACAAACAAATTGAGGATGGGTTCCCTTTTAAACCTGGTTCCTCTCAAGGTTTTTTCCTCATATTATCTCAGGAAGATTTTCCCTGCCACTGTCACCACTGGTCTAGTAAAGCATCTTCCCAGAAGAGTGGAGGTAACAGCAAATGCGGTCAAAATGTAGAAAAGGATATTAAAAAATTATTAACCAATCTTATGACCAGGTGTCCAAAAACTTTTGTCCATATAATGTATAATCTCTCATCTAACACCGTTTAGTAATCAGTTGTTTGTGATTCTGTCAGTTTCTGGTCAACAGAAAATACAGACTCATTGTTAAAACTGGTCCTGGAATGTTCAAAGTAAGTTTAATCATTAAATGATTAAAATAATGAGTTCCTGGTTTGCTTCATGAAAAGGTTCGTACAATTGATGCATACACTATAATGGCCCAGTGTTAATGTCTGAACGCTTCCCAAGAATTTTTAGACGAAGTGTATCTTCTGGGGGAGGACAGTAATTGGCTTATCTGTTGATAACCTCATTGTTTTATATCATTTGAACACACAAGGCTGCATCCATGTGAGTGTTCTGGATTCTACACATGGAACAATGATATGATTTGCATTTAGTTGTGTTACAGTTGTGTGAAACGTGTGTATATATGTGTGTATTTCTTTGTGTGTTCAGGCAAAAATGAAAGAGGTGGCTTAGGGACTGCTTGATGATTGGCTGAACAAAGCCAGGGTCAGTGGATTAAAGGATTAAGGGGGAGCATAAGAGAGAGGGGGGAGTGTGAGAGAGAGAGAGAGAGAGAGAGAGAGAGAGAGAGAGAAATGAATAAACAAGAGAGAACTGCATTCTGAGAACATGTGAGAAAGCATTGGAATTAAAAAAAGAGGGATAAACAAAGGGACCAAAGGACAGAGCAAGAGACTGTAAAACAAAGGAATATGTGATCCAGAGACATTTAGATCCTAAGAATGATTGATAGAAGTGAAAGGGACAGATAGAAAACAACCAGTTCAACAGATGAATGGACGAAGTGGAGATCGACCCTGTAACACTCAACCTCATCATCCTTGTTGCCAGCTACGTCATCCTGCTCCTCGTCTTCCTCATCTCCTGCATGATGTACGACTGCCAAGGCAGAGACCCGAGCAAAGAGTACGCTCCCGATCCGGTACCTGGCACCAACCACACTCCCATCCGCCTCGTCGTCATGCAGAGCTCGCCCATCTGCTGGGACAATTCCAGAACCATCACAGAACAAAGGGAGAAGAAGTCCACCCTGGTCTAGAGGTCTTATATTTCAGGATCATGGAAATCAACTTATATGTCAACTGATGGAAAATAGAGACAACTTAGAATAGTTTCGAACCCAAGCCAAAAACAAAGCTTACAAACTGCAATTAACATGTAGTATACTGTTTTAGTTTTAGTATTTTAAGTATTAAGTATTTTACATTGTTTCATCAACTATAATGGCACAGTCATTGGTGAATTGTCTGCTGAACAACTCCAAAAGGGAATTTTGGGAACTTCCTGGTTGCTTTAGGACATCTCTCCACACAGTACATTTACAAAATAAGGACTTTTCAAATCATGAACTCGGGAAACTTGACTTGACACAGATTTTCAAGATGAGGTCACAGTGTTGAGCTTCAGTGTGTGTGTGTAACCAGGCAGCAATGAAGAAGGCTTCCTCTCCAACCTCTATATTACTAGGTCCTGTTGGTGGCATCTTCATCTAGCTGGAAAGTAGGTAACAGACTTGTGACCAGTCATTAAGCATCTTGTTCTGGGTTAGCTTTAACCACAAGATTTTTTTAAAGTGTACAAATATGGTTAGGTTATCGATAAACATCTATATAATCGGACAACTGAGATTGGTAGTGTTTTTGATTAGCGCTAGTAATATGCTATTATATCTTTCTGACTATTACAAGAAATGTCCACTCAACTTCCTCTTTCCTATAATTGAATTCATGCCTTTGAATGTTTGGAAGATGTTAGCGATATGGCTCGGTTTAGAGAAGTTTTTAGCTCAAACAACATACTAATTATTTTTAAAACATGAGCTGGCTTACTGATTGCTAGGTTCGCTTGTTTCTAGTTAGCTTGCTGCATATATCTAACATCAGCTGGCTATCTTGTTTGTAATTCAGGCAATTTTATTTATCCAAATTAATTCAAATGCAATATGGTTTGTGTGCAGATGCTAGCCCTGCTTATGACTTTTTATTATCATGAATAGATAGCACATTTTATCTATCCAGAAGATAGTTTACCTTTAAAAAGCAGGGTTACATCAAGCTCAGATGAAGAAACTCAGATTGGTGCAACCATATGAAATCTGATTTTGACCGTTGATTTCATAACCCCCTTGTTGATTTTTTTTGTTGTGTCCCAACATTTCCAGCAGCGTCAACAGCAAGAGCAATCAAGGATAAATTACTTTTGCTTCCAAGTGGATGTGAACTCTGGACTACATTGGCCATGTGTCATCTTCAAAACCCCCAGTGCATTCTGTGTGAGCTGTAACTGCTAGAGAACAATATGTGGACATTATCCTTTGTGGTGCTTTGTAGGATTTCAGCAACCCTGCCTTTTCAATCACAATTGTAGTCACCAGCTGGATTTTTTTTCACATTAGATCATTACCATGAGACTATTACTATGAGAGAATAACAAGATGAATGACTACAGACACTGTACACACTAACATACACAACTGTTTTTGAAGATGAGGTTTTTTATTTTTGTAAGCCGGGGACTGGATCTGCGGATGGCATCGCTGAAAAGGACAGTGTCTCTTTGTTTCCTTTTTTCTTGTTCAACCATGATGATTTTGCACTTTTGTCAAGTTGACAAAAACAAGAACCCAACACACACACATTATAATGTTTGCTTAGTTTACACCAAATCCAAAAGATTAGGGAGCTAAATCAAATTTCTGTAAAGCCACATTAAAAGCTGACTTAAACTGAAAGCTGACTAATCTATCAAGGATGCTAACAGCCACCAGGAAATGCCTAAATAACCACATGGTCACCTGACATAATTTGCCTAATAAATAGTATGTGTTCCCCAAAATACATACAACTCCATCTTTTTTCCTCTTGGGACACGCCCACTACCTGAGTCTAATACTGTTTTGCAGTGACTCACTTCATTGTCTTGGACTCCATGATGCACTTTTAAGCAAAATAAATCCTTATACACTAAATATGTACTAGAGATGATATTTGGGATAAAAACTATTCCATGAACAAACGAGACCTTATCATAGTCCATCAAATATATCAAAAGTTTATCACACGTGTGCAAATTTCCTTTTAGCTGTTTTCAAAGCTGCTAGCTGTAGCATGTAATGCTATTTGAGAACGCACTCTTTGACTCCTAGGTGTCTGAACATCATAAGGAGATAAGACATCTTCGCTAAGTCGCATCGTCAGATAGCTTATCATTAGAAGAAGTGACGTTTCCCGGAAACCGTCAAAGAGAAGCCAAAGACGCTTGATACTTTAGCATCTTATGAGTCAATCAGCCATGAAGTTAATCCTCTTCATTTGGAGAAGTAGATTACTGTCCTTATAGACAAAGGGATAGAAAATATAGTTGGATTAAATGATAGAAAGGATGTTCTTCTTCACTGTGTTCTTCTTCCATTTCTTAATGATCTTTAACATAAGACAAACTTCATCCTCAGATGTTTTTTTTTTATTATTATAACCTAGAGAGAACACAATATAATGTGTTTACTTAATTTCTTAATATTAGAAGAAGTTCCTGAGAGGTTTCAACTACCCTATCCATTCTACGCACACAATGCAAACAATATTTAAAGACTACAAACTACTACATACACCTTTTTTTAAACACGATTAACAACACAGACCCAATTTACCTCTGTAGGGTCTTGCACATGCATGTTTTTCATGTTTTCATTGTAAATTTGTCATTTATGCCTTCCATTCTTTTTCTTATGTCCTTATAATTTGTCATAGACTGCTGTGTGGAGTAGGAATTTTATTTTATTATGTAACAGAATGTTTCCTGTAGAGATGTCATATAAACTCTTGAATCCAGATTCTTGAATCTTCTCCCAGCTAGCTTGCTAACAGCAATTGGTCCTGTCTCTGTGTGTTTCGAGATACTCAAACATACGTCTCATATCATATCTCAGTATCATTTTCTAAGATAAGCATTATCAAAATCAGCTGCTGATACAGTTATATCAAATAGGTTTCAAAGGTTGAATGACAGTAAGAGCTCGGTCAATATTTAGTATACTACTGATAAGAGCTACATGACGTGGAGGTGTAGCGTAGTGTGTCATGCGCTTTATTTCTCTTTTACACACACGAACACACACAAACGAAATGTTAGCCATTGGTATAAGTTGGCTTGAATTGTTTCGAGCATTAGGTTTGGAATTTAAAAATAGTGAAACATGCTTGAACACGCTAACTCTGGAGCTTCACTCTATGTTAGTCTTTTTTTTTTTGACAGTTGGCATATGCTAGCTACCGATTGCTAAGTCTAACATTTCCTTGCTAAAATATAGCTGTTAATTTTTCGATGTGAGGACGTGGTGGCTAAAAATTTAACAAAACTATAGAAAATATCAGAATGAATTGACAAATGTATGATTTAAGCATCAAGTACTGATACAGACAATATATAAACAACAGATGTTACAAATGAGATAGAACTATCAAGAATATCTACACGAAAATGATGATGTAGCAAGGAATATTTACCTCACACATGTTGCTAAATTGCTAAAAAAAATTTTACATTTTATTAGCTAGCACTAGCTGTCTAGACCTTGATGCAGACAAAACACAGTTACCCTGGAAAATGAGAAATATCACATTATACCATTAAAAATATCTAAATTTTCCCACACGTGTTGGATAATTTCCAGAAAAAAGGACCCTGTATGAGCAAAATAATTTTTTTCAAAAGCTAGTACTTGTTGTATACAGTAAATATACAGTTGTATACAGTAAATATAGTTAATCTAATAACAGAAGTAAGACAAAATGTCAACATTTTCCTCAACGAAATACTAGGAAAAGATTCTGTATGACTGATGTTGCAATGTAATTACTATTCATATCAGCAGCAAACAAAAGGTTTAATATGTCATACTATATTGAGAGTGCTGAGAGTATAGCACTGAGTAACTGCTCGTCAGCTCGTAGCTTGCTAAGAGTCAATAAATGTTAAAAATAACAGTAGTGGAATGCAGCACGAGCTCTCAGGCATGTGTGTGTGAGTGTGTTTAGGTTTCGCTATCATCATATATTAAAAATAATTGGCATAGCATCCAGTACAAGCTGGTGCTAACCAGTCGTGCCACAAAAGGTGAAACCAGAAGTGAAGAATGTACACATTGTACCTCTCTGACGAATTAAACAATGCTAAAGAACTGGAAGATAGGTAAAATAACTGTAAATCCAGTTGTGTGATTGTTGTGCCTGCCCACTAGTTACTACTGCCACTCTAAAATTAGCAGCTGAAACATGTTAATTATTTTATACAGATGATATAAACACTTCTTTTTCGAGTTATTATATATTACATTGCCTTCACTGCCACAATTTGTATGCACTTCCCACTTGCGCTAAAGCGGATCATTCGTCTCCATACCCCCTGTCCTCTACATCTGCCTTTTTCAAACCAACTACCTGCATGTCTTCCCTCACCACATCCAGAAACCTCCTCCTTGGCCGTCCTTTTTTCCTACTTCCTGGCGGCTCCATCCTCAGCATTCTCCTACCGATATACCCCATGTCCTTTCTCTGCACATGTAAAAACCGTTACCAAAATGTCCTACATGCGCTGTCCCTCTAATAAACTTGTTTCTAATCTTGTCCAGACTCATCACTCCCAATGAAAATCTCAACATCTTCAGCTCTGCTACCTCCAGCTCCACCTCCTGACTTTTTACTTAACTTTTCATACATATACATGTGTGTATATATATATATATATATATATATATATATATATATATATATATATATATATATATATATATATATATATATATAATTTTTTTTTATTATTGTACCATTACATGCAACCCAATTCAACACCAGAACGAAACCAAGACAGTCAAGCTTTTCAAAGGCCCTCACAAGACATTAAATCTTATTAGTTAAGTCACTTAGAATGCAAGCTTACACACACACACAAAAGCTGCAGTGTAACAGGATTAGCCCTGTTGACTCAGTGATGAAAATGGTGCCACTGGGCTTTTCTGATGAAAATGAGAATAATAATAATTAAATAAAATATTAATTAATTAATTAATTAATTAATTAATTAATATATATATATATATATATATATATATATATATATATATATATATATATATATATATATATATATATATATATATATATATATATATATATATATATATATATATATATATATACACATATATATTTCCGGTGTTGAATTATCACAACATTTCCCAGGTAGAATAACTTTAATGGTGTAACTATTTTAAATGATCTTAATACACCCATATGCCTTTATAATCAAGGTTCTGGAGTGTATTGTCATATAGAGTATTAGGTAACTACACCATACAGTGAACTCTTTCTCTACGAAACCTCCCAGCAAACCCTGAGAAGATTTATACAGGACAGGATGAAAACTAAAGACAGAAGTGACACAACTACAGTGCAAAAATGTAAGAAGGTCAAAAAGAAAATAAAGGAACATGTATAGAATCTAGTGTACATGTACAGTGGAAACATAGAAGTCCTTCAGAGGTAGACTCTGTGTTAGTAGTCCATAATGTTATTCACATTTGTAGAGGTGTGTGTGTGTGTGTGTGTGTGTGTGTGTGTGTGTGTGTGTGTGTGTGTGTGTGTGTTTTACAAAGGTAGACTCTATAGTCTTTGATGTTATTCACATTTGTGAATGTGTGTATGTGTTCCATTCTATTCTATTTTTATTTTTATTCTACTGTATAATATAATATTATGGATACACCCACAGTTGTTTGTGTGATTATCTGTGACCAGGGAGTTTCCAGTCGCACAGTACCCTGAATCATTAGCTGTCAATTTAAAGTTAATTTTAGGGCTGGAGAGACACTTGTTCCCTCAGGGTGTATGTGTGTGTGTGTGTGTGTGTGTGTGTGTGTGTGTGTGTGTGTGTGTGTGTGTGTGTGTGTGTGTGTCACTGCAAAATCTCACTGCAATGAGATTTTACTTAAGAAAATTACTGAGTTACTGAAAGTATGCACTTTTTTCGTCAAAAAGAAAATCTCCTGTTATAATGTAATTTATGATAATGAGAGAAATGCAGATTCAGAATTTTGACAGTGAGCACACACAAAGAGCAACTCCGGCATTTTCCACATTTCCTGCACTTTTACTCTAAAATATAACACTTTTTATTCAAGTTATATGGCACTTAAATCACGACAGTGGTAATAGAGCTACCTCCTAAATCCCAGGTTAATTTCTAACTTTGGTGCCAACCAACATTAGCATTGTCATGCACTACTGCAACGCAACAGTACAACAACTAAAGATACAGTAATACCCTAAAAAATACAGTAAAAAAAAGTTAAATCACAGATTATAAAAACTACTTTAAAAAGTAGAAGTACACAATCAGTACACAATTACAGTAACATGAGTAAATGTATTGTGTCCTTTTTTCAGGTGAGACTAGATAGTGGGATTATAAACAATTGGAGAATAGTGTAAGAATAAAGATATCCAGTACAAAGCGTGTTTACAGGATGTTCAGGATGTACAGAATAAGAGTGAATAACAGTCCTGGCACAAGCAACAGGACAGTAATGAGGTCAAGGTGATCCATTTCTCCAGTGAACCCCCATCTGATGTGGTTGATAAGCTCATCAAGACAAAACAAGGCAATGATGTATTTCAGAGCGTTTTATTTCCCAGACTGGTCTGATTTACCCATTGATCTTCAGTGACCTCTTTATTCTTGCCACACCTGGTCAC
This sequence comes from Silurus meridionalis, assembly GCF_014805685.1. NCBI lineage: Eukaryota > Metazoa > Chordata > Actinopteri > Siluriformes > Siluridae > Silurus > Silurus meridionalis. The sequence continues at coordinate 9,628,301 of NC_060912.1, read as the reverse complement.
ACCTGAGGCATTTATTGCTCACCTGACCTAAATGGGTCACCATTTCACAACCTTCCCAAGTGCATAACCTTATAACTAGTCTTTTAGCAAACAAAGTAGAACTAAAAGTACAAAGATTTTATCTGGAATAATCATTTTAAAAAATCCACCAGAGTAACCTGTTGATCCTCTGCCTCAATAAACCGAAAGCTTGGATCAATCAACAGACTTTTAATATCTGACTTGAGGTTCATTGTATGAGGATCATTGTATGAGGATCACAATTAGCTGATTTGCTTGTCATGAACAAACCATAGATGAATGGAAACCATGATGGCATCCAAGGTCTTTTCTAAAACTTAGCATGTTCAATAAGCTGAGGTGTAAAATGACATCGATTTCGGCCAACGTTGGACCAGTCTACACTGGATTTCTCATTGACATGATGTTGAAGGTCTATAGTAGGTGGTGCATGAGAAAGAAAGCTCTTGCTCATTTGTTTATAGGAGCTGATTGAAAAATCTGATCATCATTTAACTTCTCACAGGAAGGATACACAATTGCTAATCGAACCTAAATCTTTCTATCTAAGCGTTTTTAATGATTTTCTGGTGGATTTCAATAAAAATGAATGAATAATTAATTTAGTCATTTAGTTTATTTTATTTCTTTGATCAGAAATAATGTACAGTGTTACATCTTCAATACCAGATCCCCCAAGACGATTCACCAACTTTGGCTTTAGTTTCACTAATGAAAATATGACAATGAAGCTAAGGACAAAATATGATAAACAGGAGCTTCACCTCTCATATCTTTTGGTACATGTCGTTAGTTCTTTTGTCACGTGACTACAATAATGTCAATATTCGTGCAAAAAAACATGATCTATTGCACTGCATAGGGTATATGGGAGTCACGTGTTAAAAGAACGAATGACTCAGACTAGAGGACTTGTTAGATGAACTACTCAATTCTGTTTCCTGTACATAACCTCATACATGCTCATACGCGTCCAGTAGAGAATTAACGAATCACTCTTTGAGACTCGTTTTTCTGAGTCAAATTAAAACGTGTTCAATATGAACAAATTGTTCATGACTGACCATCTCTACTTCTCAGGACAAGTTCCTTACTACAATTCATGATGCTGAAAATACAAAGCACGATTTCTTTACGTCCTGCTTGATCATAATATCACAAAATGTCTTCTGGAGGACAATGAATGCATTATAGAGAGATTACACACACAGGTAAGAGGGTTTCATAACCTTCCTACAGGAGTGATGTGACCTCTGAGGACAAGAAAGGTCAACAGAAAGACATCAATTGTTCCTGTTTGTAAGGTAATTACAGTAAACAGAGCTCTGGGTTGTTGACTGACAAAACAGGTACATCAGCTAAAGCCATCACCCCCCACTTGCTCCTCCCCACCACCACTATCCCGCCTACTCCAACTACGTCATCACGGAAAACGCAGCCTCAGTGACGTCAAACTCGGTCGCTGATTGGTCCGCCACATTGCCGTCCGATTTTCAAGCTGCTGAGCGATTGGCTAAGCTGCCTGTCGCTCAGGGCGCCAACAATGGACTAACGTGCAGGATTTCAAACCAAACCCGGAGAGGAACGTCTAGCGCACCTGGTGCTGTTGTTTGACACGACCAGGAGGGAACCTAGGTAGGGAGAGAGCGTTGATTAGGGACACGGAGGCAGCAATTCACCAACTCGGCGTCTCTAAGGAGGGCATTGCGATGAGTGGTGCTCTGTGTTCTCGGCACGAGTTTGATTTGAATGATCATGGCGTGACTGAATATATATGTATGTATTTATGTAGATGTTTTAGTCTTTATTTAGATGAGTTATGTTCGGCAGGACGCGTTTAAAAGTGTGTTTTTGGAGAGATTGAGGCGACCAGGGTTTGGATTCAGTGCTGATTTGCATGAACAGTTAGATCTTCTTTTTTCCTTCCTTACTGTGAATTGTGCCGAGTTTCCGGTTTGAACATCAGTCACACCATGAAGAGAGTGAACAGCTTCCAGAGGTGAGTTTATACAAAGACTCCACACTGCAGCAGGCTTTCTGATCCACCACAACTCTTCATCCGGGCTGCAGGACATGCTGAATCGAATTCCACCACCACGACCAGTACCATCATCATCATCACCACCAACATCATCATCTCCACCACCACCACCATCATCATGACCACCAACACCATTATCATCATCATCTCCACCACCACCATCATCACGACCAACACCATTATTATCATCATCTCCACCACCACCATCACCAACAACATTATTATCATAATCATCTCCACCACCACCATCATCACCACCAACACCATTATCATAATCATCTCCACCACCACCACCACCACCACCATCATCATCATCACCACCAACACCATTATCATCATCATCATCTCCACCACCACCACCATCATCATCATCATTATTTTATATTATGATGAATAATTCATATCACACACACTCTTCATCTCTCTCTCTCTCTCTCTCTCACACACACACACACACACACGTTTTCCATTTGACTTCCAGTTTTCCCAAAAATTCCACATTTGGAGACATATTCCAGTTTTTAATATTTATTATCTATATCAATAACCATAATAATTATAGCTTCAAATTAAATATTACATTATATTTCAATTATTATTCATTTTTCATAATTTTTATCCCGTATTCATGCATGCATTTTTATGCATTTTTAATATATTATTATTTATCATTTTGATGACATCTTCTCAATCACGATGCCAATTCATTTTTTACGTCTCAGATATTTCACTATTTTCGGTTTCGATCGAGAAAAGAACAGCTCGGTGAGAACTCAAATGGACACGGTGTCCCTGTGTATTTAAATCAGCCAGGACACGGAGCTCTGAGACTCGGGACGTCAGAGAGATTCTGTACTGTTTATATAAATATACAAGATCGTCCGTGTTAGACATGCACCTATGCAATTATTATATATTTTATAGTTAATTAATTTTTTTTTGGATTCTGGAGGTTGTGCTGCTGAAGTTCGGCGTTAGTCGGTTCCGATGCTGATGCTCGCTCTCGTATTAAGGCGACTTCATTTCAGACTTTATTATATCATTGTCATATTTTTATTAAAAAACAGCAATATAATTGGATTTTTTTCTAATAAGTGTATGTGTGCGAGTTGATCATTAGCTAAAGATGAGTTACTACTTGGTGAAGACTCGAGTGTGGGAACCGAAGGAGACTGAAAAGGATATGATCAGATATAAAATATTGTGTTCTAATGTATATTTCTATTCAAATTATTGTTCTATATTCTATGCTAACATATTATTATTCTTCCTATTATTATTTCACCTCGAGTGCAACTGATTACGTCATTGTGCTTGGATATGACAAGCTGTGTGTATGTGTGTTTTACAGATTCATGAACAGCAGAGCTGCTGCTAACTGCCGATACCAACCCACAAGCTATGAGCATGCAGCAAACTGCTACACACATGCGGTGAGAGAGACACACACACACACACACACACACACTTTCTAGGATCTATGACTGGACAGCACACATCAGCACATTGTATTGCAGGATAAGCAGAATGTTATAATTTTTACAGCCAGCAAATACAAGCGTTTTCCTCTGTAGTATATAGGTGTGTGTGTGTGTGTGTGAGAGAGAGAGAGAGAGAGAGTGTAGCAGTTTAAGTCCTGATCAGGCATGGACATCTCTGTATTTCTGAGCAGTGCTCTGGTATCTGTGCTTGCATATGAAAACATATAGAATTTTTTAATATATATATTTATACAGTATGTGTGTGTGTGTGTGTGTGTGTGTGTGTGTGTGTGTGTAGCTGGTGATTGTGCCTGCATTTGTGGGCATGACTCTGCTACACCGTCTCTCAGATGATCGGTGGGAGAGGATCACGGCGTGGGTGTACGGCTTTGGCCTGTGTGGTCTCTTCCTCATCTCCACCATCTTCCACATTATCACCTGGAAGAAGAGCCACATGAGGTCAGAGAGATGGAGGGATGCAGGGAAAGGGAGGAATGTAGTGAAGGACAGGAGGAGTGAGCATGGGGAGGTGGAGGGATGAACACAGGAAGATCAAGTGGTGGAACATATAATGCAGGGAGATTGACAGGGGCACATGGGGAGTTGAAGGGATGAGCATGGGTTGATGGAGGTGAACATGGGAAAACTGAGTGGTGAACATGGGGAGATGAGGAGAAGGAGGAATGCAAATGGAGTGATAAAGGACAAAAAAATTTACAGTATGTGTAATTAATCAAGTCAGGTGTTAAATTGTGTATGTGTGTGTGTGTGTGTGATGCAGGACAGTGGAGCACTGCTTTCACATGTGTGACCGAGTTGTCATCTATTTCTTCATTGCTGCCTCATACACACCATGGTAAGAGAAGTATACTGTGGAGTATAAAGTGAGTCTGTGACAGAAAGTGTATGGGGTCTAAACGTGTGTGTGTGTGTCTGTGTCTGTCTGTGTGTCTGTCTGTGTGTGTGTGTGTGTGTGTGTGTGTGTAGGTTAAACCTGAGGGAGCTGGGTCCTCTGGCATGTCATATGCGCTGGTTTGTTTGGCTAATGGCGGCTGCAGGAACTATCTACGTCTTCAACTACCATGAGAGGTGCGTCCTTTGATCTTTCACTTCTTGTGCAGTGGAGGCATGTGACCAGCATGCTGATGGTGTGTGTGTGTGTTGTAGGTATAAACTGGTGGAGCTGGCCTTCTATTTGACGATGGGGTTCTCCCCTGCGCTGGTGGTGACCTCAATGGTAAGATTGTACTGTAAACACTGTACACCACACAAATCACTTCCTCCACATGCAAACGCATATTAATAGAAGGGCTGCCAGACAGAGAGATGGTCATCTAGACAGATTAATTTTCTTCTAGGTGGATATATGCTTTATTGATAGATAGATGGATTACCAGATGGATAGTTTGATGTTTATAGAGATAGATGTTCTTCTTGATGGATAGATGGTTTATTGATGGATAGATGGTTTATTGATGGATAGATGGAATGGCAGAATAATAGATGAACTTTTACATGAATATAAATGGACTGGCAGATAGATGGATGGTCTTAAAAAAGAATAAATGATCTTCCAGACGGATAGATGGACAGCCAGATGGATAGGTGGATGTCTAGATGGATAAACCTTCTAGGTGGATGCATGGTTTATAGATAGATGGACTGTCTGATGGATAGATGGATGTCTAGACATATAGATGAGCTTCTATGTGGATAAATGGTTTATAGATGGGCTGTCAGATGAATAGATAACATGTATATATAGGTTTCCCAGAAAGATGCATGGACTGTCAAATGGATATGTAAACTGGTAGATAGATGGTTAGATGGTTTTATAAATGGTAGATGATCTGCCGGATGGATAGATATCCTGCCAGACAGAGAAATAGACGGTTAGATGGATAGATGGACTTTTACATGGATAGAAATGGACTGCCAGATGAATAGATGGACCTCTAGGTGGATAGATGGTCTTCTGGATGGATGTGGTTTATAGACAGATTAATGGACTGCCAGACAGATAGATAGTCTTTCAGAGAGATAGATGGACTGCCAGATGGATGAATGTACTTCTAAATGGATAAATGTTCCTGGGTTTGATCTGGAGGTCAGGTGTCTATGTGGAGTTTTCCATATGTTTTACCCAGAATTCTCCTTCAAAATCAACAATGTAAATGATATAGGAATAATATGGAATTGTCATAATAATACTGCATGATTTGTGAGAGGTGTCTTGAGAAAAGTCTGAGTAATACTGCAGTTTGAGGCGCCACCTGGTGGCCAGCTGTCCATTTCCACTATCAACACACACAAACACACTGCGTATCTCTGCAGACGAACACAGACGGTGTGTACGAGCTGGCGTTCGGCGGTGTGATCTACTGCCTCGGCGTGGTCTTCTTCAAATCGGACGGAGTCATCCCGTTTGCTCATGCCATCTGGCACGTGTTCGTGACCCTCGCTGCCGCCGTACACTACTACGCCATCTATAAATACCTCTACCGAACCTCACCTGGTGACGAGGTCAGGCTTGTGGCTGACCTATGACCTGTCTCGTGTAAACAACACGCACACATTCACGCACTCGCAGAGGGTCATCTCGCTTGACATCTACAACATTTTCCACCACAAGGTGCTCATCAGCTACTCGAGTTTACCAACACGACCTCCGATTGTTTACTAGCCGCCAGGAGAACAGTGTGTGTGTGTGTGTGTGTGTGTGTGTGTGTGTGTGTGTGTGTGTGTGTGTGTGTGTGTGTGTGTGTGTGAGAGCGAAAATGAACAGAAATCCATTTTCTCCGGTATTTTTGCACAGATTGCACGATTGTTTCAGCCAGGGAGAGAAAAACGTGCACATTTTTCCTCAGATGTAGTCGATCATAAGACACACATTTGGTGTCTACAGTTTTGTACCATTTCGTGACCGTGCCATTACATCTACAGAGTAAAGGAAGCGTACAGATGCTAGTTTGGCATGTCCCAAGCGAGTGTGCGCGAGTGTCAGGGGATTAGCCACGCTGTTTAAACGATATTTAACGTTCGACTGCATTTGCGCGTTGTGTACATTTCAGACGATTTTGGTTGATCCGGTCTTTCCAATGCCAGTTGATTCAGGTATTGCGTGTCAGGTGAATGGTTTCGTTTAAAAACGGATCTTTCGGACCAATTTTGCACACGCTCATTCCACAAAGAAAAACCATCATGACGTTACTTTCTGAACCGAGACTGAGATCGGAATCCACCGAAGCCTTGCGTTATTGTTCGAAATACACTGTATGGATAAAAGTATTTGGACACCTGACTTTCCCAGCTGTATGTAAAATAAAAAAAAAAAACACCCAAACTGTCCAAAAAAGTTGTAGGAACACTATTGTATAGGATGCAGTCATGAGAAATTTTCCCTGAACGAGATGTTCAGAGTGAAAGATCTTGAATGTCCTGCTATAGAGCTCTAGCCCTGTGGAACACCTTTGGGATGAATGTGAACGCTGGATGCACTTCAGGCCTCTTCACCCACCATCAGTACCTGCCTTTACTAACACCCTTCTGGCTGAATAAGCACAAATCTCCATAAGCACACTCCAAAATCTAGTGGAACATCTTCCCAGATGAGTGGAGGTTTATTATACCAGCAAATGGGGACTTAATGTTGAATGTGGGGTTTATTAGGCAAATTTTTATAATTTATAAGGCTGGTACTCAGGTGTCTACAAATTTTTGTCCAAATAGTGGACTGAGATGATCGTCATGTTGATAAGGAACGTCAGCTAATTTGGAAAGTCAATACAGTAAAGCATACTTTCCTGGCGAACCAACGGGCATCTTACCAGCACCAAATCGAAACCATAAGTTTTTTTTTTTAATCGAGCACTGTGCGTGATGGCTTCATGGAGGTTACTGACTGCTAACGACCAAACTGTTCATCAGGCAGCTTTTTTTTTTTCGTTTTTTTTTTTTTCTTGGATTAACAGTTATTTACAGGTAGCAAAAGTGACCTCAATCATGAATGTAACTTTTAACATGATTAATCGCTTGTGGTTTAGCTAGCTAGCTTCAGCGATGTGTGTGTTTTTGTTTTTTCCCAAAAAACTTACACACCAGTTCCTTCTAGCCAGTTCATGAAAGTAACGTGCTAATTCTTCTGGTGAGCTTCGCAATGCGTTTAAAGCGGATAGCACTCAAAACTTTTAAAAACCTTACATTTGTTTGGACGTATATGGGCAATGCATGGTCTCTCCAGACTCCTGTACACACCTTTTCCCTATTTTCCCGTGATGGACCCATGTTTTTTATTATTAATATTCTTATTTCTGATAGAGTATGTGAAATATTTTAAGGCGTATGTGCAGTATTAAAAGGGAAGCATACTTTTTTTCTTTTTTCTTTTTTAAAACAGTCAAAAGCGTGGAAGCGTTTCTTTTTGTGAACTATGAAAGACCACTTTGTCATTTTCTTTTTGTATCTCTTTTTATTCTCTACTCCATTTCCCACCTCAATGTGCAGTTCCTTAATAACCTCAGGTTGATGATAACGAGCTGCTGGATATTACTCAAGAACGCAGATTCACAATCGTGAGCCAGCGAGAGTGATGGAACCTGTCACTTGAGCACTGTGTGGGCCTTTTGTTGGTGACCATATTTGGCGTAAAGCTGCTAAACCAAAAGAAAACTCGCGACTACTGAGAAATGGAGGCCTAAATCTTATTAGGGATCTTATTTTATATACTGTATAACATCTCCGAGATAAAACCATCCCTTCTGAGTGAGACAGGCAACAAAATAGGTCATGAAACGATATTTACTTTGACCAAACAAATCTATCAATGTCCAAATGCTTTACTTTATTTTTCAATTGAAAAAAACCCTCCTTAGCATTAGGAACAGCTTTACACACTCTCTGCATCCCATTGTACAAATACTTTGCTCTGCCTCTTGAACCAAAAGTGTTCTTCACTAGTTGGAGATTTCTTTCTGGCCTCGTGATCCAGTTCATCCCAGAGTAGTTTAGTAGGATTTAGTAGGACTGGGCAGGTCATTCGACGATAGATAACAATCCAGACAACAGGTTTGTTCTCTAAGTAATGCTATGTAAGAATCATTATCCAAGTATGGAATGGTTGCCATGTTGGATGCTTTCACCCAGAATGTCTCCAACCTTCCCTGATCCAAAATGAACCCCAAACCATGCATCTCAATGTTTGACTGTAGTGGTGAGGCAGTGCTCTAGCATCATCTCTCCTGTTCTCCGTCTTACAAAAGTTCCTCTGTTAGAGCCAAAAATGTAATCTGTCCACAGAACTTTCTTGTCCTTCACTGTCCATTCTTGTGCGTATTTGCTTTGTACCTGGTTTGTTGCATAGAAACAACGTGTCTCAGAAACCAAGACTTTTGACAGTCACCGTAGCAGAAATTGTTGTGCATCGAATGCAGATCTTTTACCTGGCTAACGAAATATCATGTCAAACAAACAACTTGACTTTCACCCCATAAGGTGCATCATTAATTTACTCGTTAGATTTATACCGATTACTGTTTCTAATAAAAAAAAGCCACGCCCACAAACATCAGTAAATATCACTATGAAGCCTACATGAGATTCATTTCCATGTCAGTCGCTTCTTAATTTCTTGCATACGCTGTACCATTCGGAGTTAAAATCAATGATGGGGGAAATGGAGTACTTTTGAGATGAGCTGCTTTTTTTTTTTTTTTTTTTTTGGTCAGTATTTTCATTCCAAAGATTTTCTGTGTACATATTTTTCTTTCTCTGTGCCACTGTGCTTAATGAACATGAGCTGAATGTTGTGCTTTTTGATAAAAGAAAAAAAAAATGACTTCATCCTCTTTTCGTAATATTTCTACTGTCTTTTTTCATCCTGGCACATATTTATACATTTGCCGGCTTTTTCAATACGAGGAGAAAAAAATAAATAAAGGAATTAAAAGTAGGAGCGACTCTCCTGTACAGCTGGCTAGTTCTACTTCTGGTCCATTCAAAGTTTGGTGCTGCACATGATAACTTTGTGTCCAATTCTTTCTAAAGTGTTCAAATAAAACAACTGCTTTATCTTCCTGCTTCTGGTCTTATGTTCTCCATCTCTTAATACCATCATTATGACACCACTGCTATAGAAACCATCAATATTATAGAGGAACGCAGTGTAAGAGAGCACATCATTGTATACAGGTATCTCACAATGAACGCAATTCAACAAGTCTCCTTTCACTGTAGCCACAGCTGAACCACCCGAATACATCATCTCTTGGGACCCTGGGTTTTCTGTGCATTTGCCTGCATTAGTTTTAGCGCAAATTGTGCAGAAAAGAAAACACAACAAAACTGTGGCTGACTTTTCCTCATGATGTGCAGCTTTTCTTGAAAGTCCTTCTTGAAAATAGCCTTGTAAGTTTATCTGGAACCAAATCCAAATCTTCTCATCTGTCAGCCATTGTGAATAAAAAACAGCTAATAAATACACAAAAATATATTTAAATAGCAGTTTGCTACAGATGCGGGTTGTGAGTAGAGGTTGACCGATTAATCGGTTTTGTCAATTAATCATCACCGATAGTTGACTGTCAGTACAACAGTGGCCTCTAGAGGCAAATCACTGATGCTACATGCTGTTTGATTTTACACGTAAAACTGCTGCACAGAGAAATATATTTATTATTTATATATATTTATTCTTTTATATATTGATACATATTTACTTTTACACATTTTCATGATTCAGTACTGCTTTTTTTTGTTTTGTAATAAAGTTCAGTACTTTTTTACATGGAGTGTTTGTTTTTTTATTAAGTATCCATATTAAAAACATTGACTAATCAGTTATCGGTAAAATACACCCAACCTCTAGTTGTGAGCTCTGACTAATGTGCTCTCAGGCCATCCAATCAAAGGATGTGAAAATAAAGATGGTATTGTACGCCTGATTGATGGCCCTGGTGCTGCTATCTCGAAATCTGTTTGGTTTTTATGGTGTGGTTTCTGAAGGCCTCGCTGCAGATTTTGACTCCGGCAACACGTAAACAAAACGGGTTAAAGTTAGTTTGCTCAACACCGCTATAAAACATCATGTTATTCATCCTGCAAGCGCCGATCTCAAATCATGACCAAGAGACATTTTTATAAAGCAGAAATCAGAGGTATAATCTTACACACTGGGGGGAAAAAACACAACCACAAGAGCAGCTTGTTCATAATAATTAAATGTTTTATTTATTTATATATATATATATATATATATATATATATATATATATATATATATATATATATATATATATATATTTTCACGTTTTTTTCTTCACATTTTACAATTATACAAAAAAAGGCAAGATCTGACTTTGCGCTTTGAGAAGTTTAATAACGACCCTGATTCGCTCACAAAACGCTAGCTTAACTCTGAGTAATAGATATATAGGTTTTATTTTATTTATATATATATATATATATATATATATATATATATATATATATATGTGTGTGTGTGTGTGTGTGTGTGTGTGTGTGTGTGTGTGTGTGTGTGTTATATATATGTAAATAGATTCTGTTTAAGCTCGAGGTTAAGTACTACTCTGAACCTGTTTGTGCCTTGTATAAGAAAAATACTGTACAAAAAACATAGACAAACATAGAACTCTAGAATATTCCGTATAAACATTAACATCTCTGTTTTAACCAATATAGCTCTGTTAGATTAGTGTTTGTGTGTGTGTTTGTATGTGCATGTCCGTGTGCCACATGTTTTGGTCTGTAGTAAACAAACAGATTGCGTTAGCCATGCTAATCACTGACAACATTGTCGTATCTTCATCATCAGTATCAACCAGGCATCTCTTTTAACATCAAAAAAAAGAAAAAAGAAAAGAAACCACAGCATACATTCAGTACGTTCAGCACGCAGCCGTCTGAGAGAGAGATCGAGAGGGCCGAGGTAAAGCTACGAGAGGAGACTATACACATCTGTACAGGAAACTGAGAGGAGAAAAAGTAAATAAAAAGAATAAAAACAGAGGATTGTGGAGGTTAGAATAATAAAACAACAACAAAAAAATAACGTATTTCCCAGACTATATCCACGTTTGTTGTTTTTTTGATAAGTACTGCCATGATCGTTGGGTATTAGCTCGCTAGTTCAGCAGTTTGTGTGAGAATCGTATGGCTAGCAGCTAGCTTTTTTGTTATATATATTTTCATACTTATAAAACATAATCTTCATGTTACCTCATCTAGAGTCATCTGTGTTTAATTAAGCTAGCATACATCACGTTGTTCACATGACTAGCGAAGTAACTAACTACACTGTCTGGAGAATCAAAATGGCTAGCTAGCAGAATAGTCTATTGTCCGCTGACTAGCAACAGATTAGCTGCAAGATTGATATGATGTCTAGATTAAGATTTGTATGCGATTAAAAATAAGATAGCCTTGCTTATCATAGTAACCGAACAGAGAAAGTGGAATTACATGGCTAGTTTTTTTATTAAATTAGCTGATGTCTGTACGAAGGTTTGTATGCTATCAAACACTAAACTTCACTCTATATTGAAGAGTAAGCTAGCTTAAAGCACTGGTTTGGTCGATTCATGACTTCTCATTCACCTGCTGCTCACACGTCCAATTTCAATTCCCATTTCTTTTCACAAACATATAAAGAAAAACAAACAAACTGGCATTTTATAGTCCAGAGATTATGGTATATAACTTTGAGGCTCATGCACCAAAATAAAAGCAGGTCAGGAATTATTACATGAAAGAGACCAATAATAATAGCTGTAATAACGAATAGCTGCAAAGTCGTTCTCAGGTTAAAAAAAAAAAAGAAAAGAAAAAAAAGATGAAATCTTTAAAAACAGTCCATAAATAGATCAGATCAGTGTTTCAGAAGGTAGACTCGCACCCGGATCGGATTGTGAAAGACGCTTTAGTGCAGGTTGTTAGCGGAAAGAGAAACAGAGAGATGAAAGAGGTATGTTATCATGAGTTCCTGTGTGTTTGTTAGCTAATTAGCCAAGTGCTCTGAGGGGATGCTTCTACATAAACATGTAGCACATGATTTACTTGTTTACTTAGCTAGCTCGCTTAGAATAGTAATCAGCTCTATAGAACACCGTTTTTAACTTTCATAATATCATCTGTAAGTATTTACTGATGCTAGCATACTCCACCAAGCACTGGCTAGTCTGATAAAAACAGTACTTTTATTAGGAAAATATATCTAGCTATCTAAAAGGAATAAGCTAGCCTTGCTAACGATCAGCTGAGCCGCTAAAAACGAGCGTCATCGCAACTCAACACAGACAGAAAGTGAAATTACATGGCTAACTTGTTTATTCAACAATTAAAAAGCGCATCTCGATTGATTTTATTGATTGTCGACGTAATCGCAACGCACAAAACTTCCACGGGAAATTTGCTTTGTTGCTAGATAGAGTGAATACATGGTGTATAAATCAATTTCTCTCTCACACACACACACACACACACACACACACACACACACACACACGTGCTGTGAACCAGATGAGAGAGAGAAAAAGAGCGAGTCAGCTAGCACTGCTTTCTTGCTTCTTTTCCCTAAATGTATGTTTGGAGTTATTGCTCTCTGAGTGACCGATGTGTGAATAAAAAACAAAAAGAAAAGGAAAGACGATGCTGTGTGTTAGCATGATGAGAAGCGAAAGAAGCAAGACGTAGAGACAGAAGTGTCAAAAAGAGAACGAGAGAAGAAAAGATAGAATACAGCACCACTTTCCAGTGAAAATCAGGAAGTGCAGAAAGGAAAGGAAAGGAAAAGAAAGGAAAGAAAAGAAAAGAATAAAACGTGACAGAGATCAGGCGCTAATCAACGCTAATGCCCGCCACACAGCGCTAATACATCGACACAGAGATGGACAGAGAAAGAGACGTGTGGAGGCGAGTGCTCTAATCGTGGCACACTGAAGTCCTTGGTGGAGGTGGTGGTGTTGGTGATTAGGGGAAGGGGGTTTTTACGGGGGTTAGAGGTCAGCGGTGGGTTTACAGGGCGCCGTGCCGTGCCTCGTATTTAGCCAGAACGTTCCGGCAGCGTCCCAGTTCCTTGCGCAGCTCGGCCACTTCTTGCCTGAGCGCCGCGTTCTCTTTCTCCAGGAAGGAGGCTCGGATGGCGATCTGGTTCTCTTTGAGGCGCCTCGCGTCCCTCGAACGTTTCGCTGCTACGTTGTTCTTCCGACGCCGCGCCCAGTATTTATCATCCTGAAGAAATTTTAGAATAAAACAGTTTATAGAGAGACAGAGACAGAAGGACGCAGTGAGAGAGGTGTCGACACTCAAGACATACCTTCATGTCTTCAGGGATAAAGACTTTGCGGGCTTTTTTGATCATGGGCTGTGGTTTGAGCTCCTCCACGGTGAACTTGCGCTTGCGTGGGTCGAACATCTCCTGACCCGGAACACTGGACAGAGCGAGGTCGGCCGGGTCGGGTTCGTAACTCACCGGCACCTGGATGGACTCGGGGTCGATCGGACTCGGGGTGTTGCGATTTGATGGCAGACCTGAGACACACAAACACACACTTTTTGTCATTGATGGTTGTGTTAATGTGTATCAGGGGTCCAAACTACGGCCCCCACATTTGGAACGGTCTTTTGAACAATGCCAGGGGCAAAAATCCTAAGAAACCCTGGAGTATACTGAGGAACATCTTGGACATTATCAACCATTTCTTTTGACCAATCAACACCAAATTTGGTAGACTTGATATTCAGACCAACCTGGAAGATTTTTGTATATTCCCAGAAGAAACCAAAAATTTCCCAGTAAAGCCACAAAACAGAAAGTGAGGCTATATACCAGCAACTTCGCACTGACACAAAACTATGTAGCCTTCAACAAAGCCATGACCTTAACCTCTTTAACACATTTATAACCAGTGTTGACTTCTATTCAAAGCTTACAGTAACTAAGCTTTACCGCTCCTCTAGAAATTGAGAAATTTCCTCTTACAGTCAGAGAATTGTCCACCACTGTCTTTGGGAAATATATACACATCATGTGTGAAACCAAAAATCACTCTCATTACTCTTTTTTTGCAACAGTTGTAGCTTGTACTTCAATGTGGAAATCTCTCTGCCAGCCCCCTGAAAATAGGAGCTTTATTTTTCAATATTTGAGTAATTTGTTGTAATGTTCTAATGCTTTTTAGTGTATGAACTGCGTATAGATGACAGTTCGAGCCATGTGTCTGGGCACCAACCAATACACACACTCTTACTGGCCCTAAATGGGATTACATGCGGTATCCACAAGGCGGCGCCAAAACCATATTATTATTATTATTATTATTATTATTATTATTATTATTATTATTATTATTATTGTCTTTAGTATTGTTAATCATCACGACACGTATATGATGCACTGCTGTATATATTGCACACCTAGTACAAACAAACACACAATCATTTATCCACCAATCAGTAGGGAAAAATCATGAGTGTGAACATGTGCTCAGACTGAGATGGAGAAGAAACATAGGGACACACCAACATCATTACACAGTCTGCCAGTAACTTTACATACCAAATGTGTGTGCATGTGTGTGTGTGTGTGTGTGTGTGCATTGTATATATTATTATTATTATTATATTTATTATTATTATCTGTAAAACCAAAAGAGTGAAAATGTCAGAGCAGCAAACGGCTCTGTAGTTTCCATAATGCGTGCATGCATTTGTGTGAGTGTGTGTGTGTGTGTGTGTGTGTGTGTGTGTGTGTGTGTGTCCCTCCTTCTGTTCTGTGTTTTAGTAGAACATTCCGATCCCTTCAGAAAGCAAAAGAGCCCTCCTCTCCATTCACTCACACACATGCGCGTGCATGAGTGCACTCACACACACACACACACACTGCAAAAGACAGAATGAGCATGTAAGAGAGGGAGAGAAAGAGGGAAACTATTCTTCTGAGGTTATCTAAAGTTAACAGTGCTGTTCTATCAGACTATAACCTTTGACCCCTCCCTCTCAACACACAAACACACACACGTGTACAGAGATACACACAAATACGTATGTTATATACAAACACACACGGTTAACAACAGTTTGCACTCATAAACAAAAGAGCATTATTGTGTGTGTGTGTGTGTGTGTGAGAGAGAGAGAGAGAGAGAGAGAGAGAGAGAAAGACGTCACACAGTTCACCACTGTGCTGTCTCACGTGAACTCCACTGTGGTCAAGCTTTGCACACAAACACACACACACACACACACACACACACACACACACACACACACACACACACAGAGTACTTGCCAATGTGTAGGAACTCAATGCCAACACTCATTATCACACCTCTAATTGAACCTAAACTCATTACCACACCTCTATTTAACCCTAAACTCGTTACCACACCTCTAATTAACCCCAAACTCGTTACCACACCTCTAATTAACCCTAAACTCGTTACCACACCTCTAATTAACCTAAACTCGTTACCACACCTCTAATTAACCTAAACTCGTTACCACACCTCTAATTAACCCTAAACTCGTTACCACACCTCTAATTAACCCTAAACTCGTTACCACACCTCTAATTAACCCTAAACTCATCACTACACCTCTAATTAACCCTAAACTCATTACCACACCTCTAATTAACCCTAAACTCATTACCACACCTCTAATTAACCCTAAACCCGTTACTACACCTCTAATTAACCCCAAACTCATTACCACACTTCTAATTTACCCGAAAACTCATTTTCACACCTTTAATTACCCCTAACACTCATTATCACACCTCTACTTTACCCAAACACTGATCAATGCACTGATTAATGCAATACACAAACAATGCAACAAGAGCAATACTTTATAAATCAAAAAACTATTAATGAAGAATTATGACTTGTGCTTTGCAGGCTAAACACATTCTCTCTCTCTCTCTCTCTCTCTCTCTCTCTCTCTCTCTCTCACACACACACACACACACACACACACAATTTGACTAACAAACCACCACAGTGGGTACAGCAGCTGGCAGGCTTCCCAACTAGGAAAGCAGACACACACACACACACACACACACACACACACACACACACTGAACCTTATTCACCTCTGTCCTACACACACATGCACACACACTATCTTGGCAGAAGGTAAGCGGTTATTGCAAACACTATCAGCGGCGATCAAAGGGTTGACTCTCATATCTGCTGTTTGTCAGGTTATTGCAGTGCAGGAAAAGAGTGTTTTCTTATCCCTATCTGAGTCTGTCTGTCATCATGGGAGTTCCTCACGCACAGTAACACCATCCTGAAAGCCACCAATATGCATCAGGGGTGTTCCCACACACACACACACACACACACACACACACACACACACACACACCACACCAACCTCCTTACACACACCGTTTGCACATTGTCAAGCATTTTGTACTTAAGCTAGCACTCAATTACAAATTTGAAAATATCCCTTAGCCGTATTAGCAAAGCTAGCCACGTTAGCAAAGCACAATTGCATTCCTGAGAGTGTGGAAATCAATGATAACCTTTATTAGCTATTTGATTTTATGAGCTATATTAATTTCTTTCCATTTATTTAAACTATATAGTTGGAAGAACTTTTGACATGGCTAATAACTATGATTGCTCAGATTCACTGATTAGCACAGAGAAAATGCACACATTAGCTTTGGTTTGCTTTTAGACAGTTACAAACTCTTCTGTTAATTTCGACTAAAACAAATTTAAAGCTAACAATGCCTTAAGGAGTATATTGAGTATACTGAGTACAGCAGAACGCTAGCAATACAATTAGCTTTATTTACTATTAGCTAAGTTGGGACTGTATTTAGGTGTCCAGCACTTAGCTAACTGGCACATATTCGTATAGATATAAATAATGTTAAATACTCCTGATACAAAAAACAGCCGAGTTTAGATTTTTAGATATTTGATAAAATACTGCTTTTAACGTCTATATTAGGAGGACAAACTTTTAATAAATATCTGACAGCTCGCTACAAATATAGCAAAGGGCACCTAGGGCTACGCAAATAAACCAGAGAAAGAGCTGAGTCATTGCTGGCGTTCGATTCAGCACACTTGGGTTGAGTATTAACCTGTGGGAAAGGTGAATGTCAGGTCACAATGAGCTATGTAGCAATGAAAGAGCTAGCATAGCAGGTTAAAGGTGTAAATTCTCCTCACAGCAGATGACAATCATTCACTCCTTTAGCTAACAAGGTGCAAGTTTGTGATAAGAGGGTCTTTCGAGGATTTAATAACAACTGGAAATCACTTTAGTCAACCTCCTCGGTTTTCAATAGGTCGGAGAAACAACAGGAATGGACTTTATGTAGCTAATCTGTTAGCTAGTCACCACGTTATAATTGATTATTTTCCTGTAACGGGGTGACAGAAGTATTACTCCACTGAAACTACAGCAATTTTCCAATGGATGTGATTTTTGGTTAAGGGGATCGATTTATAGTTAGATTTAATGCTTCACCGGACAAATTCCTGTTCTCACTTACGTTATAGCAGCTATAAACGTTCAACCCCTTCACTAGTCTCTCGTTCTTTTCTTTCTCATTAAGTTATTGAGACAAAAAGACCTAAAAAAGTTACAGCTTGACCTCACATTGTTATAGAACACAAAGACTGGAGAAACCTGTTCCAGCATGACGGTGAAGATCTGCTTTACATGGGTAGGAAGTGTGTGGAAGATCTCCTGCTATAGAGCAACTCTATTCTCCTCAAATCCGAGTTTTTTCCTTTCTTTGGCGTGTTTGTTGAGGCTGATGGAGGCTGAGTGTGTGGATCAGGGCTCGGTGCTCAGTGCTCACTGTAATGAGCTGTTTAATGTATCAGCATTTACCAGTCTCTCTTTCTTTTCCTTCTCATTAAGTTATTGAGACAAAAAGACCTAAAAAAGTAACAGCTTGACCTCACGCTGTTACAGAACACGGACACTGGAGACTCCTTCCAGAATTGTTACGTAAACATCAATTAACAGAAATCCTCTTTCTGCCGAGCATCAATCCAGCACACATCCTGAAAAACAAGCTGTTGCTGTAAAAACGATGACAGCTGCTGTTACAGAAATGAAACCGACGCCGTTATTAACGATATACGTATGGATTAAAATTCTAGCAACTACAATCAATTTGACAAGTGTAGCATTTCCCTACATCCGACCCCACACTCATTTTGGGGCTCGTTATCGGCTGGGGGTGGAGCTGATTTCAGAGCCGAGAAAAAGGTCAACGGAAGCTTTAAAAACGAAAGCCATTAGTTTTTCTCAGAAAAACTTTTTCTACTGAGGATATAAGCTATATTATTATGTGAATATTAGACATGTATATAAAATTTTATTTTCTATTTTTATGAAATAAAATAACGCTCATTTACAGGTGTTCAGGTGTTGATGGTGACGCCTGTAGCAGTGTGAATTCCTCAGAGAAAAGACCAGTCTGTGTGGGAATATGTGGAAAATCATAGGTACGTGCAAAACCTTCAAAAGGGCTGTATAATTGTGTGTGTGTGTGTGTGTGTTGATGCTTGTGTGAACTTGTATGTACATTAATTATTACTATAGGGAATGTGAGCACATGAACGTTAGGGTGTGTGTGGTTGTGTGCACCTGCTCGGCTGGGGCTGTGTAGGCAGCCCTGTGTCACCATGTCGGCTTGTACTGAGGTGCTGGCTCGGTTGCTCAGGTCCACCACAGAGGGCGGTGAAGGCAGGGTCGGGCTCTGCTGTAGGGGCTGCTGGGTAATCTGACTCTGCTCGTTCTGCGAGTTGGCGGGGATGCCGTTTTCAGACAGGAACTCCTCCAGGTCCATGTACTCCAACTGGAAGTTGTCTCCATCGTACGGCAGCGTTTTGTCCCAAAGCGTCGGGCCGAGAAAGGCCGACTGAGGCGCATTCGCTCCGCCGCCATCTTCCTCTAGCTTCTTCTCTTTCTCCTTCTCTTTACCAAAACCTGTGGAGATAAAACATTCAGATTGTGTTGGAAAACGAAAGGGCTTCACAGTTATTAAAATATGATGCATTGCCAGATGAGGAAGAACGCAACAAATTAAGAGCAATTTTAATTGATTCTAATTAATTCAGAGAGGCCACGCCTACTTCTTTGGGACTGTTAATTAGAGCCAATCCCCCGTTTACTGTGACAAACAAATACAGGCCACACCTCTTTCACTGAGACTTACTGAGATTAACAGACACAAAGGCCACACCTCCTATAGTGTGACTGACAGGTAAATAGGCCACACCCCCTTCACTGTGAAGAAGCAAACATCTCAATGAGATTTTGGTTTAACTTTTTACGTCAACATGCTGGGAAGAAGGTCACTCACATCCGCTTCCTTCAGCATTACTCTATTTGGCTCATTTGGCTGCGTTCAGTGATTTAAAGTGGAGTGAAACTGATGGGAAAACAACAAAACATCCACCAGTCTTCGTCTGAATGAAACCTCGGCGGGGTCCCCTGAAGCATACGTCGATAACATGATATGCATTTATATATGCATGAAGTTAAACTAGCTCCTGTCCTTGCTACGCCTCGTCACACTCTCCAGTGCAGAGGTCCCTCATCACACTTGTGTGCATGTTCGTGGTTTTTTATTTGTTTTTTTTCCCCTTTAAATGCCGATGGCGCAAATTACACACTCAAGCAACTCGGACTTTAAACACATCTGAAAAAGATTTCTCGATGAAATGATTTTCCAGTCAGGTCAGTTTGCAAATGCCAGTGTTTTACACACTCCAGCAATCAGGTGTTGCTGCTCACATGCGCCCCCTATGGGCAAGAGCATTTCAAACTCTGTAAATCCACACAACTTTCTGATGTTAGAACAAAATAGTACACAGCTGATCCTCCTTGGATGGATATGAAGCTCGTGCTGGACTGAAATTCAATGCATTTGGGTGCCAGAAAAGACATGAAATAATGTTTTGTGATTTGAATAATAGAATCAAAGAAAGGGAGAGAGAAAGAGAGAGAAGGATCGAGTGCGCACTTCTCTTATGCAGCAGGCCAGAGACACTTAAAGCTTCACCCTGCTGTCAAAAATGAAGAGCACAACCATCTCACAAACTTCACCCTTACTCATTACCCCTAAGATCCATACAACCGCAGAGATGTGCTCTGCTTATTTATAGGAATAAAATAACACTATTATCTGAACGACTGGTGCTTTAACACTACAGTGCACTCTAACTACAGTAATCAGACCTGTCCAATCAGGAGCACGTAATAATGCAGTAATTATGCAATAATAATGAAACAATAATGCAACGTCCACAGGATCATGACGTTTCCAGGATTTTGAAGGAAAGCAGAAAAAATGTGAAAGAGGCAAAAAAAACTTGCATGCAACAATCATGCACGAGGAAGAGGAACACGAAAGAATTAATAATAATAATAATAATAATAATAATAATAATAAATATTAATAATAATAATAATAATGCATGCAATAGAAATAATGGTGCAGTTATTGTTAAAAACGACAAAGCAATATCAAATAAAATAAAAAACCAATCAATAACCAGGTATCACGCAAATAAGACGTGAGCGAAAACAAATTAATGAACGCGCGTGCCGAAAGAAGGCACGCGCAGAAATCTTTCATGGCGCGTGAGTGCGCGCGTGCGTGTGTTTACCCTCGTCGTGGTGGAAGGGCAGCTTCATGGGGTTCTCCAGGAGGGATTTGAGCACTCCGTGGGTTGGAGGCAGGAAAGCGGAGTTGACGGGCCGCGACATTTTCTCCATCGCCGCGCGCGAGCAAGACGGGTTTAATCCTCCGGGCACGAGACGTCACACCGAGCAGGGGGGGTAATAATAATAATAATAATAATAATAATAATAATAATAATAATAATAAATACAATAAAAAAAGCGTGCAAAAAGAAAAGAATGTCGGCGCAGCTGCAACCAGCTGAGAGAAAAAAAACGCACTTATAAAAAACAAGATTAACGAAACAGCGAGCGGGTGCGTGTTCGAGCCGCGCGCGCGCGCACTGCACTGCCGCCGTTCCGTTTGCGTTTCCTGCTCGCTTCTGAGCGCCTCCGGGAGCGAGCGCAGGGTTTCGCCTCCCATGTGCGCGCACGCTCACCGCTGTCTCTGACGTCACGCTCATGAATTGCCCGGAGGGGACTATTCAGATGAGGGGAAAAAAAAGGAGGGGTGCGGGAACGCGCACAAGCGCGCGACACAGAAACGATTTCGTTTAGCGTTCGCGCTTGAGCCGTTCTTTTTCTTCTCTCCTACCTGCTCGCAAGTAAGGGGTCACGTGAGCAGTCAGATTCAGCTTACTGCACAGAAACAGGGTTATGATTCATGGGTTTGTGAGAAAGTCGTACGAGCCCGTGAACACTAGCGTTCGGGTTGGGTTGGTTTTCTGGACGAATGAAGATGGGTGTGTGATCACAATGTCCATGCACACCTTTCTCATTCAACATTACACTCATGATACACACACCTCAGTGTAACACACAGTCATTATTCTGACTTTTAGTATGAGTGGTTTGTGGATTAGAAATTAGTTTATTAGAGAGACGGCGCATGTAGGACGTTTTGGAGACAAGGTGAGGGAGGTGAGATTGAGATGGTTTGGACATGTTCAGAAGAGGGACATGCGTTATATTAGTAGGAGAATGCTGAGAATGGAGACACCAGGAAGGAGGAAAAGAGGAAGCCCAAGAAGGAGGTTCATTGATGTGGTGAAGGAGACATGCAGGTAGTTGGGTTGAAGGAGGGAGATGTAGAGGACAGGGCAGGGGCGTAGATTACGCGGGGGACGCGGGGGACATGTCCCCCGCACTTTTTATAAAAAGTTAATTCGTCCCCCTCACTTTTTTTACTGGAGGAAAAAAAAACAGGTAACACTACACACTTCGTCCCCCCCACTTTTGAAATGATGGCTACGCCCCTGGGACAGGGGGCATGGAGACGGATGATCCGCTGTGGAGACCCCTGATGGGAGAAGCCGAATAAAGAAGAAGAAGAAGTATGAGTGGTTTGTGTGAGGGGTGTGAACATGCTACTGACGTCGGAATCCCCCGGAAGCATCGTTTCTCCGACACGTCCCTCCGACACCGAACAAACATTACACACCAAACACACTGGACACAGCAAACACACTGCACACACCAAACACACTGGACAAAACAAACACACCAAACACACTGGACACAACAAACACACTGGACACAACACACACACTGGACACAACAAACACACCAAATGCACCAAACACACCAAACACACTGGACACAACACACACTGGACACAACAAACACACCAAATGCACCAAACACACCAAACACACTGGACACAACACACACTCTGGACACAACAAACACACCAAATGCACCAAGCACACTGGACACACAAACATACTGGATACAACAAACACACTGCACACACCAAACACACTGGACACAACACACTGGACACACCAAACATACTGGATACAACAAACACACTGCACACACCAAACACACTGGACACAACAAACACACCAAATGCACCAAATACACCAAACACACTGGACACAACACACACTCTGGACACAACAACACACCAAATGCACCAAGCACACTGCACACACTGGACACACCAAACATACTGGATACAACAAACACACCAAACACACTGGACAAAACAAACACACCAAATGCACCAAACACACTGGACACAACAAACACATCGAATGCGCCAAACACACTGGACACAACACACATACTGGACACAACAAACACACATAGTGTGCATATAATTACAGAGGAAAATCTATCTATCTATCTATCTATCTATCTATCTATCTATCTATCTATCTATCTATCTATCTATCTATCTATCTAATAATCACAAAAAAAAATAATAAAATAATAATAATAATAATAATAATAATAATCCCTCCCGCGTGATATGGTTAACACCATGAACCATAAGGTCAACCAGTCTGCGCGCTCTCGCGCACTTTCGCGCCCCCACAGTAACAGCAAGTGGGCGGTGTGTGCTGGCTAACCCATGTCCATTCTGATTGGCTGCTTGACGGGCGTTAATCCCGCGCTGTCCAATCAGAGCTCTTTCCGTCGCAAGGGCGGGAGTTTGTCACGCTGACCTACTTTTAACCAATGGCGAGGCGCACGCGGCAGCCCAGGCTGATTCGCGGCACATTGACTGTCATGTGTTCAGGAGAAGGTGCAGGGAGAAGAACCTGAACACTCAGTACTGCTGTGTAGTAAAGAAAAGTCAGGAATAAAGCAATACAGTGCATCATCATATTGCGCCATCACAGTATATATATATATATATATATATATATATATATATATATATATATATATATATATATATATATAGCTTTTTGAAAGTCCGTATTTTTAATGTCCCTGAAAGTATATTTATGTCCCAAATCAGTTTCTTCTTCTCTGTCATTCATTAAGGAATAAAAAAGGGATATTAAATCCACACCAATATATTGGAGCTTGTGCAGTTTGCTAGAGATGCGAGCTCTGACTAGTGCGTTCTCCAACCATCCAATCAAAGGACGTGAAGATGCTGATGTATAGACACAGAGTACCTCAGTAATGTCCTCAATGACTGGTTTCAACTCACATCTATGTTTATATTTATAGAACGGTTTGTATACTAACTACAATTGCTGCAGTTCTGCAATATAAAGTATATTTGATACAATTTCATGTAATTCTCATTACTTTTTTCATTTCCTTTCTTCACGTCAAATCCAATTTCGCGTATAAACATCCGGTGCGCATGCACTTTACAGACTCAAGGCCCAAAATCATTTCACTCAGACCTTAAAAAAACTAATTAACAAAAATACTTTGTATTTGAACCATTATGTGAAAAATTGTTGACAAATTATGTAATTATCTAATTATGGATATCATTAGACAGGTCATTTTCATATTGGTGTTGGTATGTGTGTTGTGTGTGTGTGTGTGTGTGTGTGTGTGTGTGTGTGTGTGTTTGGGTCTCTGTGCACATGAGGAAGTGTAGACTTGGTGTGTGCGCGTGTACGTGTGTGTGCGTCATACTTGGTAATGAGGTTGGTTGCTAAAGCAAAAGGGTGTGTAGTGACGACACTGTCGGTGAAAAGTGGGACAGTGTGTGTGTGTGTGTGTGTGTGTGTGTGTGTGTGTGTGTGTGTGTGTGTGTGTGTGTGTGTGTTTAGACAGACAGGCAGTCACAGAGTGAAATAAACACAAAACACACTCATTCACACACACACGCTCACTGGTCCACTTTCCACACAGCTGTTTATTTACTAACAAAAGTATTGGCACCACTCATGGTTTATCTTCAGTTTGGCGGTGACACTGTCATTGTGATTTGTGTGGTGCAGTGGGTAACGTTGCTCCAGGTGAAACAGTGTTGATTTTGGAGTTTTAGATTATTGGCAGGGCCGTTTTACCCTTTGTAGCACCCTAGGCGAGATTCCTATTGTCACAAGCCCCCCCATGGCTCCTCCCTTCCACTGCTATGCTACACACACACACACACACACACACACACACACACACACACACCATACAAATCATTCACAATATTTATTGCAAAATTGTGTAAATTTGAGGAAGTAAACATATACCATATAATAAACCTCGGCAGAAAATCAGGTAAATAGTTGAAATGATCGATGGCGGTGGGATAGGGGTGCTTCCACCTCCCTCCAGCTGGTTGTGCCCTAGACGACTGCATAGTTTGCCTATGCCCAGTGGTGGACAGTAATGAAGTAAATGTAATTCGTTACTGTACTTAAATAGTTTTTTCTTGTACTGGTCAACTTAACTGGTCAAACATGCAGCCAGCCACCAATCAGGGCTCAGTTTTAATTACTGTTTGGTGGTATCTACTTATCACCAACAAGTCAGCATCAGATCAACAGCAAGCAGAACATTTTGAGAGAAATAAATGTTCCATAAATATATAAATAAATTCCTGACTTGAACTTGCCACAACACCCGTGGCATTATTTGTGTGATTT
Source organism: Silurus meridionalis (assembly GCF_014805685.1). Lineage (NCBI taxonomy): Eukaryota > Metazoa > Chordata > Actinopteri > Siluriformes > Siluridae > Silurus > Silurus meridionalis. Next base: position 9,602,730 of record NC_060912.1, on the reverse strand, counting down.
TTTTTGAAGAAGTTAAAATAAAGGTTTTGTGCTCATGATAAATGAAATAAACATCAATCAGTGTTTGAGTCATTAATATTATTCTATTAATAGATTGTGACAAAAATTATATAAAGAACATTAAAGCCATAATAAATCATAGTACTTGGATACTTATGTACATTTGAAGGTACTTTTGTACTTTTATTTAAAAGTTTAAAGGGACACTTTTACTTTTACTGGAGTCATATTTTACCGATTGCATCTCTACTTTAACTCAAGTACATGGTTTGGGTATTCATCCACCACTGCCTTTGCCTAGAACTTCCTGCTTGTTGGTCACCTTGCAAGTGTTTATTTAGGATATATTATGTATTCAAATATTCAGCTGTAGCATAGTTGTATCCTTCCCATTTCTACAGAACGTTCATCCAGTCCTATGTGCTCTCACCGAAAGTCATCTCACACATGATTTTACCACTCCCACCTGCTTATAAGTTTTACCTCAGAAAGTTTGACCGATGTTTAACCCGTCCTGAAGAACATTTAACCAGTACCTTCAATTTCTGCGGAAAGTTTGTCGATTCCCACCCACTCCTGCATCCAGTTTGCTTCTGTTATATAACATAGCTTTTCTGTATTGTGCAAGCTTCAGATCTGACCTTAAATATACAATTTATTTAAAAATACCAGCTCCTGCAGCTATCTTTCGGGGGTCTAACGGGATTTTAACATAAACCCCATAATGCAGCTGAAGGAAAGCTCTCAGCCACAATGTTCATCTCTATACCTTTGCGCTCTAAGCATCCTGTAGGCCATGTAAACATTATTATGCACAATTGCCTAGAGGGCACTTGATAAGTGCTAAAGGTCAATGAGCAAGAGCTGCAGACCCAAAGGAAGTGTATGCGATTCAGCTTAGATTTATCTAAACATCAATTTAACATTCTAAAATCTTTAAGTAGGAGGTACCGCTTCCTCCACCAAACGTGTAGGAACTGCTCACAATTTGAACTCAACAACTGTTGTGTGTTTCAAAAAGGCTACATATGGAACACTTCTGATGTACCAATACTGATATATGGATAAGACCACCGACCATATATGCTCTTTCCAAACCTGTTTAAGGGTTCCTATGTGTTTGGTGTGGATGTTTGTCTCTGTCAATATCCAACACTAACCAGATAAATAGCTGGAAAACAGCCATCAAAAAGGGCCCGAAGCTACTCAGGGTTCATTTAGCATCAAAGATTTAGTCCAGGAAGCAGTTTCATGAGCTGCAACCTCAAATAGGAACCTTAAGAGAATCCCTGTGGGTGACACATGAATTAATCTGGGCTTTGTATTAATCTTGTGATGATTTACAGTTTAATTACACCTTTGTAAACTCAGAATTACACAGTTTCTGATTATCTTTTTTTTTACTACTAAATTGAGGGGACAACGGTTCATGATCATTTTTATACAGCTTGGGTACCAGAAGAGCTCTTATTTCTACACACAAATTTATCAGTGATTGGCAATTTAATGATTTCCTTCAAGATGTGTTAGAGGTTAAACAATAATGCAATACAAATGTCTCACTTTTATGTACTAAGGAAGAAAGATTTTGTCCTGTATTATGTACTTTTTGTTAATGTTAACAGATTGGGTTAATCCTCTTTCAAAGAGCTTTGAAGGTTGCAACTCTAGAAAAAGTTTTTCGAGAGCTCTTTTGTTATTGCTTTGCTGTCTAAATTGGTTCTGCTATGAACTCTCACTGGTGAAGGTTTGGACACAGAACCTTAAAAAGGATCCTGTAGACAAAACAAGAAGAACCACTTTGGAGTGAACGTTTATTTCTTTTATCTGTTAGAGAATGAGAATAATGACAAAGAAATTTACAAGACAAAAATATTATAGTAGCTGAAACAAACCAGCAATATTAGGAATTTATAAACAATTTCTACCTAGAGTGTGTGTTCAATCCTTTCTTTGCATTTTCAGACCACATGACTGGCTAAAAGTGGCCTAAACCAGCTGACCTGCGAGGGCAGACGGCCAAATGTGATTACATTCCAAACACAATGACTGTTTATGCCAAGAGCCAAGAAGGAAGGAGAGCAAGCAAAGTGACTGACTTGGGCTCTGTTCCAAATGCTTGTCCTTATAGAGGTCATTCTAAATACATAAGGGTCACTCAAGCACCTTAAAAGTGTGATATGGGACAGATATACCAGCATACCTTGGAACTGTTGTGGCCTGCTTAGAGGCTAATGCTCAAATTATTCTTAAAATTCTCTGAACATTTATATATAAATATGTAACATAAAGATATAAAGATATGTAACATTATTCTGTGTTTTTATTACATACATACAGTGAATTTGTAAACCAGCTCACTGCTCATAGCCATTTCTGAGTGCATTATAGAAATGCTTTAATGAATCGCCATCATAATCCACTACCAGTAACGGCAGAATTCAAAGTAACTGAACCTTAACATGTACATTGTAAATTGCAAAGGCAGCAGGTCTTGGCCCATGATCTGGAACTGTAGAAAAAAATGCTTTGAGGAAGATGAATGTGTGTGTATGTGTGTGGGGCTCTATGAGTGTATTTATACACGTATCCCTGCGTGGAGGAAGAAGAGGCGTTTGAGAAAAGCTTTAGGGAACTAACGCGACTGCAGGGCTGTTATATAACTCCAGCAATGGAAAAACACATCTGAACCTGCTTCATATCGAATAGGAGAATGCTGCCAATAATCAGGCAGATACTGATTTCCAATGGCGGATTTATCCAGAGGAAGTGTGCGGAGGCAGGGAATCACAGTTACCCACTGAAAAAGCTAATCTATTGCCAGATACATCAAAAAATATTTAAAATAATTATTTTTTTTATAAGCACAGGTTTGGTAGGTAGAAACGGCAGGGCTCCGGTCTGTACACTGTTTGAGCATAAACTAGTCCTAATCATATCTCTATTAACACTTTTATAAGAGTGCAAGAATGACTAATGTCTTTATTTTCAAAAAAAACAAACCGAAAGTTGAAAAATTTGCAACAAGCTAAAAATGAGAAATAAGGGTAAAAAAAGATAATCTGATTAAAAGTAGATTTAAAGAGTGGTGTGAGTGAATGTGTAGAGACTGTAACATAGGGGCCAAAAAATAACTCTCATAATGATTGTACTTCAGTTTGTATGTGGAAGTATGTGTGTGTGTTTTGTCTCTCTAGATGCTGCAGGAAGAAACCACCCTGCTGTTATTGTCCCCTAAGGAATGAATCAGGGTGGATACACTCTCAAAGGAGGGGGGGCAGATGGATGGATGGATGGCTTAATTGGCAGATGGTCTTTTTAAAATGGTTCAGTTGAAACAGGGTAAAAACTGATCAATAAGTAAATATGTGAGAAAATTAAATGTCCACAGTTTTTGTTCATAAGTAGTGCTTGTTCAGCTGCTGAAAATAAAGTGTGCCAGCCAGGAGCAAGTTGCATTGGTCAGGTATTGGGATTGAGATTGAAAGGACTGAACAAGCAGCAACCTGGACTGGTTGGTGAGAAACAATCAAATTGTTTTAATGTTGAAAAAGAAAAACCTGTCAGGGGAAGAATGGAAACAGCTAGCTGCAGCAAACAACAACAACGATGCATATTATTAAATATATAATAAAATGTTACAAGTCATTATAATGAAAAGTCGGTGGGAGATTAATTAATTGTTGCATAAAAAAAAAACTGTGACTGAAAACAGGCATCGACAGAAGTGGTAATTTTTCAAAATAAAACACCATGCAAACGGCAAAAGCCATTAAAATGGAAATAAAACAAAAAATAAAAAAAAGTATTCTTTCTATGTGGCCCAGCACCAAATGATCTACAGTAAGGCCTGGTACCAGTCCGTGGCCTGGTGGTTGGGAACCCCTGATCTAGAGAACAAGAGTATAAAGAAAAATTTTAAGGACTGAGGAGTGAGTCTTGAGGTACACCAGTAAAATTCTGCCTGCATGAAGTAGCTTCATATTCAACTGATTTGTGGACTTTTCTGAAAGCTACACTGTACTCTCTAGTTATCTGAGTCAAATCGTGCAGGGAGATCCAGAAAGATCACGCCTGATGCCAGTTTGGTTGATATGCTGATATATTTGAATAAATTATAAATGCAGCCTATGCAAAAACCCACCATAACACACACACACACACACACACACACACACACACACACACACACACACCCTTTGCAGCAGCACTTATCTACATGTTTAATGGAGAGCTCTCACTGTTTGACTTCACACACACACACACACACACACACACATCCTCCTCCTTTTGCCTTTCTCTCTTTCATCTCTCTATTTTTCCATCTCTTCACCTGCTGTTTAAATGCAAATGCCACTGTTCCATTAAAATGCAGAGACTGTTTATGCAAATATTAATGGTTACAACACATGCAGCATGCTCACACCTGCCCCCCTTCTGATAAAGTGTTTTCTGATGACCCCACAGTAAGGTGTGATTCATGAGTCAATCAATTCATCAAACACTGCCTTAAATTCAATGTGGATATTAGAACCAAAAATTTATTGAACACGACACATGCTGATAAGTCATTAGAAGGTGGCTACATTACAAAACCCCTGGATTCTGAATTAGGGCTTTTTTTGTGTCTAGTCAACAGCCCGCTTTTGTACTCATTTGAATTTTGTAATTTTTTATTCAAAATTAGAGCCTCTTACCTAAACCTGAACTTAGTTGAACCTAGTTGAACGTGTTACTCACTGAGCCCAAAATGCTGTAAATCATTACTATAACATGTTTTTTTAAGAATTGTCACAAACTATCTTATCAGTTGATCTTGTTTTATTTTCATTATTCTCAGTAGCTGATCAACTCAATGGATATCTGTTATATGCACTGTAGAACACTTATATTACCTTCATCCACTATCTGCCTTTAATGCTGATGGCTTTTATTTTCAATTATTCTCAGTGAGTGAGGGACAGAGTTCCTTAACCACAATGAGAAATAGATGATGGACAGTTTTTTTTTTTGCTGGATGTCTGAATGTGTTTTTTTTGAGTGAGCATTTTTCTCACATTGCATGAAAGAAAACAGAAGTAAATCCTGCCTTCTCAGGGTCTGTGGTTGTTTCATTTGCAGAAATAAGGATGAAAAACATGCTGTCGAGTTCCTCAAACCGGAGGAGGAGGAGGATTACACTGTCTTTTGCAGATGCTCCACATGTCCTATAAATGCTGTCAAATAGAAAGATTTGTTTTTTGTTAATAAATTGCTAAAATGTTGATAAATCACTAAAAACCAGCAGAAAATGCCACACAGGGGCATGTAAAAAACCCAAAAAAGAGTCCCAAAAGGTCTAAAGCATGCCAAAAGACCATGTTTGCTGGTTGACAAAATGCTGAAATATTAAAATATGCACACTTAATATTTGAGATTGGGTTTGGGTTTGACTTCACAAACATGACAGATAAACCTGTCACTCTGATTGAACTTCAATTAGCTAAAAATTGGTTATGTCTAGACTGCTAGCTAAGCTAAAATATACACATTACTTCATAGCCATATATTAATGTAATTAAGGAAACAATAGTCTGGTTGTAAATGTTGCTAGTTTGGGATACATTTATAGACAATATGATAGCTAAATTAGTCTGGGTTATTATCCAGTTATAAGGAGAGATAAATAATAAACTCCACCCACTTTGCTTTTACACCAGCAATTACTGCAAGGCTAAATAAAATAAGACTAATTTAATTAAAATAAAATAAATTTGAAAAAGAACTTTATTTTTTTCTAATTTATTGTCAGTTTTAGCTACATTTAGTTTTTCCATCCAGAATGTCAGTGATAAATCATAAGCTGTATACATCAGTTTATATGTGTGTATATGTGGTATGTTGTGTTTGTGTGTGTCTTTGTTGTGCGCCCTGTATACTGTAATAAAGAGTTTGTCTCAAGGCATATTTTATTTACAAACTTATCACAAGACACACTGAGACCCTTAACAACATCACAAGACATGAAGATGTGCTGTGATCGTGACAGCACTCTTTGGCTGCAGTGGAAAGCTCAACAACTGCAGAAATTTCCCCTCATTCTGGTTAGAATTGTTTTCCAGGGTTGGAATTCAAATTAAGAATAGGAAATTAAACTCAGGATGGGTTCCAGTTGCGAGGCAGTGAGCCAGTGATTCTGTGGTGTGAGAAGGAAGACAAGTCAATGATAAAATGCCTGCGGTTTTCAGACATCCAGCTCACATTGACTGCAAGGTGACTGGACAATAATGAAGATTTCTAGTTGCCTAAATATGGCATCAATTAGCTACCTAACGGAATAGAGTATTTGAAACGTTTGTTTTCATGGATGAGAAACAAAAGTTATATAAATGAATGAATAAAAAAATAAAAGAGCTCACAGAACACAATATTTTGTTAGCTAGCTTAAAACTAACTAACCTGATAGTTCCTAAAGCTACGTACACACACAGTGACTCAAAGACAAAGCGACTGGAGACCGTTCATTTCCAACAAGAGCTGCTGACTTGAGCTGATGTGAGCAACTGGATGTGATTTTAATTTCTATGTACAGTAACAATAAAGATAATTAAAACATTTTCTCTCTCCCTGTTGTCCCTCTAATCTCCTTCTCCCTGTATCTTTCTCTCTCCTAAACATGCTCCTGATGTACCAGTTACCAGTCATCCTGCCGCTTTCTTTTTCCCAGATCTGCCTGAATCATCCTGATGCCCTATCTCTGGATGGGGTTCTCTTCAATCGAAGGCCACTCTGTGCAGCTGCGGATAGTTCCTCTTAAACAGCTTACAGATTAATGAAGTTCCCTGTCAGGAAGTTCAACTCTGTGGTTCAGTTGTGAATGCAGGTTTCCCAGAAATCTTATGTGATGGACTGAGCAGGCTGATCGATAATATGTTGATTGCTTTAAAGATATATATGCTATGTAATATGGGCTCCAACTTCATAATGCAAACACACGCACACACACACACACACACACACACACACACACACACACACACACACACACATGACAGCACAGCAACATCCTTAAAATTAAGTATGCACATATTAACACTAGTAAAGACACATGTACACTCCAGAGCCAGACATCTCAGCTGGCATTGAAACAAACAAACAAAAAAAAAGCACATGACAAAGTTGCCATGGCAATAAGAGGTCCATGAAAACCTCTAAAAGGCTCCTGCAGCAAGACACACACACACACACACACACACACACACACACACACAAACAAACAAGAAGGTTGAGCTCCCTTCATCTTATCAAGCACAGTGTGACCTGTCTGCAGGGACAAAAGAAATGTGGTAAAAAAGACAAAACGTCGCTGTCTGACATTTGAAGCTGGAGCTCCGTTTTAGATTCATTATGTGGCATTATGTATAATTACCATTAAAGTGGAAAAAGGGAAAGAAAAAAACTCTGCAGGTTTTTATGATAAAACCTGTCTCTAAAGCCTGATTCACATTGTCACAAAAGAAACATGCATTTTCCTGTCAATGGTGATGGTTTAATACAAGTGTGTAAGCTTTGGTTTATGTTTCAGTTCAGATTTGAGTTTAACTTTGGGCTGAGATTTTAGTTTGGTTTTAAACTTGTGCTTATGTTTGGGTTAAGCTTTAAATTTAACTTCAGGTTTAGCTTTACATTTGGGTTTAATATTGGGTCTATGCCTTGATTCAGCTTAAGTTTAGGTTTAGCGTAATACTTGGGTTTAAACTTGGGTTTATGCATTGGTTTAGCTCAACTGTAGGTTCAGCTTTATGTTTGGGTTTAAGATTGGGTTTATCTTTGGGTTCAGTCTTACATTTAAATTTAGCGATTAGGTTTAATTTTGGATTAATTTTGAGTTTATGCCTGGGTTCAGTTAAATTTAGATTCAGCTTTAAGATGTAAGTTTGGGATTAGCTTTGAATTTAGCTTAAAACTTTGTTTATGTTCAAGTTCAGTTTAAGTTTTGTTTGGAGATTGTCTTAAAATTTAAGTATGGGTTCAGTTGTGACACAGCTACATCAAAAATGACAAATATTTGATCATTGATAATGTATTGTCGGATAGCATTTTATGTCTTTGTGGAAGAAAATGTTTATCTTACATTTATTCAAGTAACTAGGTGTGTCTATGAGTCCCGACTGAGATCAGCTTGATATCTCCAAAACTAGTCTTGTAAGATTTATATCAGACAAACGGATTAGACTCTGGAACTGAGCCAAACAAAGTCAAGGTCACAGCAAAGTCAAAGAATTTTCTTTCAGTAACTTCCTCCTTGTTTGAAGTATAATATAAATTTATAACAAGAATGAATGTTTGACAGCTGCATCATGGAATTCGAAATCGAGTTATACTTGTTCACACTGCTGTTTTAATCATGTTTTTTGCTTAACCAGGAACATTTACTGATCAAACAGTTATCATTTCACATTTTAAAACAATGGAGCAATGTTAGTATTATTTTGCTCAAACTTAAAACCTTTAAAATGCTTAAATTAGAATGTTTTTTTATTGTGAACTGAGGACTTAGCAATAAAAAACAATGTTTGGATTTTTATTTGGTTTGAATTTTTGTTTGGTTTAAATGCAATTTTGGGTTCTAGATTTTCTGTCTCTTCAAATGACTGCTTTGTTTTTGAATATGGATTTAAGATCTTTTAGCACAGAGCAAGTGATGATCTGACAACAGTATTTAAAATGAGCAGTGTTGAATCAGTTTTACAAGAAATGCTTGTGACCTCTTCCTCATATACAGATTGTATCTCATCCAATGAATCAAACGCGATAGATGTGCTGATCGAATTCTAGGGTTCACAACCTTTTTTTGCTACACTGAACACTAACATTTATCTGCTAGATTTTTAGGTTGCATTACTCATCACTCCCTTCCTGTCAGCATCAGAGTGGGAAAAAAACCCGAGTAAAACCTGTAAAATCCTGGAAAGAGCCTGAAAGGTACACCTTTAGCCCAGCGTAGGATGGAAAAGAAAATGTTACTCCTTCAGAAGCTAAATATAAAACCCACTATATTGAACTTAGGTCACCTGCTTAAGTTTATCTGGCTCACAAATGTTTGCCTGGCATTTTACAAACCACATAAATTTCATTCAGCGTTCTTTCATGTGCGAGTTTAAGCCCACTGTTATGTCAAGGAAAGGGATATTGCCAGACTAAAACCTTGCTTAGATCTTGAGAAAAAAAAACAAACACTCTATAACCTTTCACTATGTTAACATTCTCTTACAATGCCAGTGAATTATTATCTCAGAATTCTCATTTACCTCCATAAGAAGTGTTACCTCAGTATTCACTCTATTTCCATAGGATTGTTACCTCAGAATGATATGATTAATGTTCCAGGTAGGAAGCAAGCAATTGCAATGCTGCTCCACTAATTCGGAGATGAAGATGAACAAGAGTATCTTGTGGTGGTGAAAGGCTAAAAAAGGAAAAGGACTGATGACAGTTTGGATTATTTAGCTAGGGATGGCTACAAGGTAAGTTTCTGTAAAATGCATCATTTTGAAGCTGCATGTGGTTGTTTTTAAAGAGTTTGTAGATGGTATGTTTTATGTTCAGCTCCAGTTGTGTCCCACGTCATGAAGATTTCGGACCTTCAAAATGAAGATGCAGACCCCATGAGGATCCCAAGCCATCTAGAGATGTACCATCACCAGTAGGATCACCACTTCCTTATTCTACATATGCTGTTTCTCCATCATTGAACATTTTAAGCCTCCGGCATGGAGGAATTGGTGTTGAATCTATAATGATCTCAGATGCTGAGCTAATTAATAAGTTGCTCAAGAGCACCTGTTTCCGGCTGACTGTATAAGAATGTCGAAAGGTCATTACTCATAATCACACACTCCGGTGCTCAAGATATTTCATTCTTGGTGTCACCCAGATGAGGATGGGTTCCTTTTTGAATCTGGTTCCTCTCAAGATTTCTTCCTCATTCTTTTCCAGGCTTGTTAATGGTGGAGAAATAGACATACATTTAAATATAAGTGAACATTCTGTAAAGCTGCTTTAAAATAAACTATAGAAATAAACTTGAATTAAATCTAATTAAACGTTTAAGGATATTAATAAAGAATGATACCTGTCAGTGGTTGCTGAATAAAAAGTAGTTTCTGAGCGAACATCAAATCTACACGAGCTTGTTGGACCTCCAAAACATCAAGACACTACGATCGCTCTATTATTATTTTCACCCATTGTTTTCTTCATTCACACATCTGCAGCTGGACTCAAGAACAAAGTACACACTACAAAGTGAACACTTCAGAGTGGACAAGTTTGGACATTGATGGAGATGCTCACTTGCTGGGGACTGTCAGGGTGAAAAGAGGAAAAGCGATAAGAGCTTCATTTTTCTCTAAAAGCACAGTCATTATGTCACACACACACACACACACACACAGCTCCTCATCCTACACATCTACTCCACAACTAGAACCTGACACGGGAACATCCGGCAAACTCTCTCTCTCACACACACACACACACACACACACACACACACACACACACACACCTCTCTAGCTTTTTTATCTCCCAAACACAAACAGTGATCTGAACTCTCTGAACTTGTTTGACCAATAGCAATAATAATATACAGTGTGTGCACTGTACAGACCTGAAACAGATGTTCCTCTAAGTGTGTGTGTGTAAGTGTGTGTAAGTGTGTGTGTGTGTACTGTGTAGGGAGCTGCTATATTTCGAACCTTCAGCTCCAGATTTACACAGAAATGGCCCATGAACATTAACCAGCTGGCTGAAGATGTTGATGATGATGATGATGATGATTATGATGGTGTTGTTGGTGGTTATGGTGATGACGATTATGATCTGGATGATGGTTTTGAAGATGATGATGGTGATATTGATAATGATGCTTCATGTCATTATGCAATAACATAAATTAGTAGGTTTCTAGGCAACAACATCTGCAAAACACACACACACACACACACACACACACACACACACACACACACACACACACACACAGTGAGAATTGAGGTGATGGAAGGCTGCTGTCTTCACAGTTGTACTGAAGAGAGAAATGAACCATGGCAACAATCATTAAGTACCCGTGCATCATATTCATATTAGCAGCACAGATAAGTAGGATGGAAACAAAAAGAGCATAAGAGAGAAAGAGAGAGAGAGAGAGAGAGAGAGAGAGAGAGAGAGAGAGAGAAATGAAATGACAAAATTGCTCTATTGTGTCTGTGAGAGATGGTTAGCTGCTGTCACTTTATGAAATATTTAAGACTGCACAATTTTATGTGTGTGTGTTATGGGAGTATTAAAAAAGTATTAAATTCCAGTATCATCATATGTGTGAAAAGATGTGTGTATTATGGGTGGAACACAATGTCTTATTACTTGGATTCACTGTCCACTCAAAAATCATTTAAACACACACACACACACACACACACCACCAAAAAAAAAGAGAGATAATTTTTCATTTTTAATCATTGTCCAGCCCTGGTGTGTGTGTGTGGCAGATGGCAACTCCAGAAGGACAAAGGAACACACTGTGTAGTGACGTATGCAGGTTTCCACACACACACACACACACACACACACACACACACACACACACACACTTGCTGTGACAATTGATAGACAAAAACACGCTGCAACGCTAAACATGTGTGTCTGTGTGTCTGTGCATGTAAATTCTAATAATCACCATACATATATTCAGTACATTTAAACATGTATATACACACACACACACACACACACACACACACACACACACGGTTCTATTGTAGTCATGCTGTTACTAGGCTTCTGAGCGGAAACCTTCACCGTGGGCAGTTTGTCTGTGTGGCTCCTGCCAAGTACCAGTGTGTGTGTGTGTGTGTGTGTGTGTGTGTGTGTGTGTGTGTGTGTGTGTGTGTGTTGTTTTGCGTTTCCTGTGGATATTTCTGTCAGTAGCAGTGAGGTGATTCTTATAAAGCCAAAGGATCCCACACCACCCACATCACCAGAGAGAAAGAGAGACAACTAAATAGATAGATAGATATATAGATAGATAGATAGATAGATAGATAGATAGATAGATAGATAGAGAGAGAGAGAGAGAGAGAGAATATGGAAGTATGAGGTGGTGAATTGTTGGATCATCAGATTGAGGTGGTTAAGTGAATGTGTAGGATGGGGAGGTGTGTGTGCATGTGTGTTTATGTGACTGTTGTGTGTGTGTGTGTGTGTGTGTGTGTGTGTGTGTGTATGTGTGTCTGTGTGTGTGTGTGTGGGATGCAGGTTGAAGTGCTATTTATTCTGAAGTGCTCTTAAAAAGGATGTAAAATAGGAAACATCTACAATTAGAGTGTGTGTGTGTGTGTGTGTGTGTGTGTGTGTGTGTGTGTGTGTGTTGAAGTGTATTAAATGCGTATCATGTCAGTAGTCTGTAACTTGAATAGGCACAATAATGTGTGTTACAGTGAATTAAATGTGTATCATGTCATTAGTGTGTGTGTGTGTGTGTGTGTGTGTGTGTGTGTGTGTGTGTGTGTGCATGCATGTAAGAGAGTTATCACAGTCACAAATTTACCATCAGTTCATTAATCAAGTCACCTGTGAATACATTTTGAACTAGCAGCAGCTAATTATCTGCTAATAAACATTAACTCATTAACTGATGATAACTAGCGACAGTTTAGCTAGGTCATTAAACATTGCTAGCTACAAGAGAAGCCACGGTCACCACAAGTTCATAAACCTTTATATTACAGCGCATGAATGAACTGAAGCATTTCTGTGTTCTAAAAAGAGCAGAAAATGGTTATCAATGAAACAACATTTGTGCTTTGTGTGAAAACCATTCGCTTTAAAATAATTCTCTGTTGTCTCAGGTTCCCTCAGGTGCAGTTTAATAAGAAAATAATCAGAGGTTCCTTCAGAGCATCTTGTAGAATCTGTCTGTTTCTATTGTTTTTTCTTTTCCATCATTGAAACCAAGCAGCCTTTAGAGACATGCCATATTACATAATTTGTTATTCTGTTTCATGAAATCCAAAGTTTTCTGTAACAAGTTGTTGGAATGGAAATGTATGCAAATCGAAAATGTTTTGCACTGACTCATAAAATATTCATTGATAATGTGTATAGTACTGTAGACAATGATCTTAGAATTGAACGTTAATACAAAAGGCATGTAAAGGAGCATCAGTAAAGCATAAAGTACATTTATCTTAACCGCAAACTATGCCAATGAATTATTAATCAACTACAGTAACTGTAATTTAATTTTAGCATGTTAGCCAAAAAACTACCTAGTGAGCTCTCATCGGATTGAAATGTATTTCGGTTAATGTTAGTTAAAATTACAAATTGTCACACTATTTAACAAAAAAAACAACTGTTGAACGTGAACCTGTTTGACAGTTTGGCGTTAAACCCATTGACATGTTCAGTTGGTAATACACTAATGTAGCTTCAGTGTTTTAGTCACTTCCTGTTCTTCGTAATGTATGCTAATCGCGAAAACATTACGCACAACTTTTCTCTTGTGCTGTGTTCAGATGGAGGAACCTCAACCACAAGACACTCTCGATCTTTAAGCAGTTGCTAGGCGACTCTACCCTATAGACATCTCACTGTTATTTCACTGGCTGATTTCCACACACAGCTAGCACATAAGAGCTTATACACCTTTAATACAACAGAAAGGTGCACTGATGATAAAAAGACTAAAGAGAAATTAAAAACTTCAACATTTACCTCAGATTTGTTGTTAAGTTACTAAAAATAGATTCTGTACAAGTAAAATTACATCCTAAAAGCAACAATTGGGTGCAAATCACATTTCTATGGATGCTACCATATTGGAAAATTTCAATAAAGAAAGTCAGAGCCTGAAACTTATGGGAAATTTTATTTGGAGTTTAAATGTGGTGTATTTAACAGATGATGGATTTTGTTCAAAAACAAAATTAAGAATTCATAAATAATTCTTATTTAAATTTATTATCTAAAAATGCAATATGTTTAATAAAACCACATTTGAACCTTTTGACACAATTTAGCAAAAGTAAATCAGGAAACTGTATTACAATCAGTAACTTCCTAATGCAATCTCTAACTATATGAAGTGTAAATAAATAAATAGATAGATAAATAAACTATATATCTAGAAACATAAAAAAATAAAAAAATAAAACAAGTTTTAAACCAGGAGTTGTAGACAAAACATTTGAGAGTTTCTTCTTTTTCTTTCAATGATGAAATAAAACTGAGTGATGTATAGTGCGTGCATGTGTGACTGTGTGTCCACAGTAGCAACAAAAAAAATGTGTGTGTGTGTGTGTGTGTGTGTGTGTGTGTGTGTGTGTGTGTGTGTGTGTGTGTGTGTCTGATTTTTTCCGTCTCTAGGCAGTGAATATTTTCTCCCACAATTCTGCAGCCTCTGGTTTGGCTGTGTTCCTGCAAGGACTTCCTCTGACATAAGAACGCAATGTACAGCCAAGCAGGAGTGTGTGTGTGTGTGTGTGTGTGTGTGTGTGTGTGTGTGTGTGTGTGTGTGTGTGTGGTGTTCCTTGAGCACAGATCTGAATTTAGTAGACAACCTTACACTGATGGTTCTGATAATAAGCCGTCGAGTTATATACACATATACACAAAGAGACACACACATCATGCACACACATATGCACATACACAAAGATGAGTGTGTAGCATATCACTAAAATCAAAGCAAGGTTCCCTTTGCCCCTCTCTCTTCTTGTCTCACTCTCCTCTTGTCTCACACTCTGCTTGTCTCACTCTTTGCTTGTCTCACTCTGTCTCCATCCAGTTGCTGAATAATACAAAGCAAACACTGACCTACTTTTGCACGCAGGGAACAAGCTCGAGAGAATATCTGGAACGGAATGATGGAGAGGAGTGCAAAGGGAAACAAGAATGACAAAAAGAAAGTAAACAATTTGAAAATGACAGATCGAGTGAGAAGATGTCAGATATAAAAAGATTTCACATGTCCAAACCCTGATCCATCCCGAACCCTGGATGAGCTGCTGTGGGTGTTCCCTATCAGGTAACTGCACAGTGGAAGTAGGAGGAGTTTGTTTCAATAGTGTGGAATTGAGACTCATCATTCCTTCGTCGCACAGGTACCAATACTTTCATCAGACAGAAATAAAGAGAGAGAGATCTGAGAGAGATATAGAGATAGATATAGAGATATGTACGTAAGGAGATAAGACAGACAGAGTAAGAACGTGGTCAATATACAAATGATTAGAGGATTTCGAGGATTGCGTTTGAGTTCCTGTTCTTGACATGGTTCCTCTATAAAACACAGCCTACACACTAGCAAGTGTGACAAGTGATCTCTTAGGGGTGTGCTGTGGCTCTTTCTTGTGGGTGTGGCCTGTCCAGCATTTTTATTCATGTCCAGATATGCTATACACTATATATAGCGTCTAAACAACAATCAAACAATAGACTAAAGATAGACTTTAGATGCATCAAAGTCTTTTTCCAAAGTCTTCTCAAAGTCTTTTACCAGAGGCATCAATGATGCCCGATGTTTATGTTTATTTGCAATGTCACTGTACATTTTGAATAAGAGGTTGTATATAACAAGATAAGAAGAAACCTTGGCTGTGTTTGCTACTGTGAATGCAGGATAATCATCTGGATAACATCAGGACCTGTGCGGATGTGTGGGAGAAATAAGTGAGTCCAATTCCACTCAGTTAATCTCTCCATCTCTTCTTTCTCTCTATAAGGTGATTAAATCCTTAACCACCAGAATCAGGAAGCCCTTTCCTCTCCTCTCTCCATCTCTCTGTGAGGAATGCACAGTCACATCATTCATCTTTTCTTATCCTCATTCACTCCATCTTTCTGTCTATCTGTCTCAGACTGATTCATGATAATCACTTCTCCACTTGTCTCCAGCTTAAAAGTCATCCTTCCATCCATGTTTTTAATTCCATGAGCTAATAATAATATTACTATTGACATAGAAAAATAAATAATTCCTAGTGCTGCTCCCCAGAGAACAACGATCAAACTTCTTGCCCTGAATAAAGCGTGTGATGTCACAAAATAAGATCACCAATCACAGGCCATACGCAGATGAAATCTGAGTGCAAACAAAGTGGAAGACTGAAATAAATTAGGTTCTTGATGGTTTAAACAATTCAGTGAGAATAGATAGCAATTAAGACTTTTTTCAAGTTGTATATCAAGCAATCTATTGGCAGCTCATACGGTGTGAAACGAACTGATCTTAAAACTGAACTTAAAACCAAACTGTTTTCTCCTCAAATGAAATAAAACCATTAATTATAAATTAAATAAACAAAGCACTGATATTTATACTGAGGTATAAGTTTTCAGAAACAGACCTAAACACTAAACCCTGCACTACAGAACACAGTAGCACACACTAATGGATTACATGAACTCAGCCATGCAGATGAGAGATTAGTCATGGCCGGATTTGACAGGGTCAGAATGTAAGAACTGGAGTTCAGTGCCAGTTCTCAAGAAACTGCATTCTGTCCCACTGAACATGCATACACTGATCAAATTCCCATAATAGTCCTGCAATATAATCATTGCAAAAATGTCTATGTTAATTAGCAAGTAATTAATTGCATTAATGACGGACCAACATTAGCGTTCTAAAATAATTTAATTACAGAATTTCATTGCTTTAACGTAACTAGGACCAGGGCATTAATTTCCTATCGGTAAAGATTTAGCATCAGAGTTAAATGAAATGAGTGCATCAAAAATAACACATTACATTAACATCATATTACATTGTAGACCATCGTACACATTCAAAACCATCTATATACACTTGTTTTCAGATTTTACAAGCTAGCTATTCTAACCTGAATACATTTCTGAGGTGATTGTTTATTTCACAAATCTTTATAATGTTAATCACATAAGATTCACTACATGATTTCGGAGTTTATTGTGTTTATCTTAATTGTTTTTACTGCTACATTAACCTGACCAAATTTTTGTGGTTATTCTCACAAATTTAGAAAAGTTTACTGCTAGCAATAAATAGTTATCTACAAAAGATAAGCTAAAAGGATTTCTGGGGTGATTAGGGTATAAGCCTGTACTAGGCAGCTAACTAACATTATAATGCTAGCCAAAAAGATAAACAAATCGGACAGGATTTCTGAGAGGATTATATTAATGTTAATAATCATTAATGCTGACAATACATGACCTATACTGACAGGATTTTCTGAAGTGATTGTTATAAATCTGCATTAGACAACCAACCAGAAAGCTAACACAAACTTATCTGTCAGGATTTTTATTTATATCATGAGCTACCCTGGAATGATTGATCTTCTCATACAAACAGATCTGACAGGATTTCACAAAGAATTATATATACAGTACATATAATATTCTTTAAAACAAACGCTAACCTGACAGGATGACTGAGAAAAGTTTTAGATTTTGATCTTTTTAAGCTTAATTTTCTACTCTGAATGGTTTGAATCTTGAATTGACGTGTTTATAATCCCTTAGAGACTTTTCATTTTGTTCAAAACCATTACAGACCATCAGCAGACAATTTTTTGCATTAGTTTTTGATAAACGGTTTTGATGAACAAAAAGAAAGTGAATGGTCCCAAGTTTCCATGCGACTTGATTTAATAATGAGCTCTGTATGACTCAACATGAAACAACCTTCAAACATTATTCGGCCATCGCTCCTGAATAAAAAGAGAGAGAAAACCGAATAGGAGTGAATGAGAGTAATCACAGCCTCTGACTCTGTTCATTTACACCGAGTGCGTCAGCAGCTGGACCACATTTTCCTGCGGACAAAAAATATATATAAATAAAAAAAACATGAATCAACATCCCCAAAAGGTATAAGGATATAAAAGAGACATCATCATAAAGGTGAAGGCATAAAATAAAAAAAAACAGAAACCTTCTTTACCTTCTTTAGGAAAATTTTAATAAACAGGAAAGTTATTTTTAGTGTATGTGGTAATATATAAATAGATAGATAAATAAAAAAAAACTAAAATAAAAAATGAGAAGTTATAAATAGTAAATTTTGCTGAAAACTAAACCAAAGTAAGAGCACAGTATAGTGATGTATGTAAATATTTGTAGCTATTTGAGCTACAGCTAAAGAGCTACAAAAGGCAGAATGTAAGAACATGATGAGGAGAAAAACAAGAAGAAGAAGAAAGAAAGAGGATCAAAGGAAAGAGAGAGTGAAAGAGAGAGAGAGAGAAATCTGATTATTTACGCACGAAGGGCAAAAATGAGAGACCTTTTCAGAACAAGCACTCACTGTAATCAAGTAAAGCAGACAGGTTGTGCAAGAGAAAGAGAGACAGATGGCAGACAGACAGACAGACAGACAGACAGACAGATAAAAAACAATATTATATATCAATATATAAAAATATAAATAAATAAAAATATTAGGCGAAAAATATTAGGTGAAACCTTTAACACAACACCTTTATTCACGACGTTCTATCTTTACTCAGATATAAAACAAATAAAAAAACTCCACAAATAATTTTTAATCACTAAACATTTGTTTTGCGCCAGGTCTCAAATCAAACACCAAAATCCGACAAGACGCAAACACATCCGGCAAATTAAAAGCGTCTGTGTGGAAACAATTGTGTGTCTCTAACTTGGATTAATAGTTCATGAAAGAAAGCACAAAGTCAGGTGTACAAACACTTTTGTCTGTTTGGTGTGTGTCTATATATTGAGCGCCGACTAACATATTTCCTCCACATTCAAACACAATGCTAACTTTAGTGCCTCTGCTTATGTTGTTAGTGATTTGATTACAGGGCAGAAATAGAAAGACTAATGCTATTAGCGTGGCGTGTATATACAGACATCTGCCAGGCGACCAGGCTTAGCTGACTAGCACACTGAGTATAAATAACACTGGCGATGTCACGATCTGAAAGAATCCGAGTCAAGTCGAGTCAACTTTATTTATATTCGCAGCACAACAAATAATTAGACAGTGAAAAGGCAAGACAATAAGCTAATAAACTAAAACAATTAAATGTTATTAAAGTCTTAAATAAAGCAGAACAATTTGATTTGTTTTAAAAGGTTAAATGTACTAAAATAAAATAAATAATTTAAACTTGCCAGAGCTAAATACATCCAGCTCAGACGCTTGAGAGAACAGGGATTAAGTGAGATTTAAAAATCTCCTTAGAGCTGGAGGTTTTAATAAAAAAGGCAGGCTGTTCCAAAGGTAAATGAGGAGCAAGTCCTTCAAAGTAGCTGACCAGCAGACCTTAGCATTCTAAACAAGGACTTTGGGTGAACAAGCTTAAATTACCAAATTGTGTACTGTAGTATACATTTAACAGGTAACCAGTAGCCAGGATAGAACTACCACTGTTCCAGTCTGACTAACAACTACATTATACATTATATACACAACTACATTATATGAAGAATCACCTGACCATAAGATTAGTATGTGCTTTTTGAACATTCCATTCCACATTTAGTCTCCATTTGCTGTTAACATTCACTCCTCTGGGAAGATGCTCCATTAGATTTTGGCATGTGCTTGTGGAGTTTTGGGCTCGAAGGTGTTAGTAAAGTCAGGTACTGATGTAGTTGAGGTGTTTAATAGGTTAGTTAGCTAGCTCATTTATTTAGTATAAACAAAGTAAAACTTCACCAGTAAATTAGGCTCATCTGCCAGCTTGTAAACTTCCAGGCTAGTCTACTAGAAAGTTTACTTGTTAATGCCACAAACTAATAAAAACCTATGTTAGTTTGTTGGCTTACTCACTTGCTTTAATGCTTTAATCAAAATAAAAGTTATTCTAGTCAGCTAGATTGATGACGTGGCTATGCTATAAAACAAAATAAAATGTCTCAGCTAGTCAGCTAGCTTGCTCAGGTTTCTGTAGTATCAACAAAGTAAAACCTCTCTTAGTTTACTGCTGTCAAAAATGTGTATGATGTAAACGTTAAATGAAAATGCACATACGGCAAAAGGCAGAAGAGTTCAATTACAAGATTCCACTCAAAGAATATCAACCCTGAAATAGAGAGAATTCAATTAAATGATTATAATAATATAATACGTATTAAGGTTGCACTTTAAGACAAAGGGCTGAACGCAACATTGGTCTTACTTCTTCTTCTTCTTTTGGCTTTTCCCATTAGGGGGCGCCACAGCGGATCATCCGTCTTTATACCCCCTGTCCTCTACATCTGCCTCTTTCAACCCAACTACTGCATGTCTTCCCTCACCACATCCATAAACCTCCTCCTTGGTCTTCCTCATTTCCTCCTTCCTGCCGGCTCCATCCTCAGCATTCTCCTACTGATATACCCCATGTCCCTCCTCTGCACATGTCCAAACCATGCAACATTGGTCTTACTGCAGAGAATTAATTTCTCCGATAATATTAAATATATCTGTATGGCAGGTAATGGGCAGACATGTGGGTGCAAGCAAAAAGGCACTTTCAATTAATAAAAAAAAACTAACAAAAAAACAAGATAAATTATCATAGTAACAGGCAAGCGTTCAGGAAAGTAACTTAGATTACAAACATGAAACAGAGGCAAAGGAATACAGCAGAAACAGAAACACTTTGCAAAGATACAACTTTAAACACAGAATAATCACGGGTGAATTAGACACAGGTGCAGACACATTGGTTGTGAGGGAAACAACCAATTACAGGAAAAGAAGAGGAAACATGACATAAAACGTAAATAAAAACACATCAAAACGTAACATAAAAAAAACAGAATCGCACCAGGGATAGTATCTGATATATTCAGTTTGGGGCCTCTAACGGTTTGCCTTTAAATAACCGAAAACCTGATTGGTCAAAACACTGGTATATTTCACTGGTGATTTGAGTGCACAGGAGCAGAACAGGATGTGGAGATTGTTTTGCTGATGCACACTTTATGAACCTGTTGGCCCTGATTCTTGTTTTGGTCTGCTGACACCTGTGCAGCAGGTGAGGGAAAATTTACCTGACACCAGACTGCATACACATTCACTGTCCAGGTCCAGACAAAGAAACGTTGCCATGGAGCTTTAAGGCCAAATACAAAAACACACACGCAACAGATGAAGGGTTTTTTTCTACACGGAAAAACGTCTGTCTGCCCGAGCTCCAGGCGCAGGATTTTGTCTCCTAGAAACTGGGACAAATGATGGAATGTGCTTTCGGAGATGGCCACATGAGACGGTGTTCAACAAAATAAACAGACGTGGTCTCACCACATGACACTCAGACTCTCATCATACCAGGAATTCACCATACTGGGAATTAATCATACCAGGAATTTTTCATACCATTCCAACCCAGCACACACACACACACACACACACACACACACACACACACTCCTCATTATTCTCACTGTGGGCTTACTAAAAAGAAGACAAAGGGAGTAAATGCTAAACATACACTCCTCGCACTGTTTGTTGAGATGCATCAGTCTGTGAAGGAGATGTTAGCGTTTCCTTGGGAACCGCACATGGCTACAGCAGTCTCTCCAGTCTGTGTGTGTGTGTGTGTGTGTGTGTGTGTGTGTGTGTCTAGCTTTCAATGCCACTGAACAGTGACCCTGCAGGATAAGCTTCAGACAAAAGAAGGTCTAGTACAGAATTCAATTAGATGTGAGTTTATTTGATGCTAAATATTATAGAGTACACTTCGTTTTGACGTACTGTACAAAATATATTAAATACATTACTCTATACACACTGCACTTTACACTAAGGCTCTCCAACCCTGAAGCAATTAAATAACCCATAACTTGCTGGATATACACCAAAACAATCATTTATTATAAAAACAAATATCTTATATCTCATATATATATATATATATATATATATAATATAATCAATCAATATAAATCAATATATTTAATTTGTATTACATTTATCTATTATACATATATATTTACAGTACCAGTCAAAAGTTTGGACACACCTTCAGCTTTTTTTATTTTTATTTTTAATATTGTACATTAATACTAAAAACATCCAAATGATGAAAAAACACATATGGGATTATGTGGTCACCAGAATATGTTTTCTACTTAAGGTTCTCCAAAGTAGCTACATTTAGCTTTAATGACAGCTAGGCAAACTCACTGCATTCTCTCATCAGATTCATGAGGACGTCACCTGGAATGGTTTTCAGTTCACAGGTGTACCTTATCAAATGTTCAATTGTGACATTTTATGCCTTCCTAATGTGTTTTAGGACAGGGTGGCGCTCCTAATGAAGAAACATTTGAGTAAAGACAAAAGACAATCCATTAATTACTTTAAGAAATAAAGGTGTCAATCTGAAAAAAAATAATCTCAAGAACTTTAAATGTTTTCCTAAGCGCATACTCCGATTACGAATGGTCAATGCTTATGGAATTAAGTTCTTCTCTTTGCACCAGGTGAGCATTATATATCACTCATGAGGAAATACATTGCAATATTGTAAACAGTATTAAAGAGATATGCCAAAAATACAGATTTATCTCTTTATCTTTTCTCCCCACCCATTCTTAGTTTCAGAATGAATAGGAGGAAGTCCTCACATTTCCCCATAGGCGTGAATAGGTCTGCAGAAATTTAAATCCTCATCACAAATAGGTCAGAACCTCTGGAATGCAGAAGTGGTTGCTGATTTTTGTATTCAAGGGCTGTCATATCTGAAACAGACCCATTAATCTCTCATCTTCCACATTCATGGGTTGACAGTCATAGTTACTGTAGATGCTAAGATTGGATTACCTCATGACATTTCTTTACTTAGAATTCCTTTGTCATTCATATGTTTAGCTCTTGAGCCCAAGTGTTTTAACTACCATATATGGACACAATAATTAGGGTATTTCAATCCATTGTAAGTTCTTCCCCAAACTGTTACCACAAACTTAGAGACACACAATTGTATATAATGTCACTGGATGTGGTGTCAATACATTTTCCCTTCAATTAACCTAGGAGAGACCCAAACCTGTTCCGGCATGACAATGCCCCTTTGTACAAAGCGAGCTCCCTGAAGATATGGTTTACATGGGTTGGAGTGAAAGATCTTGAGTAGCCACCTATAAAGCTTTAACACTATTGAACACTTTTGGGATGAATGTTACCGCTGACTGCACCCCAGGCCTCCTCACCTCGCCTACAGCAGTACCTGATTTTACTAAAGACCATTGTGTCTGAATGTGCACAAATCAAGAACACTTCAAAATCTTCTTCCCAGAAGAGTGGAGGTCATTATAACAGCAAATGGGGACTGCAAATAAGTGTGGAATGGAATGTTCAAAAAACCCATACCAATTATATTGTATTAGTCAGTATACTGTATTGTAATTATATGTCAGGTGTCTACAAACTTTTATTTTATTTTCCAGGATTTTCAGCTGAACCTTCTTCTTCTTTTGGCTGCTCCCATTAGGGGGTCGCCATAGCGGATCATCCGTCTCCATACCCCCTGTCCTCTACATCTGCCTCTTTCACACCAACTACCTGCATGTCTTCCCTCACTACATCCATGAACCTCCTCCTTGGTCTTCCTCTTTTCCTCCTACCTGGTGGCTCCATCCTCAGCATTCTCCTACCAATATAACTCATGTCCCTTCTTTGCACATGTCCAAAACATCCTACATGGGCTGTCCCTCTAATAAACTCATTTCTAATCCTATCCATCTTCGTCACTCCCAACGAAAACCTCTGCATCTTCAAGGATTTTCAGCTGAATAAAAAAGTAATTTAAAATGTTTGTGAGACATCTGTACTATTATAAAAGCAAATGGGGACTGAATGTGGAATGGCATGTTCATAGAGCACATAATCGTATGGTCAGGTGTCCATAAATGCTTAGTGTATATAGTGCATAGTATTAGTATATTTAGTATAATATAGTGTGTGTATGCGTCATAATGACTCTAGTGAAGAAAAACTGAAAACTCGTCAACAGAACATGTACTTTAAAAGGATGTCATTACCCGATGTCCAACTTAATTAATTTATTACATTTTATACCAAAGTGTGTGTTTTGCTTCACTTTTTCATTACTCTCACAAAGCAAATGTTTTTCCCAGTAAATAAAATACTTGAAATGAAGCCCCTCCTTATGATACAGATGTCACCTGACCGGCAGTTCTCACATTGCAATCACAGATTTTCGTGTAGAAAGTCTGATGTGGCATCAATTAATCAGTGCTGTTATGGGGAAATATCAAGTTCAAGGTGGTAACAGTAACTCTGCTTCATTACGCCACTCTGTCACTCAGTATTATATGGTTACACACACACACACACACACACACACAGTGTTTATTACTTGAATATGTAATTCTGTGTATTCATCGGACAAGAAAAAAAAGAGCATGAAAAAAGAGGAATGAGGAAGAAATAAAGGAAGAAAATATATTGGATGGATGGTTGGATGGATGGATGGATGGATGGATGGATGGATGGAGATGCAAAGAGAGAGAGAGAGAGAGAGAGAGAGAGAGAGAGAGAGAGAGACACAAACATCAAAAGTCCATCATTCAAAGAAACTCAGCAATCAGATCTCATAAATTACACTACATGCTCAGATGGAATGATAGACAGTGAGACACAGAGACAGACAGACAGAAAGACAGAGTGAGTGAGTGAGAGATTCATGTAGAGATCTGTAAGGCACTCAGCAGTCAGATCTTATTAGATACACTTCACACTCTCACAGACTGAGTTCTCAGCTACACAGCACCTCATGGTGGCCACAGAGGTCTTACACTCTCACACACACACACACACACACACACACACACACACACACACACACACACACACACACACACACACACACTTTATCTGTCTACAAGGACACACTACTAATCCCTATCAGTAGTTAGCAGTGTGTCCTCGCTAGTCTCCCTGAGAAGAGGTCTATGAGATTTGAATGTAAGCGCCTCTCTCTCTCTCTCTCTCTCTCTCTCTCTCTCTCTCTCTCTTCCGTGTGTTTATGTACAAGCTGGCTCATGAGTGAAGGATAATAAAAGTGGCATTCCTCTCTAGGGCTGGTTTGTGTGTGTTTGTGTTTATGTTGGCACTGGAGTATGGAATTAAAGGGAGTGATGACATTAATCACTCTCACTGATAACTAACTGGAAGGTCAGTAGAGTCTCTGATCCAAGGTTAATCCTAAATAATGCAATATTCCCAAAAGTATTCATTTATAATTCAAACCGACATTTACAACACAATGCTCGAAAGGTTTAGGTGTGTAAAGTCATGAGAAAGGTCTCACAACATGTCAGGAAGATCAATATCTTCCAACAATTTACAGGAACAGGAAAAAATGTCTTCTTTCTCTCAGTTGACTTTAGCTAGCCAGCATGATAGCATTGAAGTCTTTTATGCAGACAACATAAAGGCACAGTGTGTGAAAACAACAAAACTACAGGTAATCCCCAACTTACGGTGGAGATGTGTTTCAATAGCACCATCATACCATGAATTCCAGACATGACCTAGTAGTCTTAATGAATGGTGATCACTATGGGGCGGTATACTGCAATTTGTTGACAATTTAACAGATTACAGCACATAATTCAGCAAAACAAAGCAATTTGGAGTACAGTAATGTATAAACTGTACAGTTTATATATGAAAGTGGAAGCGGGCGTGTGGACATGCTTCGTTTCAGCGTTAAAGGAAAGAGACAAGAGCAAAAATTTGGCTTTGAAACACCAAAAACACAAAGAAATACGCACTCTAACACAGAGACAACTGAACTCTGTCGATCGCTGGCAAGAGTAAGGCATTTCACAAGGCAAGAGATGCAAACATCTTGACATTCCAACATGTCGTACAAAAATTTCAATGCAGAGTGAAAATGTAATTATTAAAAAAAAAATTCATTACAAATATCGCCATCATTATCGCGATCAACATGAAGATCGACAAGTTGAACCATTTTAAATTGGACACTACCTGTTTATGCATCACCTCAGATGTGTTGATTTCTAATCTCTGACCCTGTATATAGTTTAATACATAAAATTTTGCTAGCTGGCATATATGGAAAATGTAAAGACACTGTGACAGTGAAACAAAACTCTCAGGAATATCACCATTTACCTCAGACGTTATACCACTGTCTGTCTAAATGCTTGATTCTGATTGGCTCCAAGTTGACTTTAATTAGTTTAGAATGCGCAGGTAGTTTGCAGTCAGTGTAATCAGATAAATATCGCATCCATTTATAAACAGCAATGGTAACTTTGGGTTATGGTTCCATTCAGAGTTAAACAGCTATTGTAGACAATTCCTAATGACCTTACTGAGCTAAGAAGGGAGGATTTTAACAAACTGGTAAGGAAAAAGTTGAAATGGGAAATATAACAGAAACATGAAATTAACATCACCTGCTTTATTAGAGCTTATTAACAGAGAAGAAGCAGAGACATACATAATTCAAAGACATAAACAAACACTACCTCTTTAGAAAAATATTCAAACTCATAAATAAGTAATCTTATTACACAACTTTTCTTTTTGTGTCTGGAAAAAAAAAAAGCAGACAGAATTCTAGATCTAAATGCAAAATATCTACTGATTTTTTTTCCCATTTAATCAGTTTCCAATGACTAGTTTAACTTGTCAGTGTTAGAAGTGGCTATGGAAGAAGTGGGATAATCCACATCTAGATGTGTGTTAGACCTTTTTGACACACTCCTCTAACTTTACAGCAAGTAATTTACCGCTATGTTGTGCCGTAACATCATGATAGTGGGAAGTGGTAGCTTAGTGGTTAAAATGTTGGGCTTCTGATCAGGTTGTGAGTGCAAATCCCAGCACCATTAAGCTGTCACCTGAATGCTCTCCAATGAAGTAAAAAGGTGAGGGTTACACTTAGTATAGACTGCTGATTTATTTCTTTATTTTATATTGAGAAACGGCCATTTTGTGTCGTAACTTTCAAACTGTCTGAAAAGTTTTTGGTGAAATTTCTGTCTACTTATAACTTACTTCGTTTTATATAATAACGATTCATAATCATAAGGAGTCGTATGAATTTAATAAATAATTTCTACACATTTAACAATTCCAGCTGACTGTATAAGACTGTAGAAAAGACATTACTCAATCACACACACTGGTGTTTGCAATGTTTTATTATATATTTACACTCTTGGTGTCACCCAAATAAAGAAGGGTTCTCCTTTTAAATCTGGTTTAACTCAAGGTTTCTTCTTCATACCATCCGAGGGAGTTTTCTTGCCACAGTCAACCCAGGCTTGCAGATCGGGGGATAAAAACACAAATTTAAATATGTGAATTTTTTTTTATAATTTTTACATTCTGTGAAGCTGCTTTGAGAAATGCCCATTGTGTGAAAAGCACCATAGAAATAAACTTAAATTGAATTCAATTTAATAATGAATCATGTTGTTTTAACATATAGCACCTTCAAGTTCACCTTCAATAGTTCATTAAACCACTGATCAAATTTTAAAAACACTTTATCCGTCATCGCCGAGCACTGCACAACATTCCTTATTAATAAGCAATGAAGGGCATGTGGAACAAAAATGACATACCGTCCATCAAACACGCACTCGAACAAGAAATGGCAATGCTAATAAAATGCCAACATACTCACAGTGAAATATAAAGGACTAAAAAGAAATTAGTAAATTCTCCAAACCGTCCCCCATCACTTTTGTCCTGAGGATCAGAAACACCCCCCAATGCTAATTATTCTGAAAAATGGACAGGAAGAACGCTAGAAAGGAATCCTCACAGGATATGAAAGTGAGATTCCATGGCAAGTTATTATGTGACGAACACTTGTGCTAATTAATATGCATTAGCATGAAGTAATGACTGATACCAACTGAAATCTTAATTAGCACGCCTGTGCTCGTTAACGAGGTTTAGACGTCGTGATGAAAAGCAGCTTTGAATGTTTACACTGGAG
The DNA here is from genome assembly GCF_014805685.1 of Silurus meridionalis. Classification (NCBI taxonomy): domain Eukaryota; kingdom Metazoa; phylum Chordata; class Actinopteri; order Siluriformes; family Siluridae; genus Silurus; species Silurus meridionalis. The sequence continues at coordinate 9,574,732 of NC_060912.1, read as the reverse complement.
ATTTAGTCATGCAGTAGTCCATGCAGGTGCATTTCGACAAACTTGTTTTGACTTTCTAAATATTCCATATGGCATATAAATGCTAATATTTCATTTTTATATTCGAGACAAATATCTAAATTTCATCTCTTCTGTGAAAACTGAACCACAGTCTTGTTTTTTGTCAAATGAAAATCCCTGTAGTGTATATTACCCACTCATGTAGCGCTTTCTCTACAGTGGTAATTTTTTGGCTTGAAGGTTCCTTGATGTGTTCTTGGTTTTGCGAACATCATTTCTGTTTTCAGCTTAGTGAAGAACAACTTGTTGTTTCATCTGAAAGACAGCTGTTTGTGTGACTTTGGTGTTCATTATGAAGCTTTTCAGAGGAATCATTTTACCAATTGTGTCTGCTTAAACCTGAAATGTCTTCGGAACTGATATGTAAAGATGCGTGAAGGTTCATGAGGAAGAGTGAAGATGCCTGTAGATGGGTGAAGGTGTGTAAAGGTGCATGAAGATGGGTAAAGAAGCGTGATAATGGGTGAAAGTGGGTGATCAAGCACGCAGAAAGCTGTAGGGTAAAGAAGCGTGAAGAAAGCTGAAGGAGCATCACAATGGGCAAAGATAGATAGGTGCTCAGTGGCAAGATGTCTGTTCTTTGTGTACCTTGATGACATTTCAGTATAACAAATTTCCCAAGGATATAAAGAAATTCTCTAGAAGTTACAAAAACTAACCATTGGGTTAAAATTGAATTTTGGCTTGATCATGCAGCTTTGGTGTAATTAGGTGTCAAAGTCATAGCCAGTTCCAACAAGCTGGATTTTCAGTTTGGCATCTGTTTGACGTTTTAATGATAAGTTTGAATCTAGGTAGTACTCTCATTGCCAAGGAATCTGAGGAACCCTGTTTGGTGCTTCGCTCATATTTAATTAAAGGCAGGCCATGACAGGCTCTAATTTATGGACTCTTCCTTTATGCAAATAATCAGATTCAGCTTGATTTGTATTGGCTGAATAGGTCTTTCCACCTTCATGTCAGTCCTCGCTGAGGTAAATACAGCTTTATGTCATGGTAATGTAGTTTCACTGCGATCTAAAGCTGTTGGCCTGCAGCTGCAACTGATTTAACCTTTACCTAGCCTCTTACCCGAGATAACCTCAATGTTTGTCTTAGTGCACAGACTAAAACAACAAACCTTGCAATAACAGACATGCGTACAAAGAAAAACAGAGAAAAAGTGAGACAGAGACTTACTTTACTGTCTCTGGCCATGAGGGACAAATACCCCGACAGAGTGTTTGAAATACCTGTATTTAGATTTTAATGCTGGAAGTGGAAAATCCAGCAATGTCACATTTTATTGAATGTAAAATTGTTTTCTTTAATGCTAAAATATTTGCAGCATTGTCCTAAATTATCTGGTTTGTTTTCAAATTTCATTTTGAAATGCCTACTAACAAAGACAAACGATCAGGACACACACCTAACCATGCCGATCATTAGAAACCTTCACTTCCCAAGAACATGTGACCGATGTCATATTGCGCTCGCTCCAGACATATTGCCACATTACAGCCTTCTTGCTGGACAACACACTCACCTGTACAAGTCCCACAAGTTAACCCTCAAACTTTTCATCCACTAGGGGGCAGCTCAGAGCTAAAACATCTCAAAGTTTGGAAAATTGAATTACCATTTTGCCCACTTCTGATTCTGCACTATAGGGTATTACAGTGAAATTGAGGTAAGAAGGTGATATGTTTCAGAATGCTGGCTATTTCTTGTCCGTGCAGCCAACAAAACCACTGGGTTTCTGTAACACACACTAAGCAGTTTAGTATAATTAATTAGTTTTGAAATGATCTTGTTTACTTACATGGGAGTAAAAAAAAAAAAAAGACTGATCTCAACAAATATTGGAATATTGGAACACCAAAACACAACCACAGGATAGCAGAGATCCATCAGAAGACTTTATTTTGTTTCTGTTGCCCTCTGGTGGCTTCGAGAAGAAGTGCCACAAGCAGAGTCCACAGGGACGTTATGCCAGAAATTTAATGAGCCAATCAGTTTCCAGTATGCAAATTCAGGGCATCCGGATCAAAGCTTCACACTAATTTTGGAAGTGTACTTCCCCAATCTTTCCCTATTATTATTCTTTTCATTTCCACATCATCGCTTCCCCAAATTATTTCCTTCAATTTTCTATCCCTCGCAATTTTTCATTCCTACCCAGTCAAGCTCTTCTTCTCAATCTCTTTTTAGCCATATTCCCTTCCAACTTTATTTTACTTCTTATTCTATTAGAACTCCAAGGAGTTTGTTCAAAATGTGATCAAAGTTTGTGAAGAAAACACAAAAAAGTGGAATTGTCAAAGGGTTTAAATTAATTTATATATATATATAAAAAAAAAAAAGAAAATAAAACATTTCACCATTAAAGCAGAACAATCAATCTTTTTTTTTCCTTCCCATTTCTATACTTGCATCCTCAAAAACAAATACAATCAATCTGCGATTAGACAGGATCGGACTGCCTGAACCAAGTGAAACCAGCTAGAAATGGTAACCTGAGGACTGGTGGGCGGAGTTTATATTTTAAACAATCAATTCATATGTTCTTATATGGACTCAGTGCCCTCTTCCATTCCTGGTGTGGTTATTGTTATTAGCTGCAGCATCAGAGTTGTGTAAAATCTCATTTGAGATATATTGAGAAAAAAAAAAAAAAAAAAGGCTCAGACTCAATGGGACAAAAATTAACACTTGTTTCAATATATATATTTTCTTAAAAAAAAAAGAAGAAAAGAATGTTCCTAAACGAATATAAAGACAAGAAACTCGGATATCGTCCGCAGCTGGTTGGTCTGCCGTATATTTCCATGGAAATAATTTTTTGTTTATAAACGTCCACAAAGTCCACAAAAAAAAAAAAAAGCAAAAATGTGCGCTCCACATAACAAAATACTGCATATCTCACTGGGTGATCCTGTGTGTGGGCTTAGCTGCCAGGAGTTGATCCCTTAGTTGATGAATAAAGCTAAGTACGAGAAACACTCACGCTTGCTTGCAGGCCGTCTCTTCGTGAGTCGTGTTACGGATGAGCTGCCGAGGCGTGGAATGTGGAAGAGATGCCGGACGAATAAATGTGTGTCGTCTCTCACACACACACATCCGCAAGCAAGTACAGTCAGGTAAATTCAGATCACAGGTCTGTAGTCCGTATTTATGTATGAATGTATATTTGTGTGTGTGTGTGTGTGTGTGTGTGAGAGAGAGAATAAGAGCTGGGTGACCTGATAGAAAAGTGTGTATATAAAAAAAAAAAAAAAAAAAATATATATATATATATATATATATATATAAAAAGAGCATGAATAAATGAAGGAAGAGAGGTAAAAAGAGAGAGAACCAGTGAAAGAGAGAGTTGAAGGTAATATTTTCAGTATAGTTAAATTTTTTAAATGTCATCAGAGTCTTGGATAAAAAGAAAATAATAATAAAATGTCATGGTTTTGGTAACAGATCATAACCATATCACCCAGCTCGTGTGTGTGTGTGTGTGTGTGTGTGTGTGTGTGTGTGTGTGGTGTATAAATATATAAATATGCACTGCAGTCTTCAGGAAATAAAAAAAAAAAAAAAAAAAAAAAAAACTGCATGTTTGGTGTAAAAGAGGAAATAGTGACGTTCCTCATAAAGCAGGCTGGTGGGTGGAGTCTTGTCAGTGAGTGGGTGTGGTTTTACTCCATGGGTGGGGCAAGAGGTTTTTGCTTTGTATTGAATAGTCGGTAACTGACATTATGACAACAGAGAGATAGAGAGAGAGAGAGAGAGAGAGAGGAAGAAAGAGGTGGAGCTAACAGGAAATGGGGTGGGGCTCATGGTAATGCCTAGTCGTGATTGACAGCAGTGGACTTGTCCGTGTTGGCCGTTCCGTTAGGGTCAGTGGTGATGCTGTGCTGCGGTTCTTCGGTTTTCACTCGTTTAGTCTCAGGCTGCTCGCTCTCTCCATTCTGACGTTTAGTGGGCAGAGATGCGGAGATGGATGCATGGGCTGCTAATAGGTGGAGGGGGCTGGACACTGGGTGAGAGACAGAAAAAGAGAAATAATAAATTTGAATGGATTTGACAGCATTATCTGAGAATTGTTTGATAGATGAAAAATCCGTGTGTGTGTGTGTGTGTGTGTACCTGCGCTGGCCGTAGCAATGGGCAGTAGGTGTGCACCGTTTTGCGTGATGGCTTTGATTGGCAGTTGGTGCTGACCCAATGGGGCTTGCTGCACTATAGTAACCGTCTGGATGGGAGTGGCTGTGCTGGTCTGAATGATCCGATTGGCCGAGCCTAAGGAAGTGTGAGTGATGGTGGGGACAGCTTCTACTTTTACTGCAGACACAAAACAGAGACATAAACACACACACACACATTTGTCTATTGCCTCCCTCTACACCAGGGTTTGACCTCTGACCTTTGCCTGCGGAGTGTGATACACCGTTCTCCTGAGGTTTAGCAGCACTGACTGGGATCTGATGGAGAACATGGAGAGTCTGCATCAGTGTCTGAGGAGCAGCCGACGTGGAGGAGGAGGACGAGAACACCATTGGTCTCTGAACAGCTATCAAAACCGGAGCAGTGCTCACCGGAGAACCTACACACACACACAGTTATTTATAATACATCTCCACCGTATTCTTTGTTAGCTGAAACTGGTGTGAAGCATGTACCAGATGTGGTCTGTGCCAGGTGAGCTTCCTGAATCACGGCTAGTTTCGGCTGTATGGCAGCGGCAGCAACAGGGGCTGGGGCAGGGGCGGAGTCTGTCTCCAAAGGAACAGGCGAACCCTCTCGAGACAGACTGTCAGGGGTCTGGACGCCACTGGAGTGAGCAGAGAGAACACCAGAGTGGCTGGGTGACGCCGGGGCGCTCCTGTAAACAAGGAGGAAATGAAACGACTGAATACATCAAGAACAAACCAACTTATACATGCACTCTACAATCTCACAATCCATACTTCCTTTAAAAAAAAAAAAAAAAAAAGGAAGAAAAAAACGAGCACAATAAAAATAAATACAAATAACATTATGTACATTATGTAAACTGTTGATGTACACAAATGGTTAAACCCCTAAAAATAAAAATAAATAAAAAAAAAACGCTCATGTTCTTTCAGTCTTTAAACTACTTGTTAAATAAAGTGGTGTAGTATCAGGGCACAGCCACCAGGGGGAACCAAAGCACCTCAATAGCAGTTGCAACATCTCAGTGTGTACATGTTGAATTGGTCTGTAAGTTCTGCCCACCTGGAGGAGAGGGGTCCGAGTGGTGGCCTGAAGCAGGTCACTCCTCTGGGTCTGCGCTTTCTGAAAGCCTGCTCGATGAGTTTTCCCTCCGAGGACGGGTCTATCCTCCAGAACGAACCCTTCCCTGGCTCCTCCTGAGAGCGTGGCACCTTGATGAAGTACCGGTTCAGAGACAGGTTGTGCCGGATCGAGTTCTGCAACACACACACACACACACACACACACACACACAGATTTACATCTAACTTGCAGATGTTTTAGGATTAGTACTAGCAAGGAATGTGTGTGTGAGAGAGAGAGACTAACCTGCCAGCCCTTATCTGCACTCCTGTAGTAAGGGTAGTTCTTGGTGATGTGTGTGTAGATGCCATTAAGTGTGAGCTGTTTGTCTGGAGCGAGCGTGATGGCCTGCACGATCAGCTGAGCGTACGAGTATGGAGGTTTAGAGTCGTCCTAAAGGGGGAAAAAAAGGGAGAGGTGTATAGAACACTTACGGGTCACATTTCCAACTTATCACTAAGACCTTAGATGTTACATTGAAGAGTGGGAGAGCCATTACTTTGGGACTGTCTTCTCCTGACGCCTCTTTATCGTTCTCGGAGTGCGAGTTATCGATCAGGTGCAGGTCCGAAGACATGATGCGGCCCATTTTATAGCCTGAAGAACCGGCACCACGGGGACTCGACGGACACGAGTTAGCAGCGCTGCGAGACAAAACCATTCCGTTTAGAGTTTACTCTTAAGTAATATAAGTAGTGTCACATCCCTTCATTTACACCCTGCAGCTTTAGAACAATGAAAATCGTCTGCACTTGTAAAACTGAAGTGTTCGTGTGTGCACCTGATAGTCCCAGTGGGAGAGGGCAGAGGACTCATTAGGTGAGCGATGTTATCAGGGATGTTGATTGACAGAGGCGAGATCTTCGGCTGCACCATCTTCACTGGAGACTGCTCCTCCTTTGGCTCCTTCTTCGCCCGTCCCAAAGCCGTGAAGGTGATCTTTATGCTCGTACTGGGGAATCGGAACGTGCACCTACACACATGGGAAATAGAGTACGGGAATAAAACACGTGATATAATGTTTCATCATAATGCTCACACACAGTTAGTGGTGTGTCTCTTAATAAGACTCTGGAGGGTGTGTGTGTGTGTGTGTGTGTTTGTGTCGAAGCTGCACTAAATCAAGCATTCTCTTGACACAGTAAAGATTGTAAACAGTCCGAGTTGTAGAAGGTAAATAACCAAGGACCGAGATGTAGAACGCATCACAATCTGTGCAGAATGGAAATTTTGAAAAATAAAACCCAGGTGGTCACGTATGCTCTCCAGTCATCCACATTCTGTTATAAAAAACTTGTCTTACACATAAATCGAACAGAATCATACAATAACAGCCACAAACATCGACCTGCGTGGTCCAAGCGCTCTCAATGTGGAATAATTCTAATCTAGTGCATCAAGCACTGAAAGCTGATTGGTTGATGGCACCCTTGTGTTTTTTGTTTTGTTTTTAAATGCAGCCCCAGTTCTCTTTGTCTCGCCTGTCTGCTACATAAAGGTCAACCTCACACCACGCCGAGTTGCTCAAGTGACGTTCCTGGAAATATGACTCGTTAGAATATTAGGCCACGCCCCCAAAGATAATCTTTGCTCCTTGCGATCGTCTGCTGATTGAGCTTCCGGTTACATTACAACTCTGCTGAATGTTCGTTAACACACTCAGACTTTAGAGTGAAATCACACTGAGCTGGGGAACAGGTGCTGAACATGACACCCCTGCCTGAAAAATGTGTGTGAATGTAAAGTGTGGTTAAAAACAAAACAAAACAAAAAAACAAGTCCGGACAAAGAGCCTTTGTTAAAGCATGCTGACATTACAACAAGGCGAACCCATTAGCACACACACACACACCTCTCATCACAAGCAACCATTTTCAAATGTTGTTAATCAGCGCATGAACATGCATGCACAGACACACACCCACCCACCTTAAATACACCACACACACACACACACACACACACACACACACACACACACACTCGCCCATAAATACCACACACAAAAACCTCATCCACTGTTGAGGTGTGTCAGTGGGTGGATTCTGGTTACCAAAGGAATGTCTGGGTTCCTAAACAGTGCATTTTTTCCTGAAGGTGGTGTGTAGTGGGTGTGTTTATTCACATCCCCTTCTTCTGTTCTCTCTCTCTCTCTTACACACACAAACACACACACACACACACACACACACACACACACACACACACACAGCTTTACCTGCATGGATTATACACAGCACAACTTTGTTAAAACGTTTTTGTCTAAAAGGAAAATTCAACACAGAGTTTTAAAGTAAAAGCTTCCAGTGGCAGAAGGTGGTTGCCATGGGAATGCAACTACAGAGTCACAGGAATTCAACACCAATAAATCAGTTCATTGTAAAGAAGAGTGGAAGCCACAGACTGTGCGCACACGTGTGCGTGTGTGTGTGTACGTACAGCTATAAGAAACTAACCACTGACTATGATGAAGCTAAAATTATTTCATGATAGCAGAACAACAAGGTTATTTATATAAAACCCAAACCACCGTCAGACCTGCAGTTCTAACCACCTCCTGACCAATCACAATCCAGAACTGAACAGTGCTGTATTCTGGATGAGCAGAGTCTGCTGGGTGTGTAAACAGTGCTGCATGTTGAAAACACACCACTTCCTCTTCCTTAGTGTTCAAAGTGAGAGACTTTACACACTATGCACATCTGGACTTCCTCCCTGACCTTGCACTTACTTGCACTTCTTTTACTGAGAAATCGACTCTCCTTCCTTCCTCACGTGTGTCATGTTAACAGCTCAAACACTACAGCAGTGCATGTGACCTGAGTGTGACCTTGCAGCAGTGTGTTTCACACTTGCACACTCCCTCCTACACACACATTTTACAGAGAACAGTTTATCCTCCATTAAGCACAAGTACCAGCCTGGGATACTGGGTCTAATTACATTTCACTTATTTATCAAAACGGTCCTCATACACACACTTGTGGCTTTCTATTACTTCACCAAACAGAATTTACAGGAGATGCACGCCAATTAGCGCATCTCTCTCTCACTCACACACACACACACACACCTGCTTATGACAGCAAAGTGTTTTGTCTCCTTATATCTGAAGTGCAACTCTGGTGGAGAGGACAAACAGTAAGTGTGTGTGTGAGCGAGCTATTTCAACAGACTTTAAGTGTCTCCTGTTACAAAAGAAATAATTTTAAACAATTTTGAATTTTGAAGAAAATAAACAAATATACACAATTCGTACCTTTAAAAAAAAAAAAAAAAAAAAACACTGACTATCCCTTGTGTGTTTTCATCAGCCTTGAGGCCATGCCCAAATATACCTGTTTGTTTACTCTACTACACTGACCGTTATCATTTACACACACAAACACTGAATGTCTCTACTGCCATTCACATTATTTAAAATTAGTATTAAATCTGCAAAAAAGGTTAGATTTGATAAAACAGACTAAAAATAACATTGGATTTATAAAGATTAATTAAAATAATGTTTTATGGTTGTGTGTTTATGGGGACCGGTAGTGTGTTTATGGGGACCGAGGAGCTTGTGTTTGAATGGTTTATATTATTTAGTTATTTTAAGGGCGTAATGTAAAACTGTGTGCCACTGACAGTGTAAAAACAACATGTGATTGTACATAAACATACGACTGACTCTTACTATGACTCTTTAGATGACTAAAATCAAAACCATACACAAAACATTTACACACATTTTAGTTATTGAAAACAAATGTAAAAAATAGTCCCAAACAAAATTTCTAAGCAAACAGAAAATCTGTACAAATACAACACAGTGTTTTGTTCCTCCCATCAGTAAGTGATCATTTGTGGAGGTATAAGAGGAACAAAACACCTCCTGCAGTGTAATAAAGGGGGGAGTTTTTGTTTGGGAGTTGAATTAAAATGAAACACAAACCTAATGTTGAATTATACAGCAGGTAAAATCAGCTGGGGGAAAGAGTGTAGTTTCTTTTTATGTGAAAATACAAAACAATGAACGATGAAATACACAATTGCACAATAAGCGAACGCACGCGCACTCAAAACAAACAAACAAAAAAAAACAACCTATTTACAACTTGTATGTGTTTAACGCGTTTTATTCTTACAAAGATTTGCCGAATATACATATACACACACGTATAAAAAAAATTGCGTTAAAAGCGGTGTCCATGGCGACGCAGAGGCGACTGCACGTGCGCCACGTACAGATTCCAAAACAACAACAAGAATAACGGCCATGCACGCGCGCGGACACACAAACGGGCGCGCGCGCGGACACACAAACACACACAAGCATTTGGGAACTGAAATACGATTGTGGTCGTTCATGCTGCTGTTTTGTGCGTTTATATGAAGGTTTACTGGACGGGCACGCGCACGAAGCACGCACACACACGCGCACTAAAGGCCGTAGCCGAGTGTTTGCGTGTACCAAAGCACATGGCCGATAGTGAAAGTGTGTGTGTACTCACACTCGTGGAAGCTGTAACGGAGGAGCCCCTCGGCGTAAAAACACACCGTCCACGAACACGCCGTTCTTCCCAAGGCAGCGGAGGTAGAAGACTCCCCCTGTCCCGTCCTCCTCCTCTTCTTCGTCGTCGTCGTCGTCCTCGTCATCCCCGGCCGTGAAGAGCTCTAGGTGCCGGCGGGAGATGAAGCTGGAGTGGCCCATGCTCACGTCCACCGATCCCTGAGAGGAGTTCCGGCCCACGGTCACTGAGCGCTTCTTCATCAGATACTCGAACTCACGGCCCTCCAGCCGCGCCACGGCCAGTCCGGACAAGCCGCTCACCCCCACCGCCGCCATGTTCCACCCCAAACAACGGCGTGTAATCTTTACCTACTCCTATTAACTAACACTCTGCTTCCTCCCTCAGCTTCCTCAGAGCCAGAATCGTTATTTATCGTCTCCTTCAAAGGCGCGTCCTGAAATTATAAGTGAAATAAAATAAAAAGCTGGGCAGGGGCCTGGCCGGGAGACGCGTAAACGTGCCAGACCGCGGAGCAGCGGCTCAGAGAACGGTAGGAGGGGAGGACAAAGAAATAGAGCCAATCACAAGACGGGGTTGCGTGATTGACACGTTTAAGCTCCAATCAAACCCAACAACGCTGCAGTTGTAATTCGAATGACAGCCAATTGGAGAGAAGAACACGGGCGGGTGCTTGGTATGAAGGTTGGTTGCGCCGTACATCAACACGGAGCGCCTGAGAGAGTTTTAAAGAAAACCCGGAAATGGTTTTTTTTTTGCCGGATGTAAAAAAAAAAAAAAAAAAAAAAAACATTAAGCAAATCTTTAAAAAATGCGAATATAATATTATATTTGAACACACAAATAAATGAATAAATAATAATTTATAAGTCAGACGGGAGTAACTTATAAAATTTATATAAAAAAAAATATTTTATTTAAATTTATTTTTATTTTATTTTTATATTTTATTTTATTAAATCTATTATTAATAGTGTAGGTTCGATCCTGAGAAAATTTTCAACAACATTTTAATAAAGGAAAAAAATAATAATTTGGCCCTAACGATGCAAACCAACGTGTAATATAACTGCATAAATCTTGATATATAAATAAATAAATTCTAATAAAGTCAGTTTAACTGCATTTAGATCTCCAAACTAAAATGGCAGATTTATTTTAATGTTGTTCCCGGGGCACGTGTTAAACATGGTTGTATAACCATGTAACCCAAGTATTCTCAAACTTCGGAATCAGCTTTATTGGCCAAGGATGCTTCAGCATTCAAGGAATTCTGATTTATAGTAAACCAACAGTGCACAATTAACACACAGATCAGGTATAACAGTATGACATCCTGCCTGATATTGGGTTGGCCCCCTTTTTGCTGTCGAAACCTTCCTGACCTGTCGAGCATTAATAACATTATCTTCTTCAGCATTAACTTCTTCAATTTGAGCTATTAGTTCACCACTGTTCCATTCTTGGACCAACACAATTTGGCCCTTGTCAAACTCAATCAAATCCTTACTCTTGCCCTTTTTCCTGCTTTGAATACATTAATTTTAAACACAAAATGTTCAATTGCTGCCTAATACTGTATATCCCTTCCACTAACAGGTGCCATGATAAACAGATAATGAGTGTAATTTACTTCACCAATCATAATGTCAAAATGTTATGCCTGATCGGTGGACTTGCACAGCAGTGCTGGACCAAAACAAGATGTAGAGTAATACAACATGTTCACAAGTAACGCAACTACCAGTACACATTTATCTGAGACCAAAAGTGGCATAATAGTACTTAAAACTTACCAGGATGTTGTTATAGAGAGCTTGTGTGGTATTGATAGCGATAGATGATTGAGAGTGTCTGTTATAGCTACACTGACAGAGACAGTGGGGAGTTACCTGAGACCGGTGCAGATCTTGGACCCACTGAACCATCTGAGCTGGCATGATGACATGATTTGGCTATGAATCCCATCATCCTCCCATCCTCCCTCCACCAAAATCATGCTGCACCATTCTTTTTTTATTCTACATTTGGGATTTGTCTCTTCTTTTGAGCTCAGGTAAAAGAAAATATCCTGGAGTTTGGGCTCAAACCAAAGAATGCACACACTTAAAGACACCCAGCCACATGTGCACACATTCATGAAGAACCTTCAAAAGCTTCACCTGCTTTCTTTAACCCATCACCCAGAGTTTATTAGCAGCTTATAAAGAAGAGCTGTATACCGCCCCCTGCTGGAGGATTGTATAATCACCACCTAGTTGTGGACGACAAACTGAAACTAAACCTTACAGAAACAGCGTTGAATTAGTGACACATCATATACACTTCCCCAAAAATTATAAGTGAGAATGAGATGTGTTCTTTTGAGAGGAAATCAGTCAGACAGTATCCTCGTTGTAGTCAGCGCAGTCTCGCAACCACTGATCTGATCAGCAAACTGAATTAAATTTATTAAAGGTTTCAGATTTCTTGTGACTTCTTTACAAGACTTTTATCTATATTACCAAATGTGGGTTGTTAATTATTTGACCACTAGATGGCAGTGTTAGACAATTAAAATCACAGCCAAAAAAATCAATGAAAGAAAGAGAGAGAAAGGAGTGATATTTATTATTGATAAAAAGATCATTTTAGTAACTTGGTTCTTTGAGTCGTGTTTATTAAAATTAACGAATCTTTTATTGAGTTATTTAATTCATTTCGTTCCTTTATTCACCTTCATAGCGTGTATGGGAAGCACGTGACCAGAGGACTCATGAGACAATTATTTTTAATAATTTGTAATATTGTAAAAATGTTTAGTGAGATCTAGGATAGATTTAAGTTCAGACTTTTCCCATTTTATCTTTCTACAAGCCCATTATTATCTCAGATATAACTATCGAACATCTCGTCATATCACTATAACATATAAGTGTTAGGAAAATAATCATCTTCAGGATGGAAATGGTTCCTCAGTTTCATCACACCACCAAGACATTCATTATTTTCCTTTAACAGTCTTTGATCTTATTTTGTTTCTTGATATCATTTCTGATTTTCATTTATTATGTGCTGTTACATATAAATATATATATATATATATATATATATATATATATATAAGTATATCCTTAGTCGAGATATGGAGTGGATATTTTTGCTGTATCGTTCTGAAGAAGCAGCCGAAGCAGACTTTGGTCAGTTTGGTTTATTAAAAGCAGCGATTAAGGTCAGAGATCGATGTCTAACACTCCACATTACACCGCTTTGTAATTACATCACAAAGCTTTTAGTGGCTTCTCTATGAAAGCCCTGGTGAAGCTCAGGGCGTGCCCTAAACCGCAACATGAACACTCCTTAGGGACCCTCTGCATGAGCTTCGCTCGAATCCTGCAATGTCATATTAAATGGCGTCATTAAGAGACACCAACATATGTTTTTAGCTTCCCTGTTTTCTGAGAGGTGTCCCAGGGGGTCAAACAGGGTGGATTATTAGGTCAATAAGCCAATCACAGCCTTGAATACTAGTATAAGTAGCATCAGCTAGCTGCTTTGAATTGTTCAGGTTTGATTTCCTGCTACAAAAACGTACTGCTATTAAGGTTTACCTTCATGTAGTAGCTAGCTGAAATTTAAGCAAATATTAGCAAAGTCAGAAAATTGGCGTGAAAAAGCTCACAGTGTCTCACAATGCCTTCTGACCAATCATGATCCAGAACTGCTGTGAGATACTCTCACAAGGACATAACATGGAATGTGTTTAGGAGGTGTGTCCTGATACCAAAGCAATAAAGTCTAGACAATCTTTCAGGTAAGGCAGAAAGAGAGAGAGAAAGATAGAGAGAGAGAGAGAGATAGATGGATATATATATATATATTAAGAGAGAGAGAGAGAGGTAAACAGGAAGTACAGATAATACAATTTCACAACAGCAGCATCATCATAACACACCAAATACGCTCAGTCATAATGCTGTAGTATTATTTTAGAAACTTCCTAAATGTTGTTCAAGGTGCGTTTCAACATACACACACCATGCACGAACCATGCACACACACACACACACACACACACACACACATACCGGCTTTTCCAGTTAGACAGCTTTGACCTGGAATCTGAACGTCATTCCAGTGTTTACAATGAATTCTTTGTATACTCTGTGATCCACCACTTCACTTCACGTCCGTACATTAAAAATCACATTTATTTTTCTTTATATTTAAATACAGAACGGTAACATCACCGATGAGGCTTCGCTCCAAATTTAGAACAAGCGCCCATTAAACAAAGTGCTCAGATTGCAGATAAAGTCCTGGGGAGTTGTGTAAGGCGTTTTGCTGAATTAGGGAGTTTTCGGACACGTCATGACAGCAGCAAATTCCTGAATGGAGAAGAAGTTGGTGTTAATAAATATGAAATGATTTTCACAGCTCAAGAAAATGTAATTCTGGTGACGTTTTCCTCTTAAAATCATAAATGAAAGGCACAATCGATGTCATAGTTTGCATTCTACTTTAAATAAATGTGTACAAATGTACAACCTTAAAGAACAAATTTGGTCAAATACATCTTATAATACCAATTATTATTATTTCCAAGGCATCAAAATAAATGTCCCTTCATTTGCGAAAGGACCGATCATTTTTACAGCATCTGCAAGCATCTGTTCTTTTAGAACCTACCTCTGTTCAGTTCATAAACCCCCTATAATGCTTGGTTCCCCCTCTTTGTCTCTGAGAGTCCCCAGTTCCTTGGCCCTGTTCCAATCCCTTTTTTCCCACCATCACTTCCATTCCTTTAGGTCAGGAGCTGCTGGTAAGGAACGTTCAGATTCCCCAAGTACCACAAGATCCAGAAGAGGAGACTGAGGAAGATTATGATGGGCCCTGAGAGCACAAAAAAATCCCAGAAACTGAGCGGGGCGAAGATGCCGAGCAGAAACAGGACAAGGCCGGCGATGTCCAGGACAAGTGCCAGGAGGAAGAAGCCGATACAGCGTCCCACGTATGAGGTGAAGTCCATCGCTCCGGCAAACAGACCTCAGTGCGCAACAAAAAGCAGAAAGTAGCTGAGATGTGCTGCATTCCTATGCTTGTTTAACGAGTCCAACAGCTACAATACAGTAAGGTGTCCTCGCCCTGTGTGACGACATCATGCCACGTTAACATACAAACACACACACACACACACACACACATATACACTAAAGACGTTTATAAAAGTGTCTATGATTGGAAATCCTAAAGATTTATAATCCTGGATCCGTAACTGAGCTCAAACACACCACTCCTACATGTCTTTTATGAGGGTAGCATAGGGGTGTGTGTGTGTGTGTGTGTGTGTGTGTGTGTGTGTGTGTGTGTGAGTTTGGGTGTGTATGTTAGAGCAGAAACACACACTATTATGCAATGAAGGGAGTGAAAGTACAAAACCTGAGGAAGAGCAGAGTAACACGATCTCTAAAACAACAACAAAAGAAACAGAAATTGACCAGAACGTTCCACTAACACTGCTGCATCATGGGTATATTTAGCAATGAGGTCTTTTTAAAACACTGTGGATTATAGTGTAGGACAGGGGTCCATTCTTTGCTCTTTATATATTCTGCCTCTGGGTGAAATTATATGTAGCATGTTATTAGTTTCTTTTGATGATACACAATGGTAGGTGCAGGCTATTTGTTGGTACCTCAAATAATGAAGACTACAGCAGGGGGCAGATTTTTCACTTTTAAAGTCCCACAATAATGGAACAGCCTTCCAATCAGTGTTCAGGACTCAGACACAGTCTCAGTGTTCAAGTTGAGGCTGAAAACATATTTATTTAGGCAAACCTTTTTTTGGTAGGAAGGATGCTGCCATAGCTAGTTTTGCCAAAGGACACAACTGAACATTGCCCTGAACTATTATACAACAATAAGGATACTTAATAACCCATAGCTTTCTCTCCCTGTCACCCCTCGTCTCTCTCTCTCTCTCTCTCTCTCTCTCTCTCTCTCTCTCTCTCTCTCTCTCTCGTTCATGTTAAACATGATCCTAAGGTACCAGTGACCAGTGTTTCTGCCTCCCCCCTCGGATCTGTCCTCTTTGTCCCAGCCTGCCTCTGGATGGTGTTCTCTTTGATCGAAGGCCAGCTGGGGATGTTTCACATCTACAGCCTGGGAATGCATGAAATTACAGAAGTAACACTGGAGCTTTGAGGATGGATTTGGACTCTACCTAATGTCAACAGTCTGCTACACTGACTCAGGACTACAGCTTGCATTTTATTACCATAACTGCACACCTCAACATCGTTTAGCTGCAATAAATGGTGCCTTCCAGATGAGGATGGGTCCCATCTTGAATCTGGTTCCTTAAGGTTCCTTCCTTATGCCATCTCGGGGAGTTTTTCCTTTACACAGATAATGTATCTGTGTAAAGCTGCTTTGAGACAATGTTCGTTGTTAAAAGCGCTACACAAATAAAAATGAATTTAATTCAACTTTAGGGGTCTGCCAACTTTTCTGTGAGGGCTACATGGTTTTTGCTTTCTTTAATGGGCACTTACAGCATTCTCCACGCTGCAGGCAGTCTCACGTGTAAAAACAAACAGCACGTGGTTTCCGTGATTCGCCTCTAGAGGCCGCTCTCGTAATGACAGCGTACAAGAAGCAAGTTTGGGGGCTGGCCATTAATAAAAATGTATTCTTATCAAATTATATATTATGAGTTGAAATTTCAGGTTGAGTGGTGTTTAGTGATGGTGTGTGTGTGTGTGTGTGTGTGTGTGTGTGTGTGTGTGTAAAATTTTGTACAATACAATGTTATTATTTGAATTATTATATATGGATAAGCTGTTGGTATGTATTCTTTATACTCTTGATATTATCTACATTTAACATGTAAAGTGATATAATAAATTATACTAATTCTGCCCTACTGATGGGATAGAAAAAAAAACATTCAAAACACAAACTAAATATAACAAATTAAAAGAGGAAAATCTTGAATTGAAGAAAGTAAAAAAATATATATTTTATAAAGTTAAAAATTATTAAAAGGTACATTTTCAAAATGATGGCATCAAAAATGATAAAATTAAATTAAAAAAGAAATATAATCAAGGAAAAAATCGAAGCAAGGCAAAGCAATATTAGTTGTAAAAAATTACGTGAATGAATGACAGTTGTAGTCTCCAAAAAGAATTCTAGAAACATCTAAAAAAAATTAGGAATGTCTATTAAATAAAAAGTAAATGTTTTAGTCATTAGATAAAAACAGAATTGCTTTAATATTGAATCCGAGATTCATTCAATATGCAAAAAATCACAAAATCACAATATTATTTGAATATATATATTTATTAGTGTTTTTGATGAAACAATAAAATATTTATTTACATAAATTATCTGTCTATTATACAAATCATTGCACATTTTATTATGCTCAAGGTGCATGTGTGTGTGTGTGTGTGTGTGTGTGTGTAACGATGATGAGATAAAGTGACTCAGAACTGAGATTAAACAAATAAATAAATGAATAAATAAGTCATTAAATGCAGTAAAGATATGTAAAGTAAAAGTGATGAAGGTGAGACTTTCAGGGACGTGGGTGATTTTCAGGCTAGCAGTGAAACCAGGGACAGGTTTTTTTTCCCCAAACTTGTCTGACCGCTCTCACTTCTTGTCCATTACTATTCCCCCCCTCTCTCTTTCTCTCTCAGCCAAAGGCCTTTTATTATTGTAAATGCTCCACATGTTGGAGTGTAAGTTAAGCTTGTGCAAACACACGTTTGCATCCAGACTCGTCCGGTTTGACAGTGAAATCCTTTCGCTGGAGCAAAACTCTCCGAAACACAAACATGGGATAAATCGCTAAAGAATAAAAACGTGTAAACCAGATACTGTAGATGACCCAAAGCTTCCCATGGGACAGGAAGTGTACCTTATACACTATATGTATATGTGTTCATTTTTTTGCCATATACAGAGGGAAATAAAGTGATGATAAAATAAATACAAGTTCTATCTTCCAGGTGTGATCGAATCCTCCACAAGAGCCTTCATGTAACATTAACCTAAAAAAAAACACAATGAGGAATGTTTAACATGCGTTCTAAACACAGACTCACACTTTTCTGTATTTTTTAGTATAACACTCAAGTTTATGTTCAAAAAATCCCGTAGAATGAGAAGAATGTAGAAATGTGTGTGCTTATTGTAATTGGATATAAAACCTAGGGGTAGTGGGGAAAAATAAATAAAAATTGAGTGTAAATCTTAAATATATAAACAAAAATAAATAGGCAAATAAATTGATAAATAAATTGTAGTGTAACTCTGGAAATAAAGAAAGAAAGAAAGAAAGAAAGAAAGAAAGAAAGAAAGAAAGAAAGAAAGAAAGAAAGAAAGAAAGAAATTGCAGTGTAAATAATAAATGAAATAAATGAATGAATTAAAAAATCAATATATGATTAAATAAATAAATACTTAATATTAAAACAAAAGTGTCTGGACACTATTGCTTTTCACTGTAACCGTGTACAATTCGACAGTAACAGTGTTTATTATCCATAGACAGGATCAGACCTGTCCTCATAATTTTTGCCTTTGCCATGGTTACCGCCTCAGATATGAATGTTGTGTCTATTAACATCACCTGTGCACCGTGATGCGATTACCATGGCGACACACTATTTAAGTTCTCATGCTTTTGAAACTCAGCTGCGTGCTGTAGCTTCGACACCATGGTGAAAGCATCACACATGCAAACATAGTATCTATCATGAGCTGTGCACCATGTGATTCTGTCACCGGTCAACACTATTGTGTTCTATATGTGCTCCAGATTTAACAAGCGATGCAATTACCATGGCAACATGCCCCCTTCGTTCTTCTAGTTATTAAAATCCGCAACCATGTAACTATGACGACACATAACAATATAGTTGCTTATGTCAGCAATGCAACATCTAACATTATCACCATGGAAACGCCAGTTTATCCTTTACCATCAGATACACATGATGCTCCATATCTCCATAGCACTGTGTCTGTTCTTATCTTTTCAGAATGTGATGCTGTGCATGATGAAGGTTTTCACTGCGCTCTGCCTCATCTTACAGTCAGTTATTATAAACATTTACTAAGGAGTTTTTCTGCTTTTTTCCCTCTGCAGTTGAATTTTTCTTTCGCATGCATGAGTTG
Source organism: Silurus meridionalis (assembly GCF_014805685.1). NCBI lineage: Eukaryota > Metazoa > Chordata > Actinopteri > Siluriformes > Siluridae > Silurus > Silurus meridionalis. The sequence continues at coordinate 9,555,696 of NC_060912.1, read as the reverse complement.
TCTGTGTTTCCTACTAAATTACTGAAGGAAGTGTTATATACAACTGGTGAGCCTCTTCTAAATATTATTAACTCCTCACTATCTTTAGGTCACGTCCCTAAATCCCTCAAGTTAGCAGTTATTAAGCCCCTCATTAAAAAACCTAATCTGGATCCAAACACGTTATCAAATTACAGACCAATTTCAAATCTCCCATTTATGTCTAAGATTTTAGAAAAGATTGTCGCTGCACAGTTATGTTCCTACCTGCAAGAGAACAATATCTTTGAAGAATTTCAGTCAGGTTTTAGGCCCCATCATAGCACAGAAACTGCTCTAGTTAAAATAACTAATGACCTGTTTTTAGCTTCAGACCAAGGCTTCATCTCGCTGTTGGTTTTACTAGATCTTAGTGCTGCATTCGACACTATAGACCATGATCTCCTCCTAGATCGCTTACAAAATTACATCGGCATTCAGGGACAGGCATTAAGCTGGTTTAAATCCTACCTGTCCGATCGTTACCATTTCGTAGATTTGAATGGAGAGCTATCCAGGCTAATGCAAGTAAATTATGGCGTGCAAGGTTCAGTTCTAGGACCCCTGCTCTTCACAATATACATGCTTCCGTTAGGAAATATTATTAGAAGGCATGGAATTAGCTTCCATTGTTATGCTGATGATACTCAGCTATATATTTCATCTAAACCAGGCGATACAGCTCAATTAACCCGGATGACTGAGTGTGTTAAGGAACTAAGAGATTGGATGACCCATAACTTTCTACTTTTAAATTCTGATAAGACTGAGATTTTGCTCATCGCCCAAAACTGGTATACAGACGCTCCAGCATCTCAACCTGCATTTAGACGGATGTTCTGTAACCACTAGTTCAACGGTAAAAGACCTGGGTGTTATTTTAGACAGCGACTTGTCTTTCAAAAATCACATCAATCAGGTTACAAAACAGCCTTCTTTCACCTTAGAAATATTTCTAAGCTAAGAAATATGTTGTCTATATCCGATGCAGAGAAGCTCGTCCATGCTTATGACCTCCAGAATAGACTACTGTAATGCGTTACTAGGTGGATGTCCTGCTTCATTAATAAACAAGCTTCAGTTAGTCCAGAATGCAGCAGCCAGAGTTCTTACAAGGTCAAAAAAATATGATCACATAACCCCGATCTTATCGTCCCTACATTGGCTTCCTGTTAAGTTTCGAATAGACTACAAACTATTACTTCTCACTTATAAAGCACTAAATGGTTTGGCTCCGTGTATCTATCCAGTCTTTTAACACGCTACAATCCGCCACGCCCCTGAGATCTCAAAACTCTGGGCTTCTAGTAGTTCCTAGAATAGCAAAGTCCACTAAAGGTGGTAGAGCATTTTCACATTTAGCTCCTAAACTCTGGAATAGTCTTCCTGACGGTGTTCGGGGCTCAGACACACTCACCCAATTTAAGTGTAGATTAAAACGTATCTTTTAGCAAAGCCTACACATAACACACATCACATCATAACCTTGTGCTCCAGAACATCTGATCACATGCACATTATCAACTTGTGCTGTTAATATCATGAACAGCAGCTACGCTAATTCCTCTCCACTGCTTCTCTTTCTCTCCCCATCCCGAGGCATCCTGAGGTTGCTCCAGCTCCAGTCACCTCCCACCTCGTGATGATTACGGACCTTTAAAGAAGTAGATGCCGAACTCACAAACATCCTGAACCATCTAGAGACGTGTAAACCAGATACTGTAGATGACCCAAAGCTTCCCATGGGACAGGAAGTGTACCTTATACACTATATGTATATGTGTTCATTTTTTTGCCATATACAGAGGGAAATAAAGTGATGATAAAATAAATACAAGTTTTATCTTCCAGGTGTGATCGAATCCTCCACAAGAGCCTTCATGTAACATTAACCTAAAAAAAACACAATGAGGAATGTTTAACATGCGTTCTAAACACAGACTCACACTTTTCTGTATTTTTTAGTATAACACTCAAGTTTATGTTCAAAAAAATCCCGTAGAATGAGAAGAATGTAGAAATGTGTGTGCTTATTGTAATTGGATATAAAACCTAGGGGTAGTGGGGAAAAATAAATAAAAATTGAGTGTAAATCTTAAATATATAAACAAAAATAAATAGGCAAATAAATTGATAAATAAATTGTAGTGTAACTCTGGAAATAAAGAAAGAAAGAAAGAAAGAAAGAAAGAAAGAAAGAAAGAAAGAAAGAAAGAAAGAAAGAAAGAAAGAAAGAAATTGCAGTGTAAATAATAAATGAAATAAATGAATGAATTAAAAAAATCAATATATGATTAAATAAATAAATACTTAATATTAAAAACAAAAGTGTCTGGACACTATTGCTTTTCACTGTAACCGTGTACAATTCGACAGTAACAGTGTTTATTATCCATAGACAGGATCAGACCTGTCCTCATAATTTTTGCCTTTGCCATGGTTACCGCCTCAGATATGAATGTTGTGTCTATTAACATCACCTGTGCACCGTGATGCGATTACCATAGCGACACACTATTTAAGTTCTCATGCTTTTGAAACTCAGCTGCGTGCTGTAGCTTCGACACCATGGTGAAAGCATCACACATGCAAACATAGTATCTATCATGAGCTGTGCACCATGTGATTCTGTCACTCGGTCAACACTATTGTGTTCTATATGTGCTCCAGATTTAACAAGCGATGCAATTACCATGGCAACATGCCCCCTTCGTTCTTCTAGTTATTAAAATCCGCAACCATGTAACTATGACGACACATAACAATATAGTTGCTTATGTCAGCAATCCAACATCTAACATTATCACCATGGAAACGCCTGTTCTTATCTTTTCAGAATGTGATGCTGTGCATGATGAAGGTTTTCACTGCGCTCTGCCTCATCTTACAGTCAGTTATTATAAACATTTACTAAGGAGTTTTTCTGCTTTTTTCCCTCTGCAGTTGAATTTTTCTTTCGCATGCATGAGTTGTCTGTGTTTCTACATTGAGACACGCTACAACAATCTGGCGTCACACTCCTGACCCCACCACGTGTTAAACAAACAGAGGCTTTCTGTCACGTCTTTAGTTTGCATCCTTACTTTCTTTACATTTCACTTCGCACGTTTTTGCACATTTCTTACTTCACCTGAACTAGAAGAAAACAAAAGATGCTCCAGCATGACAATGCCCCTGTGCACAAATCCAGCTCCATGAAGATATACTTTACATCTTTTCGACTGGAGGATCTTCAGTGTCCTTGTTATAGAGCACTGACCTCAATCCTACTGAAAACCGCTGACCGCACCCCAGGCCTCCTCACCTTACCTACACCAGGACCCTATTTACTAACACTCTTGAATGAGCACAAATCTCCAAAATCTAGTGGAACATCTTCCCAGAAGAATGGAGGTTATTATAACAGCAAATGAGGACTACATGTGGATTTAGATGTTCTAAAACTAAAAGAATCTTCTGATGAAGTGTCCACAAGCATAATAGTAGTCTAGTAATATTATATGTGAAATATCGGATGTTAGTGTAATGGTATGTACAACAAAAATTGTCTTTATACATGTTTTTATACAAACATGTATCATTTTCCTACACAACTTACACAAAGTCGGAGTTCCTCTAAAAACAAAATGAATGACATCTCACATTTACATTTGCATTCAACACACCATCACATTATACAAACTATAATTTATGTGTACACTTTTTTTATTATTGTATACTGCACATTCTTGGAAAATGGCAAATTTATAACCAATGCAATAGATTTTTTTATCTTTTTGATTATCTTTTAGATTATTTCATATATATATAAAACGCAATTGTACACATGAAATTGTTTCTATGACTATATTATTCCTTTGTAATTTTCACTGAATTCGAAAACTTCATTCGTAATTAAGCAAATTACAGAGTTATGCTTTCTATCTATCTATCTATCTATCTATCTATCTATCTATCTATCTATCTATCTATCTATCTATCTATCTATCTAATGAAATCACTAAAGAAGTAAACAATGCTATCTTTCATTTGATTATAATGTAGAATGGTTGTTCTCGGTTTGGGCATCTCTTACCTTAAAAGTTTCTAGGATTTACCCCAAAACATAGAGTTTCCTATTTGAAAATGAAAAACCCACATTTGGAAGAAACCTTGGGGAACTTCTTACTTAATGATGATGGATGATGAAGATTATCATAAGCTAATGAACTCACCTACACTCAGACTATCTCGTTGTCCGTCGGTTCGTAAGCTTCGTTGATGTAAGCACCATTTTTCTCACTTTTTTCTCCATTGTCTACTTCCTTCTCCTTCTCCTCTTCCTTCTCTTTCTCCTCTTCCTTCTCCTCTTCCTCCTCCTGTTCCTCCGGTTTACGTGCTTTCCAGCTGTCTCCTCTCCAGCGCATGGAGCTCAGGCGCTCCGTCAGTTTCCTGCTGATGCGCGCGAAGCTCTTCCTGCTGATCCGCTTCCCATCGGCGCCGATGTTCCCCGCGTACCACATCACCCAGAACCCCAAACCGAGGAACATCAGGACGGCGCCGGTGAGCTCCAGGAAGTCCCCGTACCACCGCCCATCGATCTGCGGGGCTTGGGTCATGCCCACCAGCAGCAAGAGGAAGCCCACAAAGTCAAATGTAGCCGCCATGAAGAAGAACGGCGCGCACTCGCCTGTAAGCCTCTTCACCGCCATCATTCAGGATGCTGAGGAGCACGAGAACGCGCACCTGCACCCTGAAGCACCTTGTGAAGCAGGTGACCGCCTCCGCGTGACGTCATCGCCGCTTCTTAACAACGTGCGCCAGGTGCAGCATCAGAGCAACACAAACACAAACACCAACACCTTAACCCAAACACACATATTATACAAACACAACTATAACAGACTTCTAACAGTGTTTTATTTTTATTATACCGCAGCAATCCGCCAAATATTACAATAATTATACATTATACTTTTTATGCCATATAATTAGATTTAATCCCAACATCTGCATGGAAGATTTGCATCCTGTTCCCACTTATATCACCTTATTTATCACTTCTAGTACATTAATGACTTATTCAATCAATTTCTTAACTAATTAATCAATTAATAAAGTATTTGATTCATTGCAAAAATTGATGCAATAACAAATGGTGTTATCATCGATCATCTGTTTTATATACATATTCTCAAGTCATAATTTCCAATACAAAATCAATACAAAGTTGTATAAAAGCAGAATTCGGTGCATGTGCTTTAAAACTCATGTTTTTTGGGGGGGTTTTCTGCACTACCTGACCCTGATTCTCTCACACATTGCCTTTCCTCTTTCAACACACATGGACATTTGGAATGCAAATGAGACCTGCATGCAAAAAGATTGCGCTAAGCAAATGTGCCAGAAGGTCACGTCTACGTCCATGTGTAAGCTGTTTCTTTTAGCTGTGAGTAGTTCCTCTGGGCTTTAGTTTGTCCTCAGATACATTCAGGACACACGGTTTCATGAAATGCAACTTCTTCATGTGTTTAGGATAAATACAAGCAAAAAGTCACAGTTTAGGAACCTGAGAAACTGAAATAAGCTTAGAAATGTGTTGGACCGGTTTAAGCTATTCATCAACACTGCAGGTGAATTCAGTCAATAAACTTAAAATCAAGAGTAATTACTGGTGTTTATGGTGCTATAAATAAAGAGTAATTACTGTTTATAGTATTCAGGAATCGATAAGATGGTACTTCAAATCAATAATCAGAACTGCTGTTTTTCCATTTAAGATTAATTATTGCTATTTTTGATACTCACAATTAAATTAATTACTGTTTATTTGTGGTACTCAAAATGAAGAGAAATTATTAAATATAAAAAATTTGCCATACTTACAATTAAAAGTGATTATTGCTAATTATGATACTGACAATTAAGAGTAATTAAGAATAATTAAAAGTAATTACTGTTGTTTATAGCACTCACAATTAAAAGAGATTAATAGTAATTACTGCTGTCCACATTTATATAATATTTATTCATATATATAAGTATTTGCTGTCATTTTTGGGACTCACAATCAAGAGTGGTGAAGTGTAATTGTGTGTCTAAAGTAAATACACAATGCAATTTGTTATTCAAATCTTTTTGTTGTTTGGTTTTACCACAACAGTACCATGTTGTTAAAGTATTAATAATGCTAAAAACTAAATCATGACAATAAGAAGTTTAATGTTTTCTATAAAGAATTTATCATCAGAAAATCAATATGTACACACATAACACAGTATGATAACGTTATACGGTCACTTTGCTCGAATCCAACACCAATCGCATTCGCTTAAAGTGTCTAATTCTGTTGACTCAAAAAAAAAAAAAAAACAGGAGAGCTATTTTACTCCATGTTAAACCTTTTAGAATATGTGATATAATTACATATATAGAGCATGATGTAGTCTCAAAGACAATTCCTGGTTGGTGTGAGCTCTGAGTGAAGCACTCACATCAAAATCAATTTCTTGAGCGAACAGAGCACTGATCATTGATTTGATTGTGCTTAAATATCTCTTTTCTTTTGACTTAGTAGCCATTAGAGCAGCACTTTCAGCACTCTATGGTTCAGAAATGAAAATGTAGTCTTCCCATATACAGAAATACGTTACTGTGATTATTTACAGTGGTATTGTGCTTTTTGTATCTATTTACATACTGTAATAATAATAACTTCTGTCTTTTGCTTATGCTTGAGCCTTTACTTTCAATGGGTCGTATCTCATATTCAGATAAATGTGCGATTGTGGTTTTACACTGAATATTTGCATTTGATATCAAAGGGGAAAAATACCTTTCCTTGTTTAGTTTTCTTGTTCATGCAACATCTATCCCTGATATTTTATCATAACACTAAATAAAGCAAACAAACATTCCAAGTGTTGTATTACAATATATTTTCACCAATACATACTCCTACAATATTCCCCTATACCTGTGGAAGGTCATGATTTATAACCCAATTGCCTAGTGTCCCCCCAACCCACACCATTTGAAACAAAAAAGTGGTGTGGTTGGTGGTCTCTCAAGGTTTCTTCCTCATTCCATCTCAAAAGCGTTTCAATAGGGTTTTTCTTGCATCTGTCGCCTCTGATTTGTTCATTAGGAATCATTAGGAGTCCAAGCTGCTTTGTGAATTGAAATGAATGAAATAAACAGTATCTTTTTGTACTACACAGTAAGTTGACTTCCATACCAGCTGCACATTCTCTTAAATGCGTTTTGCCGCATTTCCTGAGTAATGGGCACCAAAACAATGCCCATAACAAGCACCATGAGTCCAAATGACAGCATGACAGGGCCCAGGATATTGGCGTATGACTTGGATATTCCAGAGAAGTAGAGGCCGGTGATGACCAAGCCACCGGCCAGAACACTGCCCCCAGTGCAGATCAGCAGAATGGCATTGCGGTAGAGCTTGCAGGTACTACGTGTCGTCCCAGCATGCCACGAAAGGCTGAACACTGTTCCATCAGTGTATGGACTGAGCGGCTCAGGAGTGAGAGAGAACGAGAGAGAACGAGCGATAGAGAGGGAGTGTTCAGCCAGAGCGATGAGCTCCAGAGGAGACGACGATGATGATGACGGCATGGCCAGAGAACTGTTAATTGAAGGAAAAAGGACATAAACTTAGAAATATAACAAACTAAACATGCCCAAGCTTCTGAACTAGAAGTAGTCTCATACTTGTCTCACTTTAAACTGTAGTAATTTTCTGATGTTTAGATTAGTTTGTCCCCTGATTCACCATGTCCACAGACCCCTACTCCACTTCAATTCGTTGTTTTTCCACTTCGCAGCATCAATTTCACAAGTTCAATCTCTTTCTTGGCCCTTTTCAGCTTCATGTAGAGCTCATCTCCTGATCTACTTTCAATCCTTGTTTTTCCTGTAGAACCATATTTGCTGAAATACAGTTTTAGTCGCTTTCTCAACTGGCTCTTTCTTGGTCCTGTACCCGTTGCATCCCCTGTTCCAGTTTTAGTCCATTCCGATGCAGCTCCAGTCCCATTCCAACCTGATTAATTGCTAGCCTACTGCCCCATAAGGATTCAGATGATTCACTCGGAATTAAGCACACACTCTGTATACGCATTTCTATCCTACTGACACCACATTCCAATAATCCTGTACCTACCTCAGGTGCCTTGTCCAGTTCAAGTCTCTGTCTTGGCATCAGACCTGCACCCTGATACAATTCTGATTGATTTCTCATTCCGTTTCCTGTCTCAGGTCCTAATCCAGTTTTATTCTTTGTATGTGCATCTAGTCCAGTTTGTCTCTAAACCCAGTCTATGATCTTACAGCTCCCCCTGGTGTTCACAATGTTTCATTACTTTGCTTTGTTAACCCATTATCCAGAACCACATCATTTTCATTCTATTCCTTCATTGCTTAGGAGTCGCCTGAAACAAACTGGGCTCTATCACAATTCCTTCCTCCTCTCACTTTATTAGCAAAATCAAGTGCTTCCAGACCAGTATGTTGGTAAAACACTGTTTTATACATACGTTATAACAATGCCATTATGTATAAAACACTTCATTTCTTATTATTAGTTTTTCCCAAATAAAAGTAAAAGTAAACGTGGTGGACTTTTTGGACTGTAAGGTATCTAGATTGAAATGTAAACTTGTGAATTGTAACTAAATAATGTAATAACAATATAAATAAAATAAGTAAAGAAAGGGGCGTTTAGTAACTGCAAACACTAAATATAATTCTCATTATAATGGCTGGGAGAAGCTCTGTGCATATAAATACTCTAATGACTGTAGAGACATTGTTTTAAATATTATTCAAGTTTATATTAATTGACTGAGGATGTAAGAAACCTACAATGTTGCGAATAAAGTACAAAGATATCCAACCTTTTCTACACCACAACCATATGAGACAAAAAATACTGAAAATATTACAACTGAACTACTACTACTAATTATAATAATAATATATAAAGAGAAATACATTTCATCTTTAGAAATGAAAAAATATTATAAAGAGAAATCTGTTGCTATAATTTAAAGAAGCTAAATTAAACATTTTATCGTTAATCTGCAGGATTAAAATAAATAAAATCAGAATTGAAATATTAAATTTTAAAATCATATTAGAGTCTTACCGGAAACACTGAATGTTAGCAGAGCTTCAGATCTACAGAACGAGAGGAAGGGATCCCATCACACCATCAGCATTTAATCTTTTTACAGCCTGTGCATAAGGAGAGAGAGAGAGAGAGAGAGAGAGAGAGAGAGAGAGTGTGTGTGTGTTTCTTGGAAATCGTAAAGGTTCTCACACACTCCTATCATCTAATTTAGTGAGTCTTTTATTCTGTACTTCTTTTTGCTCATTCTTTCACCCTGATGATAAGGATGATGCTGATGATAGTGATGATGAATGTTTGAAGGATGATGATGATGATGATGATGATGATGATGATGAATGGTTGATTTACAATGATGATGATGATGATTGATTGCTGATGGATGATCATGATGATGATTGATGATGATGATGATGATTATGAATGGTTGATTGCTAATTGCTGATGGATGATGATAATGATGATGATGATGATAATGATAATAGTGATGATGATGATGATGATGATGAATGGTTGATTGGTGATGATGATTATTATTAATGGTTTATTAATGATTGCTAATGCATGATGATGATGACAATGATGATGAATGGTTGATTGATGGTTGATAAATAATAGTTAAATATTTAATAGATGGTTACCAATGATGATGATGATGATGATGATAATGATGATGATGATAATGATGATGGACAGATGGTCGATGAATTGTGAGGATGATAATATGATGACAATAATTAAATTTATTATAACATTATGAGTGGTGAAGTGAAAAAACGATTATCTCTTTATGGCACCTGTTAGTGGGTGGGATTTACAAGGCAGCAAACATGAACAGTGAACATTTTGTCCTTAAAGTTGATGTAGTTATTGCAGGAAAAATGGGCATTTGATTAAGTTTGACAAGGACCAAATTGTGATGGCTAGACGACTGGGTCAGAGCATCTCCAAAACTGCAGCTCTTGTGGCATTTTCCCAGTCTACAGTGGTCAGTATCTATTAAAACTGGTCCAGGGAAGGAACAGTGATGAACCAGTGACAGGATCATGATCAGCCAAGGCTCATAGAAGCACAGCTATTTTGACAATAATGGCTGTATGTTGAGTTGTTTTCAGAGGACAGTAAATCAAGTTTCATTTCGATCAAGTATTGTCCCTTGAGAAGTTATACAAAAATTCCACAAAGTCAATTGACTGTAGAAGACTGTAGAAAGGACATTACTCATAATCTCACACGCCAGTGTTCAAGTTAGTTCTCATTCTCTGGTGTTTTGTATTGTTTTTGAAATAATCACACTTTTGTTATCACCCAAATGAGGATGTTCCCCTTTTGAGTCTGGTTCCTCTCAAAGTTTCTTCCTCATAACATTTAAGGGAATTTTTCTTTGCCACAGTCACCATGGCTGCTCATCAGGGATAAACACACATCGTTCAACTCAACTCTTAAATTCTGTAAAGCTGCTTTGAGACAATGTTTATTGTACTCACTCACTTTTGTGAGATCCTGTATATTTATATACCATATATGGTACGAAAATGGGGAAATAGATTACATTATTGCTTTACTGAAAATAAATAAACAGACAGACAGACAGACAGACAGACAGACAGACAGACAGACAGACAGACAGACAGACAGACAGACAGATAGATAGATAGATAGATAGATAGATAGATAGATAGATAGATAGATAGATAGATAGAGATGCAAAAATATAATTGGTATTATCAGATGGCTAACCATTTCTTCCCAGCATTCACATCATTAATTAAAAATGTACAATTTATAAATGGTTATGATCATATTTTTTTTATAGTGTTGGAATGTTTATTTATATTAAAATACTGCCAGTTTCCAGTTGGATGTTACTGGAAGTCAAACACACATGTGCAGTATTCTTCAAAAGGGTGGGGGTTTTCACTTTTACAAAATTGAGTAACATGGAAACAGTTCGGGCCAAGAAGTATAATGCAATCGGCTTGTAGATCGACATGCTTCTGTTTAATGATTCACTCAAAGGTGGTAATGTCTTAGACATCATGCCAGTGACTCGTTTACAGTTTTTGGACATCAAGTAGAGGTTAATTCCACCCCTAAGAAGTTAGGATGGAAAGATCAGTGTACAGTGGTAGAGGATGAAAAATGAGAAAGATCAGTGTACAGTGGTAGAGGATGGAGGGAGCAGTGGTGGAGGAAGGAGAGAGTGAGGTGTAGTGCTAGAGGATCGAGGGAGCAGTGTGGTGAAGTGCTGTGAAATAGCAGGTGACTGGTCCATCATTTGCTTGGTAGGTAAGCACCAGTGCTTCAAATGTGATGTGGGCAACTACAGAAAGCCAGTAGAGGAAGTGCAGCAATAGGTTGGTGTGTAATTATTCAGGACAGTTGAAAACAAGTAATAGTGAGTTGCAGAAGTCCAATCATGAGCTGACAAGGAAATGAACCTGATTGGCCTTTGTGGATAGAAATAAACAAATTCTCCTGATGTTCTAAAGGAGAACTTTAGCAATGTACAAACAGCATCAGATCTAATATCAGTAATTTGCTATAATATTTAAAAGATCTTGAAGGCCAATGGGTAATTTTTGTCCAATCTGCTCGTTTTCTAATGAAAGCCTTCATAGCACCTTCACAGCACCTACATTAGTAAATAATAAAACCTCTTCGGGTTGTTCTGTAGAAAGGGAAATAAGCAAAGTTTTTCAGTACTACTGCATTTTATTTTGATCAACAGACAGGGTTGTAAATAATTGACTAGAATCATGAAAAATATAAAAAAATATCATATAAAAATTCCAATTTAGCCCAGGTCTAAGAGTTACAAAATACAGATACAAAAGTGGAAAATTTCATGCAAGCTGAATATTAATAAACTGCACTGGTGTTCAGACTTTAGATAATAGACAAACGTTGTCTACTTTCGCTCTCTCAATCCTAAGGCTAGTGTTCTGAAATTCTCTGAAATACTCATTCCAGTAATTTGCCTTTGTGCAAGTTTGGACCTGGAGCTCAGTATTTGAAGTGTTCTTAAGAATCAGAATTCATTTCATTGGAAAGACATGAGATATTCAAGAATGTTTTGGAGGTGGTGGTCAGGCAAATATAAAAGGCTGCTCGCACTTTGTAAACCTAAGAAGACCGTTTAAGCCGAACTCATGGGGCGATTCTGTTCTTTTATCCATCTGCTCTTTCTTCCTTGGGGGTCTGTATTCATGTACATCATAGATGTGGTGTTGGACCTGTGGGCCGTGGTGTCCCTCTATAAGGAGCAGAATTATATTGCAATGGGAGTGTTGATATTTCTACTACTCAGTTCCTCGATACTCCTGAACATCTTCAGCTGGCGTTGGAACACCGATTGCCCACCTGAAGGGGGCTTCATCATCGAAAATAAGTTACTCCTTTTGGTGCACATACTGCAGCTCGGAGTCTTCCACAGGTTTGTGCTTTGACGTTAATACAGCAGGTTAAAGGTAAAGTTTGTTAGAAATAAAACTGACTCTTACACCTAAACTTAGTTTACTGGCTGTTTGTTAGTGATTTACAAATACTTCCTGTTTTTGTGTGAGTTTTTCTCTAGGTACAGTAGGTGGTTGGATGCTAAACTGCCTCTAAATGTGTGTGTGTGTGTATGTGTGTGAACAAGCTATAAGGAAACAGCATTACTAGTTTATTATTATCCCCACTGATAATTATTATTATTTTTATTATTATTGTAATTATTATTACCAAAAGAATTAGAATTATTCTAAATATTATGCCTAAATTTATGGCTCAAATTTTCTGTGACTGATTAGGCAAACAATGTGCGTGACTGTGTAGCTTCGCGAATGTGGGTGGTCGACCCCTGAAAATACCGCTTGCAGATTTAATAATAGTTATGATGTTGATGATGACAACGTCGATGTCGTTAACATGATTTCATTCCCTGTAGGATTTTAACAGTGGCGAAGATCTCAACCTGCAGTTTTATACAAAAGACTCCCATGACGAGGTCAGCGTGAACTCGAATCCCAACCTCTTCATTCTGCAACTGTTCGATGCATTCCTTGAAAGTGCTCCACAGCTCATCCTGATGATGGTTCTCATCATGCGGATGCCAGAGCTGCATCTTTTTACAGGTCAGAATAAATAAATAAATAAATAAATAATCACAAAACTGTCCTAAACATAAGAAAGAAAAAAATTATTGTTTGTGTTTTTTTCAGTCATTAAAACTGCTGTCTCTATTATTATCATGGCCTTCTCCATACTGCGCTTTCATCGCAACATCGTTGAGTTTATCGACCAAAAACACAAGATAAATTGGTTCTCTGGCAATTCTATCACCTACTTCATGTGCAACCTCTTCCTGATTGGCCCACGTCTGGTGAGTGTGTCTCTCTTTGCCTCCGTCCTGCCCTGGTACATTGCCGTTCACTTCCTGTGCCTGTGGGCACTGCTCGTCCTCTGGGCTTGGTTGCAGAAAGCAGACTACAAGAACTCTAAAGATGGAGGATGGCTGCTCCGGGCCACTTTAGGTATCATCTGGTACTTCAGCTGGTTTAATGTAACAAATCAAAACACCAAACTCAGAAGAATCATCTACCATGTGGTTATGGTGATGGACATAATGCTGTTGCTGGGATTATGGTGGTGGAGAAGATCTGTGGAATCAGCTTATCTTAGTCCACTCCCTATTAATCCTTACATACTTATTGCTATGTTAATATTCAGCTACATCATAGGAATCCTACTGAAAATGGTTTATTACTGGAAATTTTTTCCAGATAAGACAGTGAAAGTTTTGCTAATGCACGAAAAGAAAGAAGAATTAGTCGCCGTCACACGGTCCAATGTAGAGTATATTGGTAACACAAGTGTAAAGTCTACACATGTACATGATCAATTATTTGAAGAAAAGCCATACTCCAGTGGTTTTCCTGAATCCAACACTGCAGCCACAGTCAATTCTGCTGTTGGGACAGAAGCTGAATCTGGTACCCAAAATATAATGAAAATAATGGCAAATTATTTCTGAATCTTTTTTTAATCCACTACTCATAAACTAGATTTATATATATATATATATATATATATATATATATATATATATATATATATATATATATATAATTTTTACAAGCCATCATGTATATAATAAATCCAAAGAAACTAACAGCAGTAATGAGAGCATATTGCAAAATACAACAAAACATTGTGTTATACAATAATTATGCAAAATAATTATTTTTAAATCCAGTCTTTGCACTTTTTCAACGGTTGGTGGCGCTGTTTCACTTAAACAGCGCCAAAAAACCGTTGAAAAAAAATACACAAATGCATTGCTTCTGCTGCTAAACATTGTAATATCTCCATTACTTTTTATATGGCTACTTCTATGGTTTAAGTGTTGAGTGGGAAAAATAAAAAATAAAAATGGACCAACTCTGGCCTGTAATTGTTTTTTTTTTTATAACTTTTACATTTGGTAGATGCTGAGAAAATACTGAAGTGTGTATCCTTACTTTGAGGTATTGAAAGATTTTGCTGTTACATCAGGACCCAAACTCTTCTTTGTCCATAATCATATTAGGTACATTTATTTAACCCCCGACCTTCCGATCAGTAACCCAGAGTCTTAAGTGTTGAGCTGCATACCTTTATATAGTAAATATTAAAGCAAATATCAAGAACAGACTAAAATATTATGTTGTTGTTGTACATGCATCATCATGTATTTTTTTTTTTTTCAAAACGATTTATGCATCAAAGCAAACATATATTTTGCAATTAAATGTTATTATGTTGTTCACAGTTGTCTTGTTTAATAGATTTGCATTTTCATAAATTTTTCTATAACTGTCAGGTGAACAATTATACATTTACATGAACATCATCTTTAAGTTTAATGAGACTTGCATTTGAATGTAATAATTATAATATTTTTAAAATTCTATATTTTATCTTTGATGTTTTTACCCATTTTTTTTTACAAAAATGTATTTGTGATTCTACATTGATTACCGGACCCCATGCAGTACCGCTGCAGACCCCCCAGATATAGACCCATGATATAGACATTTGAAGAACATGCAAAACTCCTTACAGGAACTGAAGCTCAAAACTGAAACAAAGGCCCTAGAGCTGTGAGGTTAGAACATTACCCATAATCAGAATTTCAACTGGCTTTTGAAATGTGCATTACACATTAAGCAGGTCATGAACACATGATTGTTTCAGGGCTTGAGTCTCATGTAGTAATATGGTTAATTACGACACCCAATGGACACCATTGAGACCAGACGAGATGTCAGCTGATCGAGGCTAAACAGAGTTTCATACTGAAAATATTATTTGCTGTTGCAAAATTGATGTTTGGCTTAAGTTTCAGCCATCAAAAAAGATGGCAATAGTAGCTAAAGAATACAAAGGATTATTTCCTAAAATACAAATCAAATTGTACACCTCAACACTGCATTAACCAAAGAACAGCCTCTTTGTGACATGATAGTATCATGTCACAAAATAGAAGAACCATTAGTATTAAATGGACAAATTAAATCAAAGTAAGTTAGTGTAAACAAAGTAAAACCAAATACTCAGAGCTGAATGTGATTCGATGCACTTTAGTTTTGGAAAAGGGCAATATTTGTATTTAACTTCAAACCAAAGCTGGTTCTCAAAGTTTCAGAAATTTATTCAAGCTGTTTTTGGACTGAAAATGAGGCCAACAGTGCAAAAAAGTCGCTGAGAGGCAGCAGACGTGGGTATGGGAACGGCTAAGCCTTAATGACATCTTCAACAGAGGTGCAAAATGTAATTGGTAACAGTCATTGTGAACTAAAATAGAGTGGAGTGCATGCAAGTAGGTCCCAATTTATGGTGAAGATGCGTGACCCGACATCGAGACATGGACTAGCATACCCAGGAGTTTTGAAGAATGATGATCGGTATTGTAGCTGTAATTTGGTAAATTATTAACAAATTACAGTATTATCGTAATGTTTGAACTTTACAATTTACAAGTATGTGGCAACAGGCATGTGCAAGAGCACTGGTTCGCAAATGAGAACGGAGAAGGACCTGCTCTGTCTCAGTGCTCTTAAAAAAATGAGACGTAAAAATTGGCTTTGAAACACCAAAAACACTGAACTCTGTCAACCACTGACAAGAGTTAGGCTTCTCACAAGGTGGGTGTCAGGGATCCACCAGCCACACCTTCACTTATCACTCCAAGCCTCTCTCCCACTTACTAATCAGCTACACCTGGCACTCATCAGCTTCCGTGCTATATAACCCCCGTTCCTCCACCAGCTCATTGTCCGTTCTACAGCTTAGGCGATAGAACATTGTCGGACTACTCAAGCTACTCAGTGTTGTTTATATTGTTGGCTACGTTACTCTAGGTGGTTTGGTTCTTGCTTATGCCCGATCACAGCTCTTACCTGGTTTAGCAACCTGGGGTTTCCTTTTTGTGTTTTTGCCCTGTTCTTTTCGCATTAAAAGCCTTGTGGATTTCACTTCAGTTTCCGGCACGTTCTTTTGCCTGACAGTGGGAGATGGGTGCATCATCATGTATTTTTTATTTTTTTCAAAACGATTTATGCATCAAAGCAAACATATATTTTGCAATTAAATGTTATTATGTTGTTCACAGTTGTCTTGTTTAATAGATTTGCATTTTCATAAATTTTTCTATAACAGTCAGGTGAACAATTATACATTTACATGAACATCATCTTTAAGTTTAATGAGACTTGCATTTGAATGTAATAATTATTATATTTTTAAAATTCTATATTTTATCTTTGATGTTTTTACCCATTTGTTTTTTACAAAAATGTATTTGTGATTCTACATTGATTACCGGACCCCTTGCAGTACCGCTGCAGACCCCCCAGATATAGACCCATGATATAGACAATTGAAGAACATGCAAAACTCCTTACAGGAACTGAAGGTCAAAACTGAAACAAAGGCCCTAAAGCTGTGAGGTTAGAACATTACCAAGACTCAGAATTTCAACTGGCTTTTGAAATGTGCATTACACATTAAGCAGGTCATGAACACATGATTGTTTCAGTATGTGGCAACAGGCATGTGCAAGAGCACTGGTTCGCAAGTGGTAGACGGAGAGGGACCTGCTCTGTCTTAGTGCTCTTAAAAAAATGAGACGTAAAAATTGGCTTTGAAACACCAAAAACACTGAACTCTGTCAACCACTGACAAGGCTTCTCACAAGGTGGGAGATGGGTGCATCATCATGTTTTTTTTTTTTTTTTCAAAACGATCCTCGGAGCATCCCAATGTATCATTCGAAAATTAAAAATGCTACGTAAAAATTTCTATATTTTCTTTTACATTTTTTACGTGTCGCTATCATCATCGTAAGGTCGAACACAACAAGCTGAGCCGTCAAAACTTGGGGATTTATTGTATATTGAATTAAAAATTTAGTTAAATAGAGAGTAAATGTTGCATATGTCTTTGATACTCAGTAAAACTAGAAAGTGGCAAAAAAATTACTTTTTTTTGCCACTTTTTTTTATTACAGTAAAAAAGCACATTTACTCAAATTCTTTACACTACTGCCTTTTACTCCAGTATGTGCTATATATATATATATATATATATATATATATATTTCATCTGAAAACACATAATTTATCTTAAATTTTTTGTTATGTGCACCTTTGTAGGCCAAGTTTATAAGGCTAAAAGTAGAAATGGTACCTGCATAACTCGAAGACAAAACAAGAGAGAATGCTTAGTACCTTGGTATCTTTGTTTCTGAAGGTATACAGTGCAGGTTCATTTGCTATCACTCATGATCAACAATGTACCAGCAAACAATAGTGGTTCAAAAGAAAAGGGTGTGTGACAAATGTCCGGTAGGAGTGTTTAGGCAAGGTGTAAATCTCTCAGAGTCTTTTAGTTCAAGTGCGGTTTTGGGTATGCATTTGCCCTCAGACGCTAGCTTTCATTTCTGTTCAGGTCATCTTAGCTACAATCTAGACATGGCATGATCCCAGCCCATGCCATGAAGGAAAAAGTTTCGGTTTGGTTCCTTGCTTTGGACATTCTTGCGGCTTTGCTGTCCTTGCTTCTCTTCTTCTGGAACGTTGCAGCAAATGTGTGGGCCACGCTGTCCTTTTATTATGAGCAGAAATACCTCTTCATGGGAGTGTTTCTGTTTCTAATAATCAGTTCCTCGGTGCTTCTGCAGATCTTCAGCTGGCTCTGGTACTCTGATTCTTCTGAAAAGATTACCAGCAATATAGAGAGGTTTATGAAGGAACATGAATTACTTGGCCTGGTGCACATTTTGCAGCTTGGAGTCTTTCTCAGGTTTGTGTTTAGAGTATTTTTATGTAACAAAATCTGTTTTTTTTCTGCGTTAGTAAGGTTTTTTTAACATGTTATTTGGCAGAAAGTGCTGGAACAGGATTTGGAATGTGTACCAGCTGCACACTGCTAGCATAGTTTGTTTTTAGCTCAAGGGTAAGTCTGTGTATTAAGGCAGGCATATCTTGGGCTACAAAGTCAACTCTGACGAAACCTGTCTAGCATGCTACTCTCTTTCCAATGTCTTTACAAGCAGAAGAAAGCTGAACTTGAATATCTCTACAACAACATGCTCAAGGCAACGAGTAGCATGTAGTCAGGAAGCATACAGCATCATGACTATTATGTAAAGTTTATTGCAAATCTAGCATTAATTTGTACCGGAAGGGCTGATACAGACACCAACAATGGGCTGCTTGGGGCTACTTAATTAGCTTCTTACCTGTATGTAGAATTTACACATGCTTAGAATAATAACACTCAGCAGTATACATGCTTTACCTCAGGTCACCTTGCACCACACAATCATTTTTATACCATACTTTTGAACTTGTTTCTGCATAAGTTGCTTTACTTGACAATATTCACCCAGGCTAGTGATGATGTCTCAGCTGATGCCTGAGACATCTTCGGGATTCAAACTAACACCACTATGGGGGTACTTTATTTTATTGCATTATTGTTGTTGATTTATTTATTTTATTTATTTATTACACCCTGTAGGTGTTTAGGTATGTTGGAACTCTCAATCAGCCGCTTTAAAAAGAAGGACACATCCCAAAACCAGGACACTGAGAGTCTAAGCTACGACCTCAGCACTCTGGGTCTGTTCAAGGCGTTCTCTGAAAGTGCTCCACAGATCGTCCTCATGACAACAAACATCATCCAGATGGAAGACTGTCAGCCCTTCACAGGTCACAATCAAAATTTTCATTTGAAAGTTGATTTATTCACTTTTCATTGCTGAAGAATAATAATAATAATAATAATAATAATAATAATAATAATAGTAATAATAATAATGTATTATTCTCCTTTTTGCAGTTATCAAAATCCTCAGCTCGCTTTCCTCTCTCTCCTTCACTGTGTTATCCTACCATCGTACCATGTGTGCTTTCGTTCCTGAGAAATTGAGAATGGGATGGACTTCCTCGATAATTTACTTCCTGTGGAACCTGCTCCTGATTGGGCCTCGTGTGATGTGTGTGTCCCTCTTTGCCTCCACCCTGCCCTGCTATGTCCCAGCTCATTTCCTGTCCGTGTGGATGCTGCTGGTTATCTGGGTTTGGTGGCAGAACACAGACCTAATGAACAATAAAGATATGGAGTGGCTGAACCGAGCCACTGTAGGCCTCATCTGGTACTTCAGCTGGTTAAACGTAAATGGAAAGCATGGAAATAAAAATAATAGCGGCTGGACTAAATACAAAGGAACCATCTACAACATGGTTATAGGAATGGACATGATGCTGCTGTTGGGATTATATTGGTGGAGGAGATCTGTGGAATCTGCTCGTCTTAGTCCACTCCCTCTTAATCTCTACCTACTTCTTGCTATGTTAATGTTCATCTACATTATAGGAGTCCTACTGAAAATGTTTTATTACTGGAAATTTCATTCCAAACAGCCAGACTTATGGATAGATGAGAAAGATGAGGAGTTACAGATGAAACCACAGGTTCAGGGTTATGATATAGTGGATTCAAGTCAGAAGCCTGAATCTGCACTCACATTTTCCAGCCCGACTCAAAGAAGCATGGATGGCCTCCACAAGAGGATGAGATACATGGCTGTGAATTTCTACTGCTAATTCAAGTGACTTCTTTTCACAGACAAAATGTCCTTTTAAGTTGTATGTACAAAGTAATGAATTTCAGACTACTCTCATGCATGTGTGATGAAACCAACATTCATTTGGGTGACACCTGATCTGGGTGCTATCGTTAATAACACCCTTCTATAACTGTGTACTACATGGTCAAAAGGTGCAAGTATGAAATAACCAGGAAATTTATTGACGTTTATTTCAACAAGTTCACTAATGGAGACTTCTATAAAAAACTTCAGTTTGTGTCAATATATTGCATAGCAATTGTAGACCAAAAGCTAAAAGAGCAACATTGATTTTTTTGTCGTAGACGATCCCTTTCACCAAACATTACACGATTATACTCCGAAAACATGGAATAACAGTAAACGCAGCAATACTGAAAGAAGAAGTGAGAAAATATATTTAATAAAGGTTATTAAAGGTTTAAATATGTTTAATGAGATACTGAAACTTTCTTGTTATTGGTTTGGCTTCCAGAAGCGTTCTAAGAGAGGGCGCTGACCACTGCATCACGCTCTTGCAGCTGATCCATTCACGCAAACACACACACGATACCTTAAGTGTCTCATGCAATACATGTGCTCGGTCATGACATTCAGCTCCAACCACAGAGACACCGAGAGCTCAGATGAGTGGCATGTGTACATGTTGGTTGGCATATTTTCAAAAATCTGGAACAATAACAATAACAATAATAATAATACATGTATAATATGTGCTTTGTTTAGTGTATTTAATAAATATGAATCCATATGTACATTTCCTTGCAAAAGTATTGGGACGTCAAGGCCAGTTCATTGGTTTTTGTTACACTAAAGACATTTAGGTTTGAGATTAAAAGTTAAATATGGAACAAAAGATATCACAAATTGGTGTTTTTAGCTTTTTTGAAGAAGAAGACCAATTCGATGTCTGTTGCTCAGTACACTGTCTTTCTTTCATTTTCAGGACATTCCAAATTGATTATTGCCTTTTCCCATTGATTGTATAATAATACAATCTTCGAAATGGCTTACTCTTCTCCATAGACAGCTCTCTGGTCTTCATGTTGGTTTATCCGTTTAACAAGTGCAGTTTTTACAGATGAAACCAAGAGTAGGCATTCAATATCAGTCCATTGTTCCAATATTTCTAATTATTTGTGAAATGAGTAAAACAAAATGGGAAAAATGTTCTAAGGTGTCTAACATCTAGATATAAAATCATGCTTTACAAACCCAGAATTCCTATCTTGTCATATTTAGATCTTGTCTTCATATGTTTTCTATGTTAGGCAAAAACAAAAGGCTTTGACTGGTACATAAATCGCCCTACAGGACAGGAATGTTTTTAAATCCATGTATTATTAGCCTTTGGTTTGAATTCCAGTCAAAGCCAGTCAACACTGCAGCATAACAATATATCAGTGCCGTTAAATAAAATAAAACCTGTTGCTGCATCTGTCTTGACTTTTAGCATACAGACATGCCTGGGCATGAGCAGGACCTTTGAAAGAAAGATTGGAATTTTTTCCGGGTTTTCCGCTGTTCAATTTCAGAACAGAAATGCAAGAAATACGTATTTACACTCTGTAATATGTATCTCAATTTATATTCGCGTGGTTGTAAGTGTGTTTATCGTGTGCCGATTTGTGTGTCGATTTGTTTACAGTGTCATTTCCTTCCGGCATTCCATTTCCATTTCCATGTCATTCCCAGTCTGTGTACAGGGATCATGATTATGGCTGAGTGACGCAGCAGTGGGAAGCGTCTCGCACAAACCCGCAGCATACAGACAAAAACTGGATTCGATTTCATTTCAACACTTCAAAGCTGTAGCTTGGTTTTCCTCATAAACCATGGAGGAAGATTTATCTTTCAAGTTCGGGCCTTCAGATGTCATGTTTTCTCTGCTCTCGTTGATTTTTTCCTTGTAGACGTGGTGCTGGATCTGTGGGCCATAGACTGCCTGTATAAAGAAGAGAAATACTTCTCCATGGGATTGCTGATATGCCTTTTGGTCAGTTCTTCGGTTCTCCTGCAGATCTTCAGCTGGCTCTGGTACACCGATTCCTCCAGAATCCTGGAGACCAATGTAGAAAGATTCTTTAGCACACGTGGTTTACTACCTTTGGTGCACATCTGCCAATTTGGACTCTTCCTCAGGTTTGTTTTCTTTTTATATAGATAAAAAAATTATAATGTAAAAGTGATTCAAAGCTCTGTGTCTTCCATAAGATAACATAAATTATATATCTGAACTTTTATTCACTAGAGAGAGTTAAAGTAGTCAATACATTAGTGGGACGTTACACTATATATCTGTAAGTAACACCATGGGTTGATTGAGTGTCTGCACGGTGCCTAATGTCCTGCAATCTCCTCTAAAGGTTTGCAGCCACAATGGAGATCTCAACTTGTGGCTTCAAACAGAGAAACGTTTTCCCAAAAGGGGTCACCATATACATAAAGCATGATCTCAGCATGTTGCGTGTGTTTGAGGCGTTCTCCGAAAGCGCTCCACAGATCGTCCTGATGACCGCTCTCATCATAGAGATGAAGGAGATGCAGTCCTTCACAGGTCAGTCCAGAAAAAATAAAATTTTCCATTTTTTTTGGAAATATTGTAAATTCTATAAAGTATTTTTTATTTGTTTTCCCAGTCATTAAAATCCTCGGCTCTCTTTCCGCTCTTGCCTTTACCGTGTTATCCTACCATCGCAACATGCGTGTGTTTGTTTCTGAAAAGTTTAAGATGGGATGGACTTCCTCAGTAATCTACTTTCTGTGGAACTTGCTTCTGATTGGCCCACGTGTAGCATGTGTGTCGCTCTTTGCCTCTATGTTGCCCTGCTATGTCCCAGCTCACTTCCTGTCCCTGTGGATGCTGTTTTTCCTCTGGGCCTGGTGGCAGAACACAGACTTCATGGACACTAAATCTGGAGAATGGCTGTACCGAGCCACTGTAGGCATCATCTGGTACTTCAGCTGGTTTAATGTAACAAGTGGAAATATTAAAAGCAAAGGAATTATCTACCATGTGGTTATGGTGATGGACATGATGATGCTGCTGGGTTTATGGTGGTGGAGGAGATCTTTGGAAAAAGCTAGTCTTAGTCCACTACCTATTAATCCTTACCTACTTATTGCAATGTTGACGTTCATCTACATTATAGGAATCCTACTGAAACTGGTTTATTACTGGAAACTTCATCCCAAGAAACCAGTTTTACAGATCGATAGGAAAGATCAGGAGCCACATCTGAAACTAAAACGTGATGAAGAATGTATTAGTATTCTAAAGACAGACTTGGGTGAGACTCATAAAGCTGAACCTGAATGCACAGTTTTATCTCAAACTCCAAACACTGGACTCCACAAAAGGATAAGAATCATGGCTAGGAATTTCTACTGCTAACCTGGATCTGAGTTCAGGAAACTGTCCAGAATGTAAATTAAATTTCCAATACTGTCCCAATAAAAGTCAATACTGCTGTACTGGATACTGCTGTACTGGACTGCTGTTTAAATCCAGGATTCATTTTGAAATGTTGGAAATGCCAGTGTAGACACTTCCTATATTTTTCTCGAATGAGAACTGTGTGAATCGTATCACTTCCCTGTTTTGCTGTATGGCCTGGTTTCCCATGAATCATTCATTAAAACACCTTTACATATGATGTGTGATGTCACGTAGTACAAAATAAGAACTGCTTTCATTTTGTGTTTTCGAAAGCCCTTCTTGATTTCTATGATTAACTTCCAAGCTTATGCTATGGAGGAAGGGTTTCCTTTAAATTTTTTGCAGTCAGCTGTACGATTTTCTGTGCTGTCTCTGCTGCTGTTTCTCGTGGACATTGCGCTGGACCTGTGGGCTATAGTGTCCTTTTATGAAGAGCAGAAATACTTCTCCATGGGATTGTTGGTATGCATTTTGCTCAGTTCCTCAGTTCTCCTGCAGATCTATAGCTGGATCTGGTACACTGATTCTTCCAAAAACATAAAGACTAATGTTGAGGAATTCATCAGCAGACCCTGGTTAATGAATATAGTGCACATCTTCCAGCTTGGAGTCTTCACCAGGTTTGTGCTTTTGCTTTCTTTTTATATAGCAAAAAATATTAGTGGAAAGAAGTGGGAGAAATGAATTAAACAGAAATATAAAAAGATTAAAGGCTTTGCTTCCAGTATCAGGATCTATTTGAGTTCATATTGAGTCCAGTATATTTTTCTGAATTTCTTGAGGTTACATTTCTATTTTGAAATGTAAAAGAAATAGAATTTTGTAGATTTATAATAGAATAATTCCTAAAAATCTGACTTTTTTCAGGTCTCAGGTAGAGCTGTCAAAAATAACGCATTAACGCAAATGAATTTTAAGGACACTAAAAAAATATATAAATAAAAGAGGTGAAATTAAAACCTTCAACGCAACACACGTTTATTCACATTGTAATTGCTTTACTCAGATATTAAAATATAATAAACTCCAGGAAAAAAAAGGATCTTTAATCACTAAACATTTGTTTTACTGATGCGGCAAGTCTCAAATCAAGCACCAAAATCCGCCATGATGCGCACATCCGACAATTTAAACCATCCGTGTGAAAACAAAGCAAAAGTTCCATTTCCAAAAACTTCAAAACATTTTTTGAAAGAATATTCAAAGAATATTTTGTTTTTATGCTCTTATGTTGAGTTTGGTTTTACTAATAGTAAACATACATTTGCATTAAGCATTAATATTTGTCCATGCCCATTAGAGTAGTAAAAACTTGAATGTGTGATTAAATTGCAATTAATCATGAGTTAACTCATGACCATCATTTGATTAATCGTGTTTAAATATTTTAATCTATTGACAGTTTCAGGTATTATATTTTTGTATAATCAGAATGAACAATGAAGTGAAGTTACGTATTAATATTAGTGTTGGCAACTTAATCCAAATAGCCATGAAAGTGTCCTTTTAACAAATTTTCCCTGAATTGGGGTCCAACGTGGAAAACACACTCGGAATAGTTTAGCCATGTACTGTAGTAAAAAAAAATATCATTATTGGGGTGAAGGAGGTCAGGGCTCTGTTTCACTCCAATGTTCCTACAAACAACCACATTTGTGTATAGGAGCATCATCAGATTTAAGGTCTTAAGGAAACTGTAGTAATATAGAGAATTCTAGACATTCTGTAAATGTGTCCAGATACTCATGTTTAAAATTAAAACTAAAGTAACGAGTCTGTTTGGAAAATGTATGAAGTAGAAAGTACAGATATTTGTGTAAAAATATAATGAGTGAAAGTAAAAAGTTCAAAAAAGAAATAGTGAAGTAAAATACTGATACCAGCAAAAATCAATAACGAAGTATTTTCACTTCATTACTTCCCACCTCTGGTGATGTCAAATCAGTTTCAGGAGAATATCTGCATAATGTTGCTCATATACTGCAATTTCTTTTCACCCGAAGGTTTGCAGCCGTAATAGAGATATCAAGTAACAGGTGTAAATTGGGTGAACCTTTAAAAAAACGACTTTCCGTGTACCTGAATCAAGACCTCAGCATGCTGCGTCTGTTCGAGGCATTCTCCGAAAGCGCTCCACAGCTCGTCCTGATGGTGACGCTCATCATGGAGATGCCAGAACTGCATTTCTTCACAGGTGAGACCAGGACAAAAAGAAATATTTGTCATTCAGTCTCTGAATTTTATGATAATATTTGTTTTTCTGTTTTCAGTCATTAAAATCTTCGCCTCTCTTTCCTCGATCTCCATCACCATGTTGTCCTACCATTGCTTCATGCTTTCATTCCTTTTCGAGAAGTTTAAGATGGGATGGATTTCCTCAATCATCTATTTCCTGTGGAACCTGCTTCTGATTGGTTCTCGTATAGTATGTGTGTCCCTCTTTGCTTCCGTCCTGCCCTGCTACATTGCTGCTCACTTCCTGTCCCTGTGGATGCTGCTTTTCTCTGGGCCTGGTGGCAGAACACAGACTTCATGGACTCTAAATCTGGAGAATGGCTGTACCGAGCCACTGTAGGCATCATCTGGTACTTCAGCTGGTTTAATGTAACAAGTGGAAATACAGGACGCATAGGAATTATCTACCATTTAGTTATGGTGATGGACATGATGCTGTTGGTGGGATTATGGTGGTGGAGGATAACTGTGGAATCAGCTCATCTTAGTCCACTACCTTTTAATCCTTACATAGTTATTGCTTTGTTAATGTTCAGCTACATTATAGGAATCCTACTGAAATTAGTTTATCACTGGAAACTTCATCCCAAACCAAATGAATTACAGTTGTGTGAGAAAGAAGAGGAATATATCCTCACAGATTCAGTCCTAACACAACGAAAAAGAAACTTTCTAATTAATTACTGCAAATTTCTTCCTAAACAATCAGACTTACACATCCAGGTAGATGTACAAGATGATAAGCCAGAGACTAAAGCAAAATCAATGCTATGTACTGGAGGTACTGAAGAGACGGACTCAACTGAGATGCGGGAACCGACACCTGCATTCCTACTTGAACCCGAAGTTACTGTTACAGCTCCGACCCAAAGGATCGGGTCGTTGGGTGCCTACAAACGGATGAAAAACATGACCATGAATTTTTACTGCTAATCCTGATTTTATATCAGCAAAAGATCTTGAGTATTTTCTTCCCAGCATTATATTTTTAATAAAGAAACTTGTAAATAAAATGTGTACTGCATGTACATTTACACGTTAATCTACAGACTCAATGGTTGCATAGAAATAGAATATTATTTCGCAACGTTTTTACCTCATTACAATGCACTTTAATGTGCAGTTCTCAGATTCCCATCTGACTGCACGAGTGTAAACAGTGTATCAGTGTATTTTTTTATTTATTTAAATAATTTTACCCTTTTTCTCATTTTGCCTTTTTTTTTATTTTATCTAGCTTTAATATTCTTCTATATGTTGTTGATTGTACTTTGTTGTATATCTGTGAACTGGAAATCAATAAATCAATCAGTCAATCCATACATCCATCCATTCACTTTGAGTATGGTCATGATCCTGCTGCTGTGTTTATGGTGGTGGTGGTGGTGGAGATCTGTGGAATCAGCTCTTCTTAGTCCACTACCTAATTATCCTTACATACTTACTGTAATGTTGTTCATCTACCTACTAAAACTGGTTTATTACTGGACATTTCATTTCAAGAAACCAGTTTTACAGATCAGGAAGATCAGAAATATCAAGATCCCAAGATGAAACTAGAATGTTATGAAGAATGTATTACTATTCTAATGGTAGTCTCGGGTGAGTCCCCTGAACCTGAGCTCACAGTTTTAGCTTCAATTTAAAACACTGTACCTGAAATACACAAAAGGGTAAAAAAACATGGCTGGGAATTTCTACTGCTAACCTGCATCTGAATTCAGGAAACTGTGCAGAATATAAATGAAATATGCCACTATTACTGTTTGACCCATATGTGTCACTTTCTGTACTTTTATCTAGACTGTGTAACAGGTGCAATGTTTACTTCCCTAGTTCCTTGTAAAGCCTGCCAATAAATCATGCTCCATGACATATTTACATGGTGTTACGTAAAGAGGGAGGCCTCTTAGCCAATAGTAGAATATTACAACTGCTTTTATTTTGTGCTTCAGGCTGGGTTTGGTTTCAGAAAGAAAACGTCCGAGCTTATGCGATGGAA
The DNA here is from genome assembly GCF_014805685.1 of Silurus meridionalis. Classification (NCBI taxonomy): domain Eukaryota; kingdom Metazoa; phylum Chordata; class Actinopteri; order Siluriformes; family Siluridae; genus Silurus; species Silurus meridionalis. Next base: position 9,527,720 of record NC_060912.1, on the reverse strand, counting down.
GAAGGTTTCCCTTTCCATTTTTTGTGGTCAGATGTCATATTTTCTGTGCTGTCTCTGCTTCTGTTCCTCGTGGACATTGCACTGGACGTGTGGGCTATCGTGTCCCTTTATGAAGAGCAGAAATACTTCTCCATGGGTTTGTTAATATGCATTTTACTCAGTTCCTCAGTTCTACTACAGATCTTCAGCTGGCTCTGGTACACAGATTCTTCCAAAAACCTGGAGACTAATGTCGAGAAATTCATCAGTAGACACGGTTTAATGAATATAGTGCACATCTTTCAGCTCGGAGTCTTCGTCAGGTTTGTGCTTTTTCTTTTGTTTTATAGAACCGAGATAAATTAACGGAAAGTAGAAAGAGAAATGACAAACAGAAATTGAAAAAAGATAAAACGCTTTGGTTCCAGTCATAGGATCTGTTAGAGCAGCTAGTGGAAGTCAATATTGAGTCTAATATATATCTCTGAATTTCTTGAGGTCCACCCTTAAATTTGTGTGCTATTAGAAGAGTTACCAGCGGAGTGAAATGTCAGATTTTAACTGAGAAATATATATATATATATATATATATATATATATATATATATATATATATATATATATATATAATTAATTATAAGTCCATATTTTATTCACAATACAACAAACATTAAATGTTTCAATTGAGAAAATGTAGTATTTTAAGGAAAATATTTGGTCATTTTTTATTTGATGGCTGGAACATGTTTTAAAAAGGTTGGGTGCAGCATTAAAGTGTTAGGTGTGTTATTAAAATGTTACATTTGGAGAAACATTTTGCAACTGTAGCACCTATGGCACTGATCCAATGGCAGGAAAGAAAAGACGCTAACCTCTACCTAAGTTCGAGAAGAAGTAAGTAAGACCAATTCACCAGAGGAGCTCATGCAAACATTTTCATTGCCTCCTTAACAACAGTGCATAATAGATGCACCATAAACAATATTCACACAAAATGTATACAAAACTACAATATAGTGTATTCTAGACATTCTCTACGATAATGTGCTTTGTGTCAACTTGTGTTTTTTTTTTCACTGAAGGTTTGCAGCCGTAATGGAGATCTCAATTACCAGCATTAAACATGGTGAACTTTTAAAAGAAGGAATTGCCGTGTACCTGAATCACGACCTCAGCATGCTGCGTCTTTTCGAGGCATTCTCTGAAAACTCCCCACAGCTCATCCTGATGATGGCACTCATCATAGAGATGCCAGAACTGCATTTTTTCACAGGTCAGACCAGTACAAAAAACTCTGCCATTCAGTCTCTGGACATGTTATAATATTTTTTTCTTTCTATTTCCAGTCATCAAAATCCTTGCCTCTCTTTCCTCACTCTCCTTTACCGTGTTATCCTTCCATCGCAACATGCGTGCGCTTGTCCCTCAGAAGTTTAGGATGGGATGGACTTCCTCAGTAATCTACTTCTTATGGAACTTGCTTCTGATTGGCCCACGTGTAGTATGTGTGTCTCTCTTTGCTTCCGTCCTGCCCTGCTACATTGCTGCTCACTTCCTGTCCCTGTGGATGCTGCTTTTCCTCTGGGCCTGGTGGCAGAACACAGACTTCATGGACTCTAAATCTGGAGAATGGCTGTACCGAGCCACTGTAGCCCTCATCTGGTACTTCAGCTGGTTTAATGTAACAAGTGGAAATACAAAACACAAAGGAATCATCTACCATGTGGTTATGGTGATGGACATGATGCTGCTGCTGGGATTGTTTTGGTGGAGAAGATCTGTGGAATCAGCTGGTCTTAGTCCACTACCTATTAATCCTTACCTACTTATTGCTCTGTTAATGTCCAGTTACATTTTAGGAATCCTATTGAGACTAGTTTATTACTGGAAATTTCATCCCAAACAACGGGAATTACAGTTGCATGAGAAAGAAAAGGAGCCACAGTTAAATACATTTCTTCCTAAAGAAACAGAAGTGCGGGTCGAGCTAGAATTAGATGATGAAATTCTACAATATGGTGCATGGAAAATGATACATAGTTTAGATCCTATATACTGTAATTTAGCGATGGACTCAGTGATTGAGACAGAGGAACCTAAATCTCAAATTAAAATTTTTACTGTTACACCACCAATCCAAAGGGATTTAACAGGGGTCCAAAAACGAATGAAAAACATGGCTGTGAATTTTTACTGCTGATGCAGATGAGTATTTTATTCCCAACATTATATTTCATTATATTTTTTCTACGTAAACGTGTGTAAATAAAATGTATGTTTTATGTATGCACATTTTATTCTGGTGGTATGGGAGTGCCTGGAATGGGCAGCTTGCACATTTGGAAAGAGTTTATCAATGTGAAACGGTATACAGTGGTCCCCTGGAACTCCTAATCCACAAATTTTGGACGCACCCCCCCTGCAGCCCCTATGGTACCTTAGTGAGTTCATCTAGACATAACACCAGTAAGTTGGTTCCTTTTTGATGCCATACTCAACAGAAAATATGAAGTAATGGACATAGTTTTTTTTATCACTTAAAATTAATAATGAAATAATTTTCCGAATTTTCCGAGCTGCAAGTTCCGAAACACGATTTAATCAGGGGTTGACTGTATTCAGGTTTTAGAGCAACAAATTTCTTTTTCAGGGAAATCCTGGTATATTTGAGTAAAACAACGCTAACTGCATACTACATCTGTTACAGTAGCATAACTTCATTGTAGCAGAATCTGGGTGCTTTTTTATTATTATTTTGTGACTAAAATAAGGATTTTTGTTATTTGCTAATCATTACATCATATATATATATATATATATATATATATATATATATATATATATATATATATATATATATATATATATATATTTTAACACACACACACAAACTTAATATATTTGTATACATTTCTTTATACAAAAATATTTTCATCTATTGACAGCAATTGCTATATAGGTTTAGATTTTTTACATTGTGCTACTTAAATTTTTTTTATAAGCATTATTAAGAAAACAATTTGGCCCTTTTTTTTGTTTTTACTTTAAATTGTTCAAACAAAATGGTTTAATGGTTTCTTCACATTGCCATGGTTATACAATAACATATATGTAAATATATGTAATAAAAATTATATTTGGTAAAATGATTAAAGGCTAAGCATTAAAACCACACTTTTATCTTTTTAATGAAGAATAATTTTTTTTTTTACATTTTCACACCACACTCTTAGTAGGAGTTTTGAAACTGTTTTATTTATGCTGCCACAAATAGTATTATAACACACAGGAAAACTTGCCTGGGCCAAAAAACAACAAAAACAGTATTCTGGTCACCCAAAAAATATATATAATTAAAGGAGTAAAATATGAATAAACTATATCCTATGAAACATGGTCAATTCACATCAGCATCAGAGTACTAGCCAAACAAATCATTCATACCCAAACATCCTCCACACACACACACACACACACACACACACACTCACAACGTATAATTATAATAACTGGGATAAATGATTTGTCATAGCTGCTTTATCAGAAGTCGAGGCTCAAATATAATCACAAAAATAATTATAATGCATGGCAGAAGATGAAACAGATAAAGTGATGAGATCGTCACTTTTGCTATACTTGAAAGCAAACTTTTTTTGGAATTAAAGGGTTCGAGTGTAAAGAGCTTTTTTTGTTTTTTTTTAATCGAAGCGGTTCATCTCTGGATCCGTGATTGTCCTTGCATTTTAAGTCTCAGAGTGATCACCGGAGGACAGCAAGCAAACACGAGGACACGAAAATGTAGAAAAACCGATTCGCATTTATATATCCGGAACATATTCACCGTAAATTGAAGTAGGCGCGATTTCCTTCGGGGGGGCGCCGTGATGACGATAAAGTCATGAGCGCTAAACTGAGCCTCAGAATCAAGTAAAAACTCATACACACAAAAACAAAAGCACGAAATACATCTATTTACTGACGAAACACAAACAAAAAAAGAAAATTTTGCATTATTACAGCAATGAGTGCACGAGTGTAAACAGTGTATCAGTGTATTTTTTATTTATTTAAATAATTTTACCCTTTTTCTCATTTTGCCTTTTTTTTTATTTTATCTAGCTTTAATATTCTTCTATATGTTGTTGATTGTACTTTGTTGTATATCTGTGAACTGGAAATCAATAAATCAATCAGTCAATCCATACATCCATCCATTCACTTTGAGTATGGTCATGATCCTGCTGCTGTGTTTATGGTGGTGGTGGTGGTGGAGATCTGTGGAATCAGCTCTTCGTAGTCCACTACCTATTAATCCTTACATACTTACTTTAATGTTGTTCATCTACCTACTAAAACTGGTTTAATACTGAATATTTCATCCCAAGAAACCCATTTTACAGATCAGGAAGATCAGAAATATCAAGATCCCAAGATGAAACTAGAATGTTATGAAGAATGTATTACTATTCTAATGGTAGTCTCGGGTGAGTCCCCTGAACCTGAGCTCACAGTTTTAGCTTCAATTTAAAACACTGTACCTGAAATACACAAAAGGGTAAAAAAAACATGGCTGGGAATTTCTACTGCTAACCTGCATCTGAATTCAGGAAACTGTGCAGAATATAAATGAAATATGCCACTATTACTGTTTGACCCATATGTGTCACTTTCTGTACTTTTATCTAGACTGTGTAACAGGTGCAATGTTTACTTCCCTAGTTCCTTGTAAAGCCTGCCAATAAATCATGCTCCATGACATATTTACATGGTGTTACGTAAAGAGGGAGGCCTCTTAGCCAATAGTAGAATATTACAACTGCTTTCATTTTGTGCTTCAGGCTGGGTTTGGTTTCAGAAAGAAAACGTCCGAGCTTATGCGATGGAAGAAGGTTTCCCTTTCCATTTTTTGTGGTCAGATGTGACATTTTCTGTGCTGTCTCTGTTTCTGTTCCTCGTGGACATTGCACTGGACGTGTGGGCTATCGTGTCCCTTTATGAAGAGCAGAAATACTTCTCCATGGGTTTGTTAATATGCATTTTACTCAGTTCCTCAGTTCTACTACAGATCTTCAGCTGGCTCTGGTACACAGATTCTTCCAAAAACCTGGAGACTAATGTCGAGAAATTCATCAGTAGACACGGTTTAATGAATATAGTGCACATCTTTCAGCTCGGAGTCTTCGTCAGGTTTGTGCTTTTTCTTTTGTTTTATAGAACCGAGATAAATTATTGGAAAGTAGAAAGAGAAATGACAAACAGAAATTGAAAAAAGATAAAACGCTTTGGTTCCAGTCATAGGATCTATTAGAGCAGCTACTGGGAGTCAATATTGAGTCTAATATATATCTCAGAATTTTTTGAGGTCCACCATTAAATTTGTGTGCTTAAGTGAAATGTCAGATTTTAACTGAGAAATTAAATCTTGTAGACTTTAATACACAAATTCATTAAAATCGTACTTTTTTAGCTGTCCTTTATTATATTGCTGTATTATTTAGAATGATCAGTGAAGTAAAGTTATGTATTAGTTGTTTTTTTTAGCTCTTAGCTTTGGACTTTGGACCCAAATAGCCATAAAAGTGTCACTTTATTAAACAATGTGTTCATATTTACTGAATCGGTATAGTTTGCTGCTACTTAAGGGGTCCGATGTGGAGAAGAGAAAACACACGAACAGAGAAAAGATCTAGCCATGTACGAAAGTATTGTTTAAAAAATATATATATATTATTATATATATAATTAAGTACAGTTATTCAACAGAAAGTTACAAATGTATTCTTGAACTGTTATACATGCAAAATCAGCCTGTTTAAAACAGGTTTAGCATGGACATGAATTAGCATGATTACTAATCTATCAAAAATTCACGATTTAACACAAATAAATACATTGACTATGTACCTCGGTTATAATAATCATGTTTATAATCGTATTCGGTCATATTGAATAACCAACAACGATGCTAACGTACTGCGGCCTTAGACACCTTTTAGCATTGCAACACTATGAAGCATGTAGCTAAGGAGCAGTGTTTCGCAGTGTTTCCTCAGTTTTCTGCTTTCAAAACCAGCGTTTCGAATTCCACAAGTTTTAGTTTTGCTGGCATTTCTGAGGAGAAGAATTGCAAATGGAAATAAAATGCTGGTCTAATTGACTCAATCCAATAGTTCCCCCTATGGTTGGGAGTGAAACTACAATATTAGTAGAATTTTTTAAATGGGGTTACACACCTAATGTGGTTAATTGACAGCAGGTCAGTAGGATGATTGGGTATACACTGGAACCTCGGAGCTGGCGAGGGTTAGGGACCAAGACCGGTCGCGAGTTCCGAATTTTCGCGACCTTTTGATACGCCCCTTCCGACCCAGTAAAACCCAAAGAACACTATACGAAATTGATTTAAATGAGTAAATAACACTATTTCACTCCATAACACTTAATTATTAGACTATTTTAACAATACTTGTAAATTAATAGCAATTACAATGCTTCATTAAAAAAAATAAAGTACAGGTACAGTAAAGTATAATAAAAATAGTTTTAAAGCATTTTTTAGACAATTTTAATGAGATAAACCTTGATTAGATAGCGTTTTGAGCAGCTCACGAGCCGATCTGAATGAGAGTCGCCGGTCGGAATGAAAGTCGCGAGCATGCGAGGTCATGGCGCTGAACATGAGCTCAGAGGTTCCACTGTAAATAGTGTATCTTAGAGAGACTAAGTCTCAGGCGTAAATTTGGGCAGAGCTTCACCAATCTGTGAAACACTGTGTCTACAAATTATAGAACAATTTCAGAACCAGTTGAATATCTCATCATTTACTGTTTAAAAGTTCTGTTTAAAAAGTGATCTCAGGCGGCACGGCATTTAAAACGGTCATGATTCTGTAATGGAAATTACTGCATGGGCTCATTAACACCAGAAATAATTATCTATGAACACAGTTTGCCATGTCATCCACAAATGGTTAACTCTCTATAGTGCAATGAAAAATGCATTAGTGAACATGATCCCGAAAGTCACCTTTCTATCTGGGCCCAAGCTCATTTAAAATGTACTGAGGCAAAGTGGAAAACTGTTCTATGGTCAGATGAATCGAAATTTTTATTCTTTTTTGGAAACCATGGACACCACGTCCTCCGTACTAAAGAGGACAGGGAGCATCTTGCTTGTTATAAGCGCTCAGTTAAAAAATCTTTGATGGTATGGGAGTGCATTAGTGCCTGTGGAATGGGCCGCTTGCAGATTTGGAAAGGATCCATCAATGCTTAGCAATATATACAGGTTTTAGTGCAACAAAATGGAAGGCCTTGCTAATTTCTGAGCAAGACAATGCTAACGTCATACCGCTTCTATTACAATAGCATGAGTCCAGGAGTTGAACTGGCTTTCCTGCAGTCTAGACTTTTCATCATTTGGAAATATTAGGTGCATGATGGAACAATAAATACAACAAAGGACACCCAGAATGTTGAGAAGCTAGAATCTGACACATATGGGACACCATTTCTCTTCAGCAACTGGTATCCTCAGTTCCCAGATGTATACAGACAGAAGACGTGATACTTCACAGTGGTAAACATGGCCTTGTCCCAACTTTTTTGAGATGTGTTGCAGCCATCAAAAATTACAATGACCTTATTTTTTCCCTTAAAATGAAATATATTCTAATTTTAAACATTTGATTTGTTTTCTATGATCTATTGTAAGTAAAATATGGGTTTATAAAATTTGCAAATCATTGCATTCTGTTTATACTTATATTTTACACAGTATCCAAACATTCTGGTTGTGGTAATATAGTAATATAGTGTATTCTAGACATTCTCTACAATAATGTGCTTTGTGTCAAATTGTGTTTTTTTTTTTCACTGAAGGTTTGCAGCCGTAATGGAGATCTCAATTACCAGCATTAAACAGGGTGAACTTTTAAAAGAAGGAATTGCCGTGTACCTGAATCACGACCTCAGCATGCTGCGTCTTTTCGAGGCATTCTCTGAAAGCTCCCCACAGCTCATCCTGATGATGGCACTCATCATAGAGATGCCAGAACTGCATTTTTTCACAGGTCAGACCATTACAAAAAACCCTGTCATTCAGTCTCTGGACATGTTATAATATATTTTCTTTCTATTTCCAGTCATCAAAATCCTCGCCTCTCTTTCCTCACTCTCCTTTACCGTGTTATCCTTCCATCGCAACATGCGTGCGCTTGTCCCTCAGAAGTTTAGGATGGGATGGACTTCCTCAGTAATCTACTTCTTATGGAACTTGCTTCTGATAGGCCCACGTGTAGTATGCGTGTCTCTATTTGCTTCCGTCCTGCCCTGCTACATTGCTGCTCACTTCCTGTCCCTGTGGATGCTGCTTTTCCTCTGGGCCTGGTGGCAGAACACAGACTTCATGGACTCTAAATCTGGAGAATGGCTGTACCGAGCCACTGTAGCCCTCATCTGGTACTTCAGCTGGTTTAATGTAACAAGTGGAAATACAAAACACAAAGGAATTATCTACCATGTGGTTATGGTGATGGACATGATGCTGCTGCTGGGATTGTGGTGGTGGAGAAGATCTGTGGAATCAGCTCGTCTTAGTCCACTACCTATTAATCCTTACCTACTTATTGCTCTGTTAATGTTCAGTTACATTTTAGGAATCGTATTGAGACTAGTTTATTACTGGAAATTTCATCCCAAACAACGGGAATTACAGTTGCATGAGAAAGAAAAGGAGTTACAGTTCAATATGGATAAATGGAAATTTCTTCCTAAAAAAACAATTTTGCTGAACCAGCTACACGTCGGAGATAAGAAACCACAGTATAGAGTAATGCTACAAAGTTTAGGTAATCTAGAGAAGGACTCGACTGAGACAGAGGAACCTGAACCTCTATTTGAAACTGTTACTGTTACACCACCAACCCAAAAGGATTTAACAGGGGTCCAAAAACGAATGAAAATCATGGCTGGGAATTTTTACTGCTGATCCAGATTTTCGGTCCAGATGTACTGCTGATGCAGATTCCTAGTATTTTATTTTCCAGCATTATATTTTTTTCTACGTAAACATGTGTAAATAAAATGTATGTTTTATGTATGCACATTTTATTCTACAGTCTCTTAGGCTGTCCACCTTATGGCACTAATAGGATCATGTACTTGTTTGTGCACCTCATGTACAGTAACTTAAGTTCCAACCTGTATATAGAATAAACATGTGCATAAAAAAACAGTGTATTATTATTTTGCAACATTTTTACCTTATCGATGTACTTTAATGTGCCGTTCTCAGATTCCCATCTGACTGTACTATTGTAAATAGTGTAGCATAAACTTTTTTTAAATTTTAAATAAAAATGTTATGAATTTATAATTTATTAATCGGGGGGTTGACTGTATACAGGTTTTATCTGTTACAGTAGCATAACTTCATTGTAGCAGAATCTGGGTGCTTTTTTATTATTATTTTGTGACTAAAATTAAGATTTTTGTTATTTGCAAATCATTACATTCATACATATATATATATATATATATATATATATATATATATATATATATATATATATATATATACACACACACACAAACTTAAATATATTTGTATATTTTTTTATCCATAAATATTTTCATCTATTGACAGCAATTGCTATATAGGTTTAGATTTTTTTTACATTGTGCTACTTTAAGGCTAAGCATTAAAACCACACTTTTATCTTTTTAATGAAGAATAATTTTTTTTTTTTACATTTTCACACCACACTCTTAGTAGGAGTTTTGAAACTGTTTTATTTATGCTGCCACAAATAGTATTATAACACACAGGAAAACTTGCCTGGGCCAAAAAACAACAAAAACAGTATTCTGGTCACCCAAAAAATATATATAATTAAAGGAGTAAAATATGAATAAACTATATCCTATGAAACATGGTCAATTCACATCAGCATCAGAGTACTAGCCAAACAAATCATTCATACCCAAACATCCTCCACACACCCACACACACACACACACACACAGTATAATTATAATAACTGGGATAAATGATTTGTCATAGCTGCTTTATCAGAAGTCGAGGCTCAAATATAATCACAAAAATAATTATAATGCATGGCAGAAGATGAAACAGACAAAGTGATGAGATCGTCACTGTTGCTATACTTGAAAGAAAACTTTTTTTGGAATTAAAGGGTTCGAGTGTAAAGAGCTTTTTTTGGTTTTTTTTAATCGAAGCGGTTCATCTCTGGATCCGTGATTGTCCTTGCATTTTAAGTCTCAGAGTGATCACCAGAGGACAGCAAGCAAACACGAGGACACGAAAATGACGAAAAACCGATTCGCATTTATATATCCGGAACATATTCACCGTAAATTGAAGTAGGCGCGATTTTCCTTCGGGGGGCGCCGTGATGACGATAAAGGCATGAGCGCTAAACTGAGCCTCAGAATCAAGTAAAAACTCATACACACAAAAACAAAAGCACGAAATACATCTATTTACTGACGAAACACAAACAAAAAAAAATTTTGCATTATTACAGCAAATCCCTTTAAGATGATACACTGTAAAGGATTATAGTCAAAAGGCACAATATAAATAAGTACAGAAGAAAAAAAAAAGTCCACATTCGTCTTTCAGTCGAAGCTGCTTGTGTGAAAATGCATGGGGATTTTTCTTTATCTTCTTCAGACGGTTCAGTCGAATCTCGCAGCTCCAAAAAACGTCCAGGAATTTGCGTCCTCCTCTTTTTTGTCCATCACTGACCAAGTAACATATTGCACAGTTTCCTTCTCCCAAACCGTGTTTTTTTTTTTTTTTTTCACGAGTTACGATACGTAAGGCTGGCCCGTACATTACTATATACACTAATACATATAAACTCGGTATCGTGATATAATGAAAGACATAATGAGTAGGTTTGTAACACTGACCGACCCCAAGGTGACTAGAGACGTATATTCCGGTTTCATGTACTTGTTCGGTCTTTCCATGTTTTTTTTTAATACACGTAAATCTGAAAACGATGAAACACTGAGGCGTAGAGAAAGGAAGTGACTGAGCAGGTCAGCTCTTGCGGGAAAGCTTTAGAGCTCGGCCCACTTTTCACGTGTAGCGATACTTCGAATGTATTTCAAACTTTTTTTTTTTTAACGCCTCATTACACAGTCACACCTCGAACAAACAACTCAGAACCTTTCGTCTGCCTGAAATCGACAAAAACAAAAACAGGAAAAACTTGAAATCGAATTATAATACAAGTCTCAGAGCAGACGCTGAATTCTGTACAATGCTGTTAACGAGCTTTGATTCTTCTTCACAAGATCAATGGAACGGAATTCTCCATTCTGATTGGTTTTGAATTTCCTTTAATGGCGGTTCTGATAATAGCCTTGAGCGACGTCATTTTATTTTTTTTTTCGAGGAGACTTTAACTAAAATGTTGTCAGGAGGAGTCTCCGGTTTTATTCCCGAAAGTTGAACTCTAAGCAGAGTGTTACGGTCGGCAGACTAGCTGAGGCACGTGGGAAATAAAAACATGTCAGGATGTGGTGTTGATCTTTCTCTGAAAACTCTTTTGTTTTAATCACCATCTGGTGACTTTCTATACAGAACAAAAAACAGATGCGGCCTTAAGTTGCACCTGATGGTGTATAACCAAAGCTGCAAAGAAAACGTTTAATTGTCTAACAAAAAAAAAAAAAAATTTCAGTTGGACTCTTTCCTGTCTCACTCTCGTTACGTGACGGACTCGAATGATCACAATCCTTATATTTTATGGCAAATGAGATGAGGGTTTAATTTGGATTAAACTGATAAACATTGAAGGATCCACAGATAATAATCCATGGGGTTATAAACAAGTGGCATGTGTACACCATGCAGGAAACAAACCGGGTACCGTGAGAAGTCAAATGTAAAAAAAAAAAAAAAAAAAAAAAGATCGCATCCCCCATCCTGAATTCAGAGAGAGTGATAAAAAAACATGCAATAAGAACAGAATACAAAATGCTACCAGTCGGATGGGTTCTGTTGTATGACTCGTATGAATGTAGTCGTGCAGAATTGCCGAGTCGCTTCACACTAGTGGACGTTCTTCGTTTTGATAAAATGTAAATGCACTGAAAAAATCTGTAAAGTAATAAAAAGGTCAGAGAAAAATCGATCTGCTATTCCATATTCGAATTCAGGCTCTGACGCTGCTCCAGTCCTCGATGAGTGCAAAACAGAAAAAGGAAAGAAAAAAAAGGATCAGGTCCAACAAACTAGAGAATAAGATTTTTTTTAAAAAGTAAGAAAAAAAATTCCAAAATTCAATGCCAGTGCAGAGCTTTGGTCTTTACTTTGGTGAATCCAGTTTGAACAGAGAAGCTCGTGAACACGCAGTGCTTTAGTGGTGGGCTGGCAGTACCGGGGGCCCATGTTCCTATCATTCTCGCCATCGTCATGTAGATCTGAAGATTGTATCGCAGTGCCAGGATCGTGCCCGGGGATTTTAGCTGCCTTAAAGGTAGTGGAAGGATTTCCTGTAGGCTCAAACTCCTCTATTTTCTTGCCTCATCAGGTGTTTGTAATGAGGTGTGTTTGTGTGTGTGTGTGTGTGTGTGTGTGTGTGTGTGTGTGTGCGAGTCTGGGATTGTGCGCTCTATAAGAAGTCCAGCTCCAGAGCTTGGTGTAGAGACACCAGGTCACCGTGAGAAGAGATGCGCCAGAACGGCATGTTGTGCTACAGACACACACACACACACACACAAATCAACAACAGACATGCATTACAGGAGTGTAGACATAACACACTGTTCATTGTGCATTATTGTTTGATGAAATGCTTGTAATAAACTTCTTATTCCAAAGTACTAACAATTAGAAGAGATCGCTAAAAACTAATTTCTAGTATACACAATATGGATCGCCATATGGGTCAAAAAACTGCCAAAAGGTGCCGTATTTTAACTAATAAATAAATAAACAAACAAACAAACAAAAATAGTAACTATTCAGAATGCCTACAAATATTACATAAACATTTAAAATAAAACAAATGCCATTTACGGAAAAATAAATAAAACATTAAAAAAAAGATGCAATTAAACTATTTTTTTTACTACAAGAAATTAATTTTTTAAATACTCATTTAAATTACTGTGATGTGAATAATCTGTGTGCTCACTCTGCATTTGTAATTTGCTGTTCACAGTTTTTTATCCATCTGAAAAATCCTTATCTTTACCTGTTTGGCTGCAAACTCCTCCTCCCGGCCGTCTCCTATAACCACGTAGGTCACCTTCTTTCCAAAACGTGACACGATGCGCTCAAAGCAGCTTTCCTTTCCTAGCAAACGTTAACCACTCCATAAAAAGCAAGCAATAAAAAACAAAAAACACAGCTCTTTAAAGAGTGAGAAAGTTGATTGTTACCGATCTTGGTGGCGCTGTAGATGTTATCGATGGGAAAAACATCCCCGAGGCCGTACAGAAGCACTTTAGCTAGAGCAGGAACCAGCTGAGTGGTGGTGACAAGAATATTCATACATCTGCCCCTGTGATCAAACACACCATCACAAACCATGAATAAGCCTGTCCTAGGAGTCATTACACGACTTAAGTGTGACGTTTGTAAGCAGTGAGAAATGTCTAATGTCTCGATCTTGACCTGGACTGGATCAGCAGGAGGGATTTGACGGCGGTGCTGAGCCAGCTGTCTGTCACGGTCTCGATGTCACTGCGCACTCGCAGCAGCAGCTCCCTCTTCAGGGGACTCAGCAGAGCTACAGAGAGAACAGCTTTATTAATTCCAAAGGTTTTTTTTTCATCAGAAAGTTTCGAGATTAGTTTTGTAACACGCCTATAGATGGCAGCACGGGGCTGCACGCACAGTCACTGGGAGCACCAACCTTCAGAAATCAGTGTGCCTAAAGAAATGATGGTGATGGTGAGTAACCGTAGAGAAAGAAAGTACTTTTCTTGTAAACAGAGGTAGTCTTGAAACCACCTGGTATATTTCTATTTAAATTTAAGGTTTTTGCCAACAATTCACCAACGTTTTAATCCTCCATTATGAGCATCAGATCATCAACAGCATCTTTAACCATAACATCTGGATTATACTATAAGACATTTCAGAATACACAGAGCCCTCGTTCCTCAAACCTAAAGCTTACCTCCTACATTCCCTTTGTATCCGTTGTAGATCTCTTTCAGGCGGCGGTACCGAAAGGCCAGTTTGCGCATCCAGTCCACTCCACCTTGCACTGCTGGGTTGGAGTTTTGCCCTCCTGCTCCAGCCGTTCCACTGAACCCATCGTTTCCAAAATTATAGTTGCTAATGAGAAGAAAAAGAGTTAAACTTCTATCCATCAAATAATATAAAAAAAAATACTTATACATGGTAAACTATATTCTATGCATCTATGAATACTGCACTCTACTCCTGCATTACCTCAAATCTTGTCCGTTGTCATCAGAGGACACGTCTTCAACGTGGACTTGGTCACACTCCTAAACACGGATCACAAGCTTAATTTCCTACACATCTAGCAGAAGCTGTGATTTGGCACGAAGGAGAAAAGGCGGCTCACCTCCAGATCATTGAAGAACAGATGAGTGTCTGCTAGCTCAAAGATCAGCTCCTCCATCTGCAGACCCAAATTCAGCACCGTGGCTGGATCCTAATGAACCAACCAAAAAAAAAAAAGATCTTCAGAGTTCTGTACACAGAATGTAGATCTTCCACAGCCTGTTTCGTATTTGGTGCTTTGCGTGGTACCTTGCCAAACTTTTGTGCAAACGACCCTGTGAGAAGGGAGTGGAAGATGATGATGGTTTCATCCAGATCCCACAAGAAGATTCGCTGAGACAAACAGGGGTTAGAAGATAAAGCCAGGTTAAAAGCAATCTCAATTTTTTCACAATTATTGTTTGAAAGAGGTCAAATTCTCATCTACCTCCAGGTCGTTGTCTGCAGATTGGCCGCTTTCGGATTTCTTTCCTTTGCCTTTTGCTTTGGGGGGCGGGTTTCTGTGAGCGGCGTCTTCCTGAGCCGCACCTGTGGGGAGGTTCACGTTGGCTGGAGACGCAGCTAAGAAGACACAGAGACACACACAAAAAAATTTCTTACTGTAATTAAACTGACAGACCTGAAACAAATGAGAAATATAAACCATATGTAAAGTACCTGTAGAGCTGGGAAGTCCTGTGGAGGCACTTGTCTCGTTCTTTACCGGGGTGTAAGGCGGCACTGCGACGGCGTCTCCATCCTCTTCGCTGCTGGGTGGTGCAGGTGGGAGGTAACTGTTGGGGGGGACATAATACTGGGAGAACTGGTTCTGTCCCAGTGAGTTATAGCTGGTGAAATCCTGCAGTCAGAGAGGAAAATAAGTAAGCACCCACAATCTATGTGGCAAGTTTTGAAATAACATTTAACCTGATAAGAGGTTTTGATAAATGCAGTAAAATATATATATATTTTTTCTCTTTCTTTTTTAGTGGGTTCTGCTGAAGCTCACTTGATGCGTAGCGGTGGCTGTGGTGACAGCGGGGGCTGTGGGGATGCTGGAGTACATACCGGACGTGGTAAAGCAGGAACCTGAAGTGTTTAATTACAAAAAATAATAAAGTATATAATGAGAACATTTTGAGAAAAGAAAAAAAAAAGATCAGAGGTGATCAAATGAAACCATGGAGGAAAAGAAAATGGAAAATGTTTTGTGAGAAATGAAAGAAAATGCTGAAGTTCACATTATTCACTCAAACACACGGCTTCATGTTACACCTTGGACGAGGCTAAACTAAAAATTTGAAAACAAAAAATAAAAAAATAAAAAAATACATTATATATAAAAAATTATTTGACAAAAATATGTAAATAGTTAAAGCCTATGCTACTGACTGAACATGTTAATTTTTTATATAGTTATTATATACAGTATGCACACTTGGGGGGGTTTATAAAACAGGGAAAGTGCGGTTATTGTTAATCAGTGGGGCCCCACTGGATCTCAAAACTTTAGGAGAGAGTGATGAGTTCCAGATGTTGAGTAGCCCTTGCAAAATTACATCTCCTTACAGTCACCTAGTATCCTGTTTTGCACTATTATGTGGTCAAAATATTTTTTTTAAATGTTCTTGATGCATCTTTAGTCCTTTCCTTTGTATATCCAGTAATACATTTGACTGCTTACAGTCTACAAGAATGTTGCATGAGAAGCTCAGCATTTGTAGGAAGTGCAGAAAGAGGACAAGAGTGAGTGAGTGAGTGAGTGAGTGAGAAAAGGAAGGAGGGAGGAAGGAAAAGGAGCCGCCTTGCCTTGGCTGGGGTACGAATAGTGCGTCTGGCATGGCTGAGTTGAAGTATAAGCGGTGCTGAAGCTGAGAAACGGCGTCTGGCCAGCAGCGGACACGTCCTGCAGCCGGGGCTCGCTCTTAATGCCCGGCCACATGGCACCTAAGGCCACGCGGGTGTGGGTGGAGACACGGAGCAAAAGAGGACAAACGTACACAAGAAAGAGAATGCAGAGACAGAGAATGAGATGAAGCGGACATGGGGTGGAAATGTGAACGCAAATGGAAGCTGCATGTGCGGTAAATGGTGCTTGGAATGCAGTGGCAGCATGAGTGGTAAAGTGGTATGAAGTACAGCTTCAAGCTGGGACAGACCAAATGGAGGCAGGCCATAGGTTTGGCCTGTCTGGCTGAAGGTGCTGTACGCTGCTGACTGACCCAGAGAAGAAAACGCCACCTGGCTGTCGTACGCAGTAACTGCAGGGCTATGTACAAAAAGAAAGAGAGGGAGAATAATTACATTAATTTTTAATCATGATTATATGCATGGGGCTTCTGGTCGATTACTTTTATAATCATTCCACCATGTTAAATTATTTTGTCTGCTATGCCTTTCCGTTCCAGTGAAGGAGGTGTAGCTTCTGGACTTAATAATGTTGATAAATGTTGCATGGCCACTCTGCTAATCATCTCAAATGGAGCAACAAATGTCTATCCGTCAGACCAAAAGAGGCGTGGCCTCCTTCCCATCCCATATAACACTGTTCTCTTGGTGAATTAAATCCTACTAACACAGCGCCTATGAATTACTTCAAGATCAATACTGCAACAAATGAAGCCACAAGCCACATGTTGAAATATAATGTAAATTATTCATCTACTAACAGAGATTACCACTCGGAATAACGCTCCCTCAGCGACGGTGCTGAGCTCTTACCTGTTTTCTTGGTAGATCTGTGAGGTATATTCAGAGTCTGCAGCTGTGAGATCTTTGCATGTCTCTACTGTAATACAAATTTTAAAAAATTATAAATACAAACCGTATTTTATATAAAGATTCATTTATTACAGTGGACATTTGAATCAATAATAATACCTTTAGTATATGAACGGTTCGAGTCACAGCCTGATACATGTTGATTTGAGGGTTGTGGATTCCCAGGAACTGAAACATCAGAAATAATTTAAAAATGCGAAACAAACAACCGGGTTGATGTTACCGTGAGCTTCTTGGTATTGAGAATGACGAAGTAGACGGACCAGAATCTAGGTGAGCAGCAGATGATGGAGGGTAAGTAGAGACCTCGGAGCCTAACACACCTGGCCTGTTGTCGTGAGCAACCGTGCTTCTACAAGAACAACAACAAACCAGTATGAGTATGTGAAAAGCCTCTTGACTTGACTTGAGATACTGGAGATCATAAGTAATAAGTATATAGGGAACAATCACCTTGGATCTTCTGCCTGACTGGCTTCCGGGTCATGCCTCGCTTTCTTCGCCTGTTCAGTCAACACACATGGAGATATTTTTGGTCTGAAAGTTCTTGTATCATAATCAGTTTTCATGATCTTAGAGAGATTAGTTTAAGTGTGTGAATAAATACAGAGTAGACTGACCGGGAGCTCTGGCGCCTCCTGTGTCTCCTCCATGAGGTGTGTCTGAGGACGGCACTGTGTCTCCTGATGTGTCCTGTTGCTCACGCTCTAGTGCTGCTCCTGGCCCTGTGCAGGCCCTGAATCTCACACACACACACACACACACACACACACACACAATTTTCCTAAGCCGCACATCTTAGACACTTACTTGTTATCCGTCTCATTTCACCACCAGGCTTCAGAGGCTCTAATGAATGATGGAAAATCACTGGAAATGTAACCACTGTATCGGAGTCAAAGGTGACATCATTCCCGCAGCACACACCACCTCCTAACGCTATTAAACATTCGAGATTTCCCATCAGTCCCTAGATCTGTTTGCAGATGTTTTTAGATGACACATCATGACTGAACAAAATGTGGTGAAACTGATGAACTGCTAAAATCAGCCAACTGCTCAGATTCCAGATTTTGACTCATTGGTGCAGACCACCAGGTCTACGGTCCTCAAAACTGCCAGTTTCTTTGTGCTTCTTAAAAATAGCTTGAGGAACATGTCTGGGAAAGACCTTTCTGATTTAGTACAGCTACCTTGTGTCTTGTTGCTGTGCTAAAGCTTTCCATGGTGTAGGACCTGTGACATGAATCGGTCTTCTACAACCTCACCTCTCTAGCGGAGTTTGGCGGTCCCCAGTTTTAACCCTCCTATACAACAGATTCTGTTTATTTATGACTGGGTTTCAACCTACATTTAAAATTGATGATCATAAGCACCATAAAACAGAGAAAAAAAACAAAAATTATTTCGACCTGTGGATATAAATAATTATTCTCCTCATAATTCTACAGTCAACACCCCATAATGACAACGTAAAATAACCGTTTGTAATCTTCGCAAATTTATATATGCAGAAATAAAAACATTTTACATGTACAGAAGTATTCACAGCCTTTGCTTAATACTTTGTTGAAGCACTTTTGACACCTGTTGAAGCACCTACAGTCTCCAGACTTTTTGAGTTTGATGCTCCAGGCTTGGCACATCTGTTTCTGGGCAGTTTCTTACATTCTCCTTTACAGAACCTCCATCACGTTATATGGGAGTGTCAGTGCACAGCCATTTTTAGATCTCTCCAGAGATGTTCAGTCTGGTTCAAGTCTGAGCTCTGACTGGGCCCCTTGGGGACATTCACAGAGTCATTCTGTAGACACTCCTTTGTTGTCTTTGGCTGTGTGCTTAGTGTCATTATCCTGTTGGAAGATCAACCGTCGTCCCAGAACGCTCTGGAGCAGGTTTTCATCAAGAACGCCTCTGTACATTGCTGCATTCATCTTTCCTGAACAGTCTCCCAGTTCCTGCTGCTGAAAAACATCCCCACAGCATGATGCTGCCACCACCATGCTTCACTGTAGAGATAGTATTGGCCGGGTGATGAACGGTGCCTGGTTTCCTCCAGACAAAATGCTTGGTATTCAGGCCAAAGAGTTCAATCTTTGTTTCTCATGGCCGGAGAGTCTTTCGAGTGCCTTTTGGCAAACTCCAGGAATGCCGTCATGTGCCTTTTACTGAGGAGTGGCTTCCGTCTGGCCACTCTACCATACAGTTCTGATTAGTAAAGTGCTGCAGAGATACCTGTTGTTCTGGAAGGTTTTCCTCTCCACAGAAAACCGCTGGAGCTCTTTCAGAGTGAACATTGGGTTCTTGGTCACCTCTCTGAATAAGACGCTTCTCCCCCGATCACTCAGTTTTGCCGGGTGGCTCTGCTCTAGGAAGAGTCCTGGTGTTTCCAAACTTCTTTCATTTACGGATGATGGTGGTCACTGTGCTCATTGGGACCTTCAATGCTGCAGAGATTTTTCTGTCCCCTTCTCCCTATTTCTGTGCACCGATACAATCCTGTCTTGGAGGTCTACAGACAATTCCTTGGACTTCATGGTTAGGTATGTGCTCCGACATGCACTATTATGTCTGTGGGACCTTCTATAGACAGGTGGGTGCTTCTCCAAATCATATCCAATCAACTGAATTGATCACAGGTGTTCATGTGATTTTTTTTTCCCATTTCTTTTTTAAATAAATTTGCAAAGATTTCAAACAAACTTCTTTCACATTTGTCATTATATTGTTTGTAGAATTTTGAGGAAAATTATGAATTTGATCCATTTGAAAATAAGGATGTAACGCAACAAAATGTGGAAAAAATGAAGTGCTGTAAACCCTTCCAGGTGCACTGTACTGGGGAAGTGGTGGTTTAGTGGTCAAGGCATTGGATCTCAAGGTTCATTTCTCAGACACACCAAACTGCCACTCATGGGCCCCTGAAAGGGCCCTTAATCCTATAGCTGCTTAGTTGTATGAACGAGTTAAATCAAAGTCTGGAGTCGGTCCGCCAAATGCCATAAATATATGAAGACCTTAATTTTGTGAGCACAAAGCAGGCAAGGAAAAACTGGAGAAGAGTGAATGAGTCATCTCCTTCTTCTTCTTTCGGTTTCTCCCATTAGGAGTCGCCACAGCGGATCATCCGTCTCCATACCCCCTCTCCTCTTCATCTGCCTCTTTCAACCCAACTACCTGCATGTCTTCCTTCACCACAGCCATAAACCTCCTCCATGGTCTTCCTTTTTCTTCCTTCCTGGTGTCTCCATCCTCAGCATTCTCCTACTGATATACCCCATGTCCCTCCTCTGCACATGTCCAAACTATCTCAATCGCTCCTCTCTCACCTCGTCTCCAAAACATCCTACATGCGCTGTCCCTCTAATAAACTCATTTCTAATGTTTATTATTAAAAAATTCTAAATAAGTTTGGGGCATCTTTCATCTTCTTCACCATCTGATTGATCACAGAGCTGTTTCACATCCCATCTATAATCCTTCCTTCTAACAGAACACCTTCACCTCTCCTCCCTGACTAATTCGCCCAGGGTATTTCTTGCCATTACCCTTACCATCTCTGCAGGATGGGTTCCTGAGATAAAGTGGGTCTGGATGAAGCAGGTCCCACCTTTGATCTAGGAGATAAAATGGTAGATCAAACGCGAGCGTGTCTGCGCTGAAGCTTAATTCATCTGCCATACAACCAGCCAGATTTATAGCCGGCTATCAATCGCCTCCGCCTGCAACTTGGAGTGCACTAGAAAAGGGCGTAGAGGCCATTATTCCCGTGCACTCTGTTATTCACTTCGGAGGGAGCACACGCCGGTTTAGGACGCGACCCTGTGTTATGGACTCAACTTTTCATTTGTAAGCACTTGCTTTTTTTTTATTTTTTATTTTTTGAGATGACGTATTACCGAGAAATTATATATTTTTTCCAACATAAATTCGTTCTGAAGTCTTTAATAGACCTCACAGTATCTTATTATTAGAAAAATAAAATAATCAGCGCACTAGCTGAAGCTAACGGTGATAGCAAAGACGCGTTCAGTGCACAAAGCAGAACCTGTTTGTGTGCATTTGTGCAGTAAAAGTATTATATAATAGTACAAATTTGAACTTATAATACAAAATACATTTCGCATTTGTGGTGTTTTTTATGTAAACCTAAAACAATTTAGCAACGATAGCAAGCTAGCGACGTTGTTAGCCTAACGTGAATGATTTAGCTTAGCTA
The DNA here is from genome assembly GCF_014805685.1 of Silurus meridionalis. Classification (NCBI taxonomy): domain Eukaryota; kingdom Metazoa; phylum Chordata; class Actinopteri; order Siluriformes; family Siluridae; genus Silurus; species Silurus meridionalis. Next base: position 9,506,242 of record NC_060912.1, on the reverse strand, counting down.
GCCGAATGGTTGCTCCATGACCTTAAAAATGCGTAAACACGCAGAATTAAAGTCGGTATAAATATATATACACGGAGAATAAATAAATGTTTACCATCGTACTGAGTCGGTCGAGTCGAGTTCCGCTAAGAACCGCTAAAATATTCCCCGGCCTGAAAACTTACACTATACTGAAGCTCTTGGGTTGTTAGGGACAACTATTTGGCAGGAAGTTCAGAATGCGCATGCGTAGTAACGACCGCGCGGCTTCCGCTTACTAACGCTTTGATATTTTAACCTAGTTTTATTTTTGAATTATTAATCATGAAAAGAACAAACTTGGAAATAAAATTGCTGATAAATACACTATGTATATAGATACTAAATACTGACGATTAATACACTAAGCATGTACTATGTATTTATAATAATATTAATAATAATAATAATAATAATAATAATATCATTTTAGTTTTTTATTTTGTTGTGAATATTGATAATAAATAAACTATATATTCATATAACCATGTATATAATAATAATAATAATAATAATAATAGTAATAATAATAATAATAATAATAATAATAAAAGAATAGGGACTATTATTACTATTATTATTATTATTAGTAGTAGTAGTAGTAGTAGTATTGTTGTTTGTTTTTGTTGTTGTGAATATTGATAATACACTATATTTATTTAAACATATATACAATAGTTTTTTGTTGTGAATAAAATGTATGAGACATACTATGTATATATGTAAACAACAATAAAAAAAATGCTATTATTATTATTATCATTATCAGCATCATAGTTATAATGCAAAAAAAATTAATGTATTACAATATTTATTAACTCTCAGTAACTGCTGGTCAAGATTGCAGTAGATCACAACCTGTCCCAGAAACACGGAGATAACGAATCGACTAACTAACTAACCAATTAACCTACTAAATAGTAATTAGCACTACTACTACTACTACTACTAATAATAATAATAATAATAAGACTGCTCTATCCTGGTGAGGATTGCAGTAGATCCAGGCTCTATCCAAAATGCAATGGATATCAATAATAATAATAATAATAATAATAATAATAATAATAATAATAATAGATGGCACTAATCTAATAAACAATATTAATATCAGACCAACATCAGAAAAATGGTGGATCAGATATCTTTAATTTGCAGACATGTCAAAATATATTGAACAAACTATGTATAAAGACTCGACTAATGTTCATGCGTGTGAATGAAAAGAAAAAAAAAAGTGACACAAATGCAGCACCTGGAGCACCAAACATTTCTTTAATAGATTTAACATTAAATAAACATTACAGTGTAACAATTCTAAAAAACCTCCAAATCAGCAATTTGGTACAGAATGCCATGTAAAATAAATATACATGTAAATGCATCAAATAAAGTGATAAACTTCCAAATATGGAAGAAAATAAACTCGTGTTATGCTTCTACAGAAAGTTAAGATTGGTCCAACAAATGCAGTACAAAACAAATGCACCTTTTTATTTATTAACCTATGAAAGGCCTGTCGAACGTTACTGTCGTTTCTCTTTAATAGGAGAAGGAGTCTAGAAATATTTCTAACCATCTGCTGTTCAGTGTAAAGCCATATTGCATTGCACAGTAGCAAAGTTTTGTAGGAGCGTAACGGGATGAAAAGAAATGCACACAGATGACGGCGTGCGTAAAATATTCAAAACAGGCAACGTTTGTGCGTTGAAAGGTTCGTGGTTCTCTCAGTGCTCGACCCTGAACGGGTCTACATGACACATCCGTCTGAAGGACTCGTCACCATTATACTTTATATTTTACATTATTATTATTATTAAAATAAAGCCAATTTTCTGTTTGAATGGTTTTGTATTAAGACTCGATTTACATAAGCAGATATCACAGTATATAAGTGCTGGCTTTGTGCTAAAGCATAAAGGAAGTCCTCGTAAGACAGAACGTTAAAGATATCTAGTAAATAACAGGCAGGAGATTATGGAGATGGAGATCAAATCAGCTACTCTGTGAGAGAAATATCAGCTAAACCCTGGAACTAATGCAGGATCGGGAAATTTTCACTGTGAAACTCTCACGCTGTCAGATTTCTCCTTCTCGTGTGTAATATTGCAATAAAGTACCATTTACTTGACTTCGCAAAGTTTTGATCAAATGCAAAAGAAAAAAAAGAAAAAAATCCAAAAGGCATCTAAATCAGTGCCATGCTCTTTATCCAAAGCCTGGCCAGTACAGTCATTTAAACATCCAGGCACTTCTTCTCCTCCCCCGCAATAAGGAATATCCTCGTCCAGACACTTGGCACACGTTTCTTTTCATGGCTGAAGCCCATTTCTTAAAGAGACGTGACTCTCTCTCTCAAGGTCTGTAAACCTCACATGAGCAATCACAGCCGTCCACAGTGAACTCTTATGTGCCTCTGGTCCCTCGTGTGCTGAGGTTACAGTATAGCTCGTCTTGTGCAGGATATTCGGTCTGGAATGTGGGAAGACCGGAAAAAGTCTACTGGAAGGCGAAGTCGGCTGGAGGGCCGTACGAGAAGCCGGGGAAAGCGCCGGCCGCCTCTCGGACGCTGCTCGTCACGTGCAGGTTGTCGGAGTTGCACACAGACATCGAGACTGGTAATTGAGTGAACTCGGGGTCGAAGTGCCGCAAGTCAGTGGGCCCCGTCTGCAAACATATACATATATATAGATTTTTAACAGGATTTTATTAGCTTAGATTTTTAAATTTGAGACTCTGTGGAAGCCATGATTTAAGGTGCTGTATTGTATGTCTATGCTAGTGATCTTTAGTATTTGGATATCTTTGGCTTACCACTGAGGGGATAAAAGGAGGTGTGATCTTCCTGGCCATCAGGTCGTCCCAGTGGATGGGTGAGAAGAAGCTGTGGTTCTTGAGTTCCAGCTAAAGTGAGCATAATGACAATGTACTTTAAAATCACAAGGATTTTTTTTTTGCATACATAAACATTTCTGTAGACTAGACTAGGCTTAGGTCTGGACTTTAAACCAGTTTAAAGGCTGGTCTAGGTGTTTGTAAATTAGGTTAATTGTATGTATTAGAATTAATCTTAGGAGGGCAAAAAAGTCCAGGGACCACTTACGAAGTCATCCTTGGCTCCCAGCCTCTTAGTGCGGTCCTTCTGCAGAAGCCCTTCGAGCAGCTCGCGTCCAGCATTGGACACGTTCGGCTTCAGCACCAGAGACTTGTGCAGGATGTTGTTGTACATCTCGGCTGTGTTGCGACTATAGAAAGGAGGCTGGAGAGAAAGACAGAGACGGGGGTTCTAGTATACAATTGGAAGTGTATTTAATATCTCATTAGCTCTCAAACGTGGTGAATTTGGACTTACCAATCCGTACAGCATCTCATAAAGGACGGACCCCAGGCACCACCAATCCACTGTGCGATCATACGCTTGCTTCTGAAGGACCTCCGGTGCCAAATACTGCAGGTACGTAAAAGCGTAAAATCAGCGACAAGAATTCAAAACGTGTTATCAAACTGTACCCGGAAGAGAGCGCAGGACGGTATGTGCTTACCTCTGGGGTTCCACAGAATGTAGTGGTCGTGTCGTCGGGTTCAAGTCCCTCCTTACACAAGCCAAAATCTGTGAGAACTATGTGGCCCTGAGAGTCCAGGAGGATGTTCTCCGGCTTGAGATCTCTGTAAGGGAATGAATTATTTGACTCATTAGATTATTGATTTTTGATTATTTATTGATTATATTACCTAGTTGGTTGGTTGGTGGATTTGTTTGAATTGTGTCCACTAGGGGGAGCACAACACACACACCTGTAAACAACGTGAAGGGAATGGAGGTAGCCGAGAGCGCTGGCGATCTCAGCAGCGTAGAAACGAGCTCTGGGTTCGAGGAAGATCCTCTCTCGCTGAAGGTGGTAGAACAACTAAAGGAAGACATTAGAGAATAGCAAAAAGGTCAAGGTCTCATGTCCAGACTCAATGTTGCTGCATTGATCTTCTGCCATATATACAGATGTTAAATGAGTATTTCTATTACAGAAAATCAGATCATTACCTCGCCTCCATTGACATAATCCAGCACAAAGTAGAGCTTGTCGGTGGTCTGAAAGGAATAATGAAGCCCCACCAGAAACGGGTGTTTGAGGTTCTTCAGCAGAACGCTGCGTTCAGCCATGATATGCTTTTGCTGAAGAAAGAAAAGAAGGTGTTACTCAATATCATGATATTTTACCACAGGAAAAACAATACAAAATGTAAGAACTTAAGAAATACTCGTTCTTGGCGGTTTTCTCACCTCTTTCTTCTTCAGAATGATCTTTTTCTGGAGCACCTTCACAGCATAGTACTGATCAGTCTCCTTGTGTCTCGCCAGTAGAACCTACACAATATAGATTTACGGTAAGTTCGAGTTCGTCGAGACGTTACACGGATCACGAGGAAATACTGAGAAAATCGGACACCACTTACTTTTCCAAAACTCCCCTTGCCGATGATCTTCAGGTAATCAAAGTCACAGGGTTTTATTCTGAAAAATACATCAAGACAATCAGGAACCAAAGAAGCCCAGAATATCTACTGCAACGAGCAATAAAATCAAATCGACATGAATTGTATGGCTTTACTTACTGAACTTCGTCGGCTAGCGAGCTCCTTGGGGAGGTCAGGATCATCTGGATCAGAGAAACATCAATCAGAAGTGATGATTTTCAAAGCATTTAGGAACAATACGACAGATTAATCCTAAGAAGGTGTATTTAAGATACCATTTGTGCCAAAATGAATACAAAACATCGATTGAATCAGAAATTCTTGGAATCTGCTGAGAACTCTGTGTTTCCAAATATCCATGGGAAAACTCATGACTGGCATCATGAGCTGTTGCTTTGGTCCAATTACAGAATTGATCAACTTCTGCTGTTTTTACATTTTTGGCACAAATAGCATTATTTTTTTTTGGTGCCTACCTGGGGTGATCCGAAGTCACTATCTCTGCCCATTTCCTCGTTCTGGTTCTCGTCAACCTTCAGGAAATGGTCTACTTGAGAACTGTAAAAGAAGGTAGAGAACGACAATGAAACCACTAGGTGGCGGTGTGTGTTTTTTTCCACACTGAAATCAACATCCTGGAGGTGCTCTGATAAGATCAGTGCCACATGAGTTCATATTTTTCTTGCATTCTTCACAGTTTTTCATTTCTCACGAGACCAATACTCTCTCAGTGGCGAGTCTGAAAGGAATTTTTTCACGATTTCTGTGACTGAGCTCACAGGAAGGTACAAAAGAGCCGGAGCTATTCACGTGTAATAGATTTAGACTAATATGTTCGTCTAGGGGACATGAAGGATTTACTCCAAGATGCTTATGGCGGTCTAGAGGCTGGAGCGCAGGCGGGCCAAAGAGATTATTCCGGGTTTTTCATTGTGCAACACAGAGATTATGCTATTAAGAGAAGGTACAGATGAACTCAGGGTGGGATTAGTGCACTGATTTACGCTGACCTCAGTTCAGTCCAGATAAAAAAGAGCAGATCAAATGAATGAACAAATGAATGAACAAAGAGCTCGAGACTCAGGTTCAATATCTAAATATCTCAACTGGACAAACATCTCGAAACACTTACTGTTGGCAGATGTGAGGGTTGGAGACCAACTTCTGAATGAAGTCATTCAAGCCCATCTTCCTTTCTTTGATGAAGGCTGTAAAAAAAAAAGATACAATGTTGTTTATTTACATGTGGACCTTCATCCAAAACCCAACGAGAAAAAGAAGTCTTCTCGAATTATTAATCTCCTCATGCTCCATGATCTGCTGTATCTTCTATGAGTTGGCCATGACTCACTCACTAAACTCAGGCCATAAACCTCACTCCAAATGACAAATTAGTACTTTGTTGTTCTTTGTATATTGTTTTCAGCATGGTATCTCTAATCCTACATCTTCCTGTGTTCCTGGACTGGAAGGAACTTGTGGTACGCCTTTAATTTAGAGTCAAACTTTCCATTCAGGACCAATAAGAAGGATGTTTAGGAATACACAAGGACGTACCATCAGAGACAACCAGAAGAAAAAACAGTATCTGATATCTGTATATTAATTAAGTGTACTGTAGATTGGACCTTTTATGCCCTAAAAGCTGATTATAGTAACATCAGTGGTCCTTAAAGTCTATTTCTGTGCCTGGAATTACATTTTAAAGGTCAAAATACAGTATAGTGCTTATTACTTTTACTAAAAACATAATGACAGGGTGCAATTTTTTGTAGTCAATAAAACAAAAAAGTATACAATAATGATACAATGTTATGTTTACATATTTTTTGTTTCAATAGAATAAGCCTTTTTTTAAACACATTTAAAATCCAATCGTTTTCTTCTTCTTCTTTGAGGTTTTGGTTTAATTAATTAATTGCATTCGATCATTAAATGAATGAATTGGTTAATTAATAATAAATGTCTTATGGACTTTATTCTCTGATATTCGGTACATACCGGTGAGCACAGTCACGATCCCCCGCATCTTGCAGTAAGTCAGATCACAGCGAGTTTCCGTTACAGCCATTTTTTTGTAACAACAATCTGATCACCGAGTGGGGTAATTAATCCGAGTGGAATGAATCGACCAGGAGAAGCAGTTTAGAGTGTAAATTGATATAAATCAGCGCGCGTGAAAACACAGACTCCTCTGACTCCCGGTTTCTCTCTGTGGATCTCAACCGCTCGCGCCGCGCTCCGCACTTTATAACGAGTAGGACAGGGAGGCGCGGTGGAGACGTCACGCGCGTCACTCGCATCCGTGACGTCGCGGGAAGTCTCGCTCGGGGTCTCTGAGGGGGAGTCTCTCTCTCTCTCTCTCTCTCTCTCTCTCTCTCTGTATCTCTCTATGCCTCGATGTGTCTGTCTCTCTTTACCTCTCTCTGTCTTTCTCCATGTCTCTCTGTGTCTGTCTGTCTGTGTCTCTGTCTGTCTGTGTTTCTGTCTGTCTTTCTGTGTCTCTCTCTCTCTCTCTCTTTGTCTGTGTCTGTCTCTCTGTATCTCTCTTTGTCTTTCTCTCTGTCTTTCTGTGTCTCCCTGTGTCTGTCTTTCTGTCTGTCTTTCTGTGTCTCTCTCTCTCTCTCTCTCTCTCTCTTTGTCTGTCTGTCTGTCTGTCTGTCTGTCTCTGTATTTCTCTCTTTGTCTGTCTCTGTGTCTTTGTCTGTCTGCCTGTCTCTGCCTCTCTGTCTGTCTCTCTGTCTGTCACTGTCTGTCTCTCCGTGTCTCTGTCTGTGTGTGTGTGTGTGTGTGTGTGTGTGTGTGTGTGTGTGTGTGTGTGTGTGTGTGTGTGTGAGCGAGAGATCCCTAAAGAGAAACTCCACCCAGAATCACATTACATTTTACCTTAAAATATTTGCCCCGTGTGTATTGCTGCTGCTCACTCAGCGTGTTCATCACAATAATGAGAGATCCAGCTGTGAGGTAGAGCAAACGTTGGACTCAATATTACAGAATGAAATGCGACTCTACCCTCGAGGCAAAGCTGCAACTTTACTGATCTGAAGATCAGGGTTTCAAACCCCAGCACTGCCAAGATGCCACTGTTGGGCCCTTAAACTTCTCTGCCCTTCTTCTTAACAAGCTGGGATGTGCCAAGAAAGGCTTTCAATGTATATGTGACAAACAAAGCGTCGCTTTCGTTCTTACTCATTTCCTGGCCTTTAAACACCAAAAACCACAAAACGCTCCATCAACCTGGGTTAGTCGCCAGAAACTAGCAATTCTCTCACTGAGTACAAAGTAACATGACATTGACATGGCCAATATCGACATCTCTCGACATCTCTGAAAAACAACGTAAAGTTCCCCTTCTCTACTTTTACAGCAGTCCTGGCTTTAGAGATGTTTATTTATAGACACAGTACTTGATTAAATCTATCAGACTGGCCAAGATAATAATCAGCATTAGAGCCTGATAACTGCACCATTTATTTCCACCGAATAGTTTGTTACTAAGCTACTCACTGTTCTCCTCGGGCTAGCTTATTAAAGTATATTTTATTAGCCTCACATGCAAACAAAAGGCCTTTTCCACTTCATGCAACATCCCAATGTGGAAAATTATATATTACTTTTCTTATCTCCAGTATAATGCAGTACAAAGCCAGAGCAGCTTGATATTGATTACAGTAAAAATGCAATTCCTATCCTCCAAACAGAAAACGCTAAATATGAAATTTCTACTTATTAACTACAATTTGGCCTCAAACCAACATGAGTCTTCTTACTGTGTACATGTAAATCATTTATACTGTATATTACATTTGTAAAAATCCACTACTTCACTCATCACCACTTACCTAGCTGAATATCTGGTTACTAAGAAACGATTAATATGCCAGTTTCTGTGTTTTTTTCCCAATTTTCCCCAATATGACTTGGCCAGTCAACTCAGTGGTTAAGGCATTGGACTTTGGATCAGAAGGTCACAGGTTCAAATCCCACCACCACCTGCCACTGCTGGGCCCTTGAGCAAGGCCCTTAACCATCCCCTGCTCAGTTGTAAGTCGCTCTGGATAAGGGTATGCCATAAATGGTATGTAAATCCTTACAATTTAACAATGAGAAAAAAAACTAAACAAACTGTAAGATTTTGGATCAGATTTCAATAATACAATGTGTTTTTTTACATAACAAGACATTATTGATCAATATAATGAGGATGAATCAATTAGCAATCAGTATACCAATAAATATAATGTTTAATTTAATGTTTGAGAGATTCTATAGAGCTTACAATACGTATAGAGTCTTGTACTGTACTCCCGGGGAAAATAAAACGTAACAAATATTGAGTGTAACAACAAATCATTGGTCTGAAAATACGCAATATTCGCAATTGAACAAGTGAAAAAGATAATAATGATTATAATGATGTAAAATTAACACCAAAAATAACTAACACATGTCTGGGAGTACAAAATCAATTTCCTTGTGGGTTTCTTTTCTGTATAATTTTATAATTATTTGTTGTTAAGATCATTCAAAGCATCATATTTTCCCATTCTGGATTGGGCCCATTTTTTTTCTAAGCAGGAATAAACTTTTTTCTAGGCCTACATGGCAGCTGATGTAACTGCATTACATAACTCTGCTTTGAGCGCTGGAAAATCACCAAACATTACTAAACCCACACATGCAGAATCACAGCTATCCACAAAGAAATGACAGAAAGTTTGCTGTAACACCGCAAAGAGCGACAATCAAAACTTCACTGTGGAATGAAAGAATATACGATATAGTCCTTAATTCAATGGACCATGTTGTACGTCATACAGCGTATCTATAATACCCCTGACCTGCTTCACAGACATGAATCTCATATGAAATCTTTTTATATAATCTACTCCTTATTTCTCCTCATTTCTCCTGATAGAGTCTGAGATCAAGGTCATGGTGATGCTCAGATGATTTTATGAAAAGCCAAATGCTATAAGATGAGCTCTGTCAGGTTTCTTCCATTTGTCTAGGCCCTGGTGATTCATTAACCATGTACATTATGTAACCGTGTGTTACAGTTTTTCTCAGTTGCTTAATATTTGCAAACCAGTAAGTGCATTTCTCAAAACAATTTGAACAAACAGCATTGGATTTCTTGCAAAAGCCTGTACTTTTCTCCAAATCCATGGTTCATCTCTCAAAAGTAAGCATTTGTTTCAATAAACATCTCATTCCCATTTGAATCAGAAGTCCTTTTGTTATTGTTCACAAATAAGATTACATTTTGAGAAAAATCGAGAAAAACTGTAATAATAATAATAATAATAATAATAATAATAATAATAATAATAATAATGAACACCCCAACCCCCTTTTAAAATACTATATTTAAAATATTAGAAAAACACCGGAATATATGAAGCAAAAATACACCAAAACTAATTCCAGGAAGTTGCATCAGTCAGATTTTTCCTGTAGATCATGTGAAGAACAAAATGTTTTTAAAAAAACTTTTTTTCAGTTTCAATCATAATGTGATATTGACTCATGAGACCACATAAAAAAACATCATCCTATTACCCAAATTGCAAATTGGTATTTTGTAGTCTGAAAATATATTAGTCAGTTCAAAAATGTATTTTGAGTTAATTTTTTGCAATGTCTTCATTGCATTAGCATGGATGATTTTGTGTGGTAATAATATGTAAAAAACTAAAACAAAAACATTTTTTAAACAAATTCATTTTAAAAATTAGATTTGAATGCAAGAAATCCCTGGGTCAATGGTTCAATCTCTAATGTTTAATAATGAAACAAAAATACATTTATCAATTAATATATACCATTATATTAATTATTGATATATTTTGCTTGGACAAAAATGTCTACATGAATAGAACTAACTAGAACACACAATGTGAAGGATGTCGTCATTCTGAAAGCCTCACAAACCATATGAAATCCAGTCAGTTCATTTCATTTTCAACACTAGTTTGTGTTTACTGTTTACATGCGAAGCAGAATCATGGAAGGTGATTAACACATCATCTCATCACACAATACATTGCTGGATCCAATCATTAAACACAACTGTCAAGTCACTGGTTAGCAAGCTGTAAGATGAGGAAGTTTCTCTTCAACTGTTCCTGTTGTAGTTTACATAAAAGTTTTAGGGATTTCCAGTCAGAATGTTTAAGGGATTCCCCTATAAACAGATTTCATAATAAAACACCCACCAAAAAAAAAAAAGAAAAAACCGTCCACACTGCTTGTTTGCTCAACGATGAATCATAACAGTAGATAAATAATAAGTTGTAAACAGTTCACAGAGAAGAGGTATTCCCCCGGCTGAAGGCTTTAATTATTCACTTTCATCGCTACAGTATTCTTTTACAGCGATCATATAACCAGACTTGATCTCAGACTATCTTTGAACAACTCTACTTTTTTTTTTCCATCTTGCTATCGCCTTTCCCGTGGCACACTTTTAGTATGCTGGGCCCCATGCTCTCTCCTACATGCCAGGTGGCCATGCCAAGAGACTTCGTTTCCGTCGTAGCACCCTTCTAAGCGAATCAGCCGTGCTACTCTGGGTGTTGTTGCCATGGAGACAGCAATCTCGATCTCATTTTTGTGCATATTTGCATTGACAGGAAGTGTGTTGCTGAGTTTGGGTTCCCTTCTGTCACGCTCTAGAAGGCTCGTCAGAAAGACCACATTATCCTGTGTACTACTGTTTGTATATATCTGCTGCTGAGGTGTTAAGGGAACTTTATTAATATATTGTTCCCTGATTGAACAGTCTGTACAGCTGGGCCTAATAGGAAGGCTCACAGTAATCCTGCGTGATATAATTGCTAAGGACTAAATGTTGTTTTTACATCCTTTACATGAATCCTTGATACTAAGTTATTAGAGAGGCAGATTGAGGGGCACAATGGAGCTTTAACATTAACGTTTTTCTGATAATTTACTGTCCAAACAACCAACTACTGGCTAACACCGAACCTAACATGCAAGTAAACAAAAACTAGCATCAGCGCCAACATTCAGGGTAACTCAAATAACGATACAGGCTTGAACTTAATTAGTAATAGGAGCACAATGCTAACACAGAATCCAGCATCATAGTAAGCAAAACCAAACACTTATCTAAAAAAAATGGCTAACCTATTATTAATAGCTAAGACTGAAATTAAATTAGCCATATGAAACATGCTCACACGGAAACTAGCATAGTGAATAAATAAAAAAAAAAATCACACACACAGTTAGACTCAACTCAAATTTTATTATATTTACTAGTGATGAAGGCTAACACCCCAAATTGTGCTAGCGTCAAACATATATTATAATAATATGAATACTATGCTAATATGAAAACTAGCAATTATAGCAAGCGAGCTAAAAACCCACATCCATCTTAAATCCACTTCCTATTTTTACTTAATGTAACTACTTAAAAGGTCACAGATAACAATTGTGCTAGCATGATGGTTTACTATATAGGACTTAATTTGCATAATTAGTAATAGAGGTGTAGGAAGGAATTAATTGGATGGTGGTAAATTTTGCATGTTGTCTTTCTCAATTTAATTCCAGAAAGCTCTTTAATTGGATTTCATGCATGGACAGTGGCTCCCGGCAGCTTTATTAAATTAATAATGGTACATTATGTTGTATAGCAATTTGAAGGTTGCAAAATATGAGACATTTTCTAGAATACAGAGGTTCCTGTTTCCAGGAAGCACCTCCTACAGGTGTAGTAAAATGACCTAAAGTGCACAAATAAACAGGATCTGCAGCTGTGTACACATCCTGCTTCTGATGTCTCATATAGGTTTTGTGGAACAGTTCCCAAGATTCAGTTCATTTCTTTTTTTTCGTACATTAAGCTTCTGTGAAAAACGTCGTCGATGTTCCAGTAAAGCAACACAACAAGTATCTTACATTAACATTTCCATATATATATGATTATTCACTTCCTCTTTTCTAAATGACAGGATTCTGCTCATATAACAGGAAGAAAAAAATGGTGGAAAACATGGATTAACACTAACGTATTTATTATTTATATATTCATAGGTTGGAGGTTAGTGGCTTCTGGCTATGAGAGAGAGATTGTGGAGGAGAAGATTAGAGTAGCACAACATCATTTGTCTGGGTGGGTCTGAGAGAGTGAGAAAAAGAGAGAGGGCTGGCTGTCCATTCTGGTTAGAGATTATACATGAAATGGAACAGGGAAAGAGATAAGAGAAAGAAAGAGCGATATTAAAGAGAACAATTGCTGTGAAAGAACACCAGTAATCCTGCTTCTATGGTCTTATATGGAGAAACAAAGGTAAAAGGAGCTTTATGTGTTAATGAGATGAATAGTTCATCGCAAATGAAGACCAGGGAAATGACAGAACAGAAGAATAATTGTTTATACAGATTTATGATGTAATGTTTATGCTATTTGATGGTGTATCAAAGATCAGAATGAATTTAAACATTAACAAGGCAAAGCAAGCAAGGCAAATTCCATCCCTTCCTCTCACCTGACCCACCCATTTCTGAATAAACCTACACGTCTTATGAGTTTCCTGTTTGGAAAAATTGATCAAACTTAAAATACTTTAGTCCCTCCTAAAGGTGGAGCAAATTTCAGGGCTGGAAAGATATCTTCAGAAGCCCAAAAATGAAGAATGTAGCCAGATCTACTTCATAATAAAAATGTAAATACATTTTTCTATGGCATTGACCATTTTTAGTAATAATACTGATATGGAAACAATTTACAAGTTACAAACTACACCTTTAAAACATGGCTGGTAATTTTTGTATTTTAAAGAAAATCTTATATTTGGGTGAATTTAGCTCTTTTAATGCAAACAAATAATCATTTTAAGTCCACTGGCTCAGCAATGTTTCATCTTAACTAAAAAAAAGCTTCTTACCTATGAAGGATTTCTTTTTTCCAGTCTTCATGTCCACGTAGGTGTGTGTATGTGACAGTACGAGTCCTCCTCTGAGTGTGTCTATGAGTTAAACCCAGGATGTAGTTAAAAACCGTACGTTTTCTGGCCGCAGTTTTAGCGCGTCAGGATCTTCATTACATTTCTCTCACACTGCTGTCTTTCAGTGTGGCTCTAATGCAAGCGGCAGCACTGACCCGCACCTGTCCTCACCTATTGTTCCTGTTCCTCATGTGCATGGGTGAAACAAAAGCACCAGGTGTCAAGTAACACAGTGTCTCATGAGCATCCTTCTCTCACCCTGGGAAAACCGGTGTCTAGGTTACACCAATTACACACACAGAGTCCTAAAGAGCACCCTTTTGATTGCACCATGAACTTTTAATAACTTCCCCAGTCCTCCTCTTGTTCCCTTTGGGAGCTACAGTCTGACGAAAAACACAACGCTGTTGCTCCTCAGGTTGGAACTGAACAGTGTCTTTTTGCTGGGACACAGCATTTCCGTGGCAGGCAAATTATGTGTGTGCACCTGCACTCGCTCAAGAGGCAGGGCAAAAATGGGCACTGATGACGTTCAGTAGACCTCGATGGATGAATATGTATTTTGTAAAAATAGATATCCACATGGGAGTTGGTTTTAACTTAAGGACTCTGTACTGTATGTACCCTGCAAAGATTTAGCCCATCAATCAATACAATGGTGTCAAGATTATGCCTCAAGACAAAGGACTATATTACCCATCAGCCCCTGCATGTCACTTATCACTCACAACTGTTTCTTGTCACCTTGTCCGTAATTAATCCTATACAAAGTTAGCAATTTATCACGTCATAAAGAATGTGTAGTTATTGCTAGCTTAGTTACTATACAATTGACAATGGAGAAAAAACTCAACGATCTTGAACATAGAACAAAATAGTGAAAATCTTCCAGTGTAGAAGTATTGGAATGCTGGGTGCAAAATCCCAGAATGCAATGCATTGTATAGTGTATGATGAACTACAGTTAATCAAGTTAATCAAGATCAAACCCTACGAACATGATGAGGATAAAAGTCAAAGCGGATATGTTTATAAAAGAAGAGGTAAAAGAGCTAAACAAAAAAAGTACTAAAACTCCGCTGCATCGCTCTTATCACCATCATCATCATCATCATTTCCTGTATCAGACATAAATCAAGAGCTAAATCCATCACCACTCTCAGCAGTTATTATGTCTAATTTAGGAAACCGTTCTTGGGTTTCTGTCAGAATTCCATTTAAAACAATTTCCTCCTGTCCAATGCTTATTGAGAGTTGGGAGGAAACTGGAGAACCAAGAGGGTGAGGTTCCTCCCAACTCCCAATAAGCATACAAGTCAGGAAATCTGATGAACTGGTCCAACGTGTATTCCTGCTCCGAGGACAGACCTACCTTGACTCTGACTAAGATAAAGCACTTGATGAAAAACATGATCTCATTATGTACTACATTTTCAATATACAAAAAAAAATTTGCGAAACGAGTATTTGAATCTAAACTGTACACAACAGTAACAAAAAAATACCTCTTAAAGAGTCTGGATATGACCGAGCCACTTGAAGCCCCATGTGGTGAAGCATAATGTGCAAAAATGTGTTGAATTTCAATCACGTTTCCTTTCATGGATTTCACGCCCGCTTCATGTGAGGCAATCACGCTCTGATTACTCCGCCTGTGGGTTTTAATAGCTGGGTTTTTAATAGCCTTTGGTTAATGGAGAGATTCCACCTTGTGCTGTAGGTGAAAATTGCTACTGCAGGGTCGTGGAAAATAACCGGCGCATATCAGTGATATAAAGCGATGGAACGGAACTCGTGTAGTGGCTTCATGGGAGCTTTAATGAACCGCTGCTTTATTATGTCCATTATTACATTCCCAACTCCATGGCCACCCCGCTATTTATTACCTTCTACATTACATGCAGGCATCCAATCAGCACAAAAACAACTACGGCATCGATGCCACTTCATTAATTCCTGCAGCAGCAGCAGCGCCTCTAATAAATTGTTTCCCCCAATCATAATCGAATGCTTTAATGGAGGATGTGAGTGTGCCGTGTGCTCAGTGCTTTTTATGTACATAAATCCCATACGATTTACTAGTGAGCAGAGTTTTCAGGAAGGAAACCTGTGAAGGTGTGAAAAGGCAATCAAGTGAACTCATGTAAAGCCAGGTGATATCATGGGAACGATATGAGAAAACATAATATGAGAAATATGAGAAGGTCTTCCACATAAAAATCTGCATAAAAAACAAACCGTTTATATGATAGATTTACCCTGTAAGCACAAACGTATTGGGACTGCATTTGGGGGCAGTAGCATGAAATTTTTCATTCACTTATACCAGGAGACCCAAAACGGTTACAGCATTACAATATTCCTGTGCACAAAGCCAATTCCATGAAGATATGCTTCAAAGTTCTTGAGTGACCTGTTATAGAGCTCTGACCTCAACCCTATTGAACACCTTTGGGATGAATGTCAACGCTGACTGCGCTGAATAAACAGACATCTCCACAAACACACTCCAAAATGTGATGGAACATCTTCCCAGAAGAGTAAAGGTCATTATTACAGTAAATGGGGCTAAATCTGGAATGGGGGATTCAGAAAGTACTTTCTAATTTTATCGTCAAATGTTCACAAGCTCTGATATACGAAAATAAATGAATAATTTGAAAAAGAATCACTTGAAAATAAGTGAATGAAGAAGTAAAAATTGGAACAAAGGAGTATCAATGGAAACATTGTGAGAAAAAACAAAACTAATTTACTTAACAGAAAAGGAAGCGTAACTATTGGAAATTTTGTAACACATGATCTTTAGTTCAGGACAAGTCCTTCTGGTTCATGATGACTATGGCTTTTTAATCATAATATGATTGAATGCCGTTTTATCACAGAATTTGCATATCAAGCCGGACAAATGAGAGTAGTTATCTGCTTAATTTATTAAACAGTTGGTAAAGCAATTCATTTCCCAACAGCAGCACTTACAGAGTTTACATAGTAAAAGCTCATTTAGGGGGACTTGTATGATGGACCCTCCATATTAAGAGAAAAGTGTGTAATTGTTAAAGCGGTGACGTTTTCTCTGAGATGTCTATGTTGTATTATTAGGAAGAAGTACATCAGTACCTGACTTCATTACTGC
This sequence comes from Silurus meridionalis, assembly GCF_014805685.1. Classification (NCBI taxonomy): domain Eukaryota; kingdom Metazoa; phylum Chordata; class Actinopteri; order Siluriformes; family Siluridae; genus Silurus; species Silurus meridionalis. The sequence goes on along the minus strand of NC_060912.1, from coordinate 9,489,634 downwards.
CATTTTAGGACATACAATAATTACAAAAATATATAACAATACAATTATAACCAAACCCCCCCAACCCTCCGTTTTGAAAGAGATATGATCATAGTCAATGTACAGAATATGTAAGAACTGTTCTACCTTATCTTGGTCTATTAGATGAAATGAAGATTTTATGGAATATAAAACACAATATTCTTTCTTCTTTTTCTGACGAATGCGAATAATGTGGAATCAATGCAATTTTTGTGTACATAAAGGAAACTCCACAGTATATCACTTCCTTATATGCAAATAAAAAGATGGAGAAAGCAATTGAAAGAAAGAGCATTATAAAATAATGTGTTGTGTAACTGCAATAGTTTGTGCAATGAAGCATAGTGGTGGCTTCAAGGAGAAGTGATCAGAGAAAGTAAGAGAGTGAGAGATGAAGAAAGAGTTTTTGTCTGCCATGTTTCCTCTCATTATTCTACACTTAACTTTCTCAACAAACAGGCCTTTACACATTATGAATGACCATCCTATTTCCAGATTTCTAACTCAGAACTTTTGTATACAATAAGTTTTTGTGTTTGTTTTCTCAGCTTCCCTTTTTTTTCACCGAGTCAGAGTCAGACAATGTTTAAAAAAAAAGGAAAAGTAGATGGGTGGAAAAATGCGTCAAATAAAGTCCTATGCTAATGTGACTTCAAGTATCATCTTCACATATTTTTTACTTTAATACCAAACTGTTCTGTATATGCTGGTGGTGCACACCTTTTTAAAATGGAACTTAATTAAGCATGGAAATCTATGCAGAAGCAAAAGGCATCTCTTGCAAAAACAGCTCTATAATGCAGGAAGTCAAAATTCCAGTCATTCAGTTGTGTATTCTCACCTGAGCTGCATGAGATGAGTAGAAAATACACTTGTAAGAAATAGGGGTGTATCCCAAATTCAGTAGAGTTGTTTATAGAATAATCCAGAGTTAAAGAAGTAAGTTTATTACAGGGTCAATGGTGTGAAATGTATCCAAGAAGATACAGCTGAATTTTCATTATAAAGATATAGAACTGTACTAGTGTGCTACCAAAATTAGCATGCTAGTGACGAGGCACACGAGTGACGTGGGTTTTTTTTTTTTGTGAAACAGCAGTGTTATCCTGTTGGGTTTGAATTATGATGAAGCCCTAAAATCTGACAGTTATCTCATCAATGCAAATGTCATCAGCGCTGCATCAAATCTGTGGCATAAAAATAGCCCCTGTTTCTCAGCCATGTGTGTCAGAAGTTAGTAGACTGAAGAACAAACGTTGACTGAAATCTATTCATTGTAAATTCAAGAATTTTCCTAGTGAAATTCCATCCCAGTGTGTTACTGATAAACAGAAGCAAACACAGTATACAAAAATAAAGACATGTGTGTGTTTGAAACAGTATTGGGATCATCCAATAATGTGGTGAAAACAGAAAGAAACGAATAGTGGAAGATGAATAAGAGGAGAGTGTTTATGAGAAGGAATGGAACAACCTGAAGAGGGGAATGAAAGAATCTTTACAAGGGAATGAACAGATGGATCTACAGAAAAGAAGACACTGAAAAGGGCTACAAAGAAAACAGAGCAGAGAGAGATACCAAAGAGAAAATGCAGAAAAGATAAAAGGGAAAACAGAAGGATGTTGCTAGAAAAAGAAAGGACAGTGGTAGTTAGGGTTAGGTAGTTAGAGAAAGGACAGGACAGAGGCAGCCAGAGGACAGAAACATCCATCGAATGAACAGGACAAGGATAACTAAAGTATGGACAGAAAAGAGGCAGCTATACAGGGACCAGGACAGAAGTAGCTGCAACAAAGACAAATAAAAGGCAAAACGAGAGCAGGAAATTAGATTTACATTTGGCAGATGCTCTTATTGAGAAAGACAACTGAGCACAAGCTGGTTAAGGGCCTTGCTCAAAGGCCCAGCAGTGACAGCTTGGTGGGGCTGGGATTTGAACTTATGGACTCATGGCAGTCCAACAACTTTACCACTCAGAAGTTTCTTTTCATATATAAAAAAAACTGAAAAGGGCATCTCTCAAATGACCTAAATGTAAATATAATTGTAAAAGAAATGGATGGAGCTGCAGACAGCATGAGCCAGAGACGGCCACTGAGAGGAAAAAAAAGAAGAGATGTAGATAACAGATGAAAGGATGGATGAAAGTAACCCAGATGGAGAGTGGTGAGTGGATGAAAGAGGCACCAGGACTGTGTCACGATTTGCATCGAGTCATTAGAGTGTGAAAGGTTCGGTGGCCAGAGGATTTGCATGAGGTGCTGTTTGCACAACAAACCAAAATAGGTCAGATTGTCCTTACAATGTGGAACTAGAACTAGCTAGTTTACTTTTGTGTGTGTGTGTGTGTGTGTGTGTGTGTGTGTGTGTGAGAGTGTGTGTGGGTGTGTGTGTATAGCTACTCCAGGTATATCTCATGATGGATAGCACTTTGTGGCTTTGTGGCATTTCTTCACTTTCTCCTCTTGTTTTCATGGTTGATTGCTGACTCAGAATAAAGAAGACACTTTCTCATTACATATTTGTCATAAACACGGTTATCTCAGATGTTCTTGCTGAATTGTAATTTTGTTCATGAGATGCACAGCTGACAGTGTGAGTGTCTGGCCTTGATACATAGAATATTACACAGGACTGGAATGCACACATAAACTTGAACATAGGATTGGTATGTGGTTTTCAAACATCCCATTTGAACATCCCATCCCGAAGACATCCTATACAATCGTGTCTCAAACTTTGTAGTAACAGTTCAAGGAGGATCCACATACGGTTTAAAAAATCTGGTCTCCCAATACATTTGTTCATATAGTATATGTATATGTTCATGTGAAACAAAAAAAGATATATAGCTGCAGAATAAATGAGTCTTTTCCAAAATGTAACCATGTTTTTTGAGAATTGAACACCGGTCTCTGGGTAAAGTGACATTTAATTTCAGAAAAAAAAAAAATGTGAGTAATTTAGTCCCATCAGGCCTTGCCAAAGCTTGACTCAAAATCCTGTCACAGATTTAAAATGTCTGGTCACGAAACACCAGGGGACCAGAAGAGTAGACGGCAAAAGCTGGCTTCACCTTACAATATGTTGTGACCTGACAAAATGCTTTAAAAAATAATCTGTTTGTCGTGAGTTGAGATCGCTGCCCCTAAAAGGCACAATCCGCTGTCTTATTGCCACTCCGAACAAAGACAGCCAACAGAGATCTAGCAGTGTCAGACATTTTATATTTAAATCCAGGGCGAGAACATATGGTGCTTGACCATTAGAAGGGCAGGACAGGATGATGCAAAATTCAATGACTACCTACAAACATTCAAGTGATCATAGGTAGACAATAAACACTAAAAAAATACCTTTGTAATAGTATGGTGGAAATGAAAATACACAGTTCAACACATTCAATTATTCAAGACTAAGTGGTCTGACTCATTCATCATGCCCAACCCTGCATGACTAGCTATTTCACTAAACAGTAATAAACTAAAGAAATCAAGACACAAGACACCTAGAATTTTCTTTCCTTTTCTTTCCTTTTTCTTTCCCAGAAGTTCCTTTTGAGAATGAAAGCTCAATTACTATTAGGAATGAAAAAAAAAAAAAACAGAAATATGAAACTAATATAACAAGCTGCTTTAGAAAATGTAACTAGCTACTTAACTTGACAATCTGTTGATAAAATGTAACTAGCTAGCTAATTTAACAATCTGTTGATAAAATGTAACTAGCTAGCTAATTTAACAATCTGTTGATAAAATGTAACTAGCTAGCTAATTTAACAATCTGTTGATAAAATGTAACTAGCTAGCTAATTTAACAAGCTGCTTTATAAAATTTAACTACCTAATGTACTAATGGTTGTTTTGAAATTAATAATAATTTGTATGATTTGTACTAATGTAGTTAGGTTAATTAGCAAAAATTAGCAAAATACATCTAATTTTACATACTAAATCATCCACAACCGCATTTAAGGGCAATATGGAACAGGCACAGGTTCTTTACAGTAAAAAAATATTTTCATGCAGTCTATTATATAAGATTGCATTAGAATGACCTCATTAACATAAACATTACAACAAATAAGGACCTCAAAAGTATTCAGTAATTACGCACTGTAGAACCAGATTTACTGAAACCTAAAACCTGCTTTAAACCTTTGGGGAATGCTCACTCACATGTATGCTCATATGTTTGGCCCAGAGCCATTTTAGTCTCATACCACACAAGCAACATGCAAAGGAACATTTTCATGGATGCCCAGAGAGGCATGTGCTACAGTCTTCAGTGAGCTAGTGATTGGAACATAGCCACTGTAACATGAGTTTATGGCCTGTGTTATATAACCCTGTAGATCGTTTCATTTCTCTCCCTTTTTTTATTTAGCCTTGCTATTAGTCACTTTCATTAGGTGACTTTTTAACCAAAGCTTCATGCTTCATAATTCATGTGGACTTGAATTAAATGTATTAAATAATGCATCTGACACAGTGTAAGCAGCTGCCCTAACGGCATAGATTAGTGTTTAAGTAGTTATAAAGAAATGATGATCGAAAGATAAAGCCATTTTCTTATGACATCATTAGAAACGACTGTGCCATGCTTAGCACTCAGCTAGATAACCTCACAAATTAGTATCAATTACAATTTGTAATTACAGTATAAAAATAAGTACGACAAAATTTAGACTCAGTATACTGTACACCGCATTTTTTTCGTGATTTATATTATTTTTTCCCCCAAATGAATCTTCTTTCTGGTTAAACAAACAATGCTAAATAATTCATCCTGATCTGCTCCAGATATCAAGTGGTGAGAGTGTGGGCCGTTCAGATGGAAGTGACACAGCGAGTGTGCAGAAAGTCGAATGAGTCATTTGATAACCAGAGCACATGATGAAACGAGAACTCACATTAGCTACTCTGGTAACAGAAATATGGCTGAAGTTGACCTTTTACGCTTAGTTGCTCCCATTTAGCATAAAAGGCTTAAACAGGAGAGCAATGGGAAAAAATCTCTATCTATTTCTGCTATGATGTTTCAGAAGAACCATGTTGATACCTGAGTAAAATCCAAGTAAAAGTCTCTGTCAAGTCTCTTGAGATTAAAACAAGATATTAAAATGGCTAAATGCTAATAAAAAAAAAAACAATACATGGACCAAATCAAGGAAGAAAAGATTTCCCAGATATTAATCAAAAGGTTAAAAAGTTCATGTCCAGCAAGCATTTACAGCTTGTATAAATATATTTATGGCTTGTTTGAAGACTTCCTTCAAATCAAATTGATGAAAATTCAACCACATTGGCAAAAGATTCATTCTATCATTATCTCTCATTCTATAATTTCTCCTCTTCTATTATTACTCATTCTACTTTCACCAGCTTTTGCATGTTTGCTCTGCATAGATAAGAACAACACCTAGCATGGCTTGATTAGCCTGTGTGGGCACATGGATTAGTCATGATACAAGGTAAAGCCTGGTCAGTCAACATGATTAGCAAATGTTTAAGGACTTCCTTATCAGAAGTCATGAAAGCCAAATATGTTGGTTGCGGAATTGTTCTGTCAATAATTGCACTTTTTTCACAATTTTCTGTACAGTTGCTGCCTGATTAATCCGATAAAAAAACGAGCAGAATTTTTTATCATTGTTTCCAACAGGCATTTGTTTGTAACTTATTTATTGAATTATGCGTCTCATTTTTGGTAATGTATTTACTGTAACAAAAGCAACTCATCCCATATGGAACTGTAACTCAATTGTCATTCCCAACTTCTCAATATCCTTTCATTTTGTCTGGGCTTGTGTTAGACATTTTTGCAAATACTTGTCAGTTGGTTGTGTTTTCACCAAATGTGATCTTTCCGTATAAAAAAAAATAAACAACCTATTAGATTTTTGTCTGACAAATTTTACCATATTGTATTATATTGTATTCTTCTTAGAAAATCTTTGTTCATGCAACACCTTCTGAAATGCAAACGCACTTGTGAAGTTCAATGAATATTCAAATGAGTCTAAAACATGCTCAGGCACCAGTGAGCAACTTTTTGAACAAGCATTAGCCTCTTCCCCTTGAGCACAGTGTTCACCAGTCGATAGTTTTTTTAGTATGAATTAAACAATATAAGAATAAATTCAACACATTAAAACACAATTTATATCATTCAGTTTCATTACAGATGTACACCGTTACACTGCGAGCTGGTCTGTCTGGGACGTCTGTTAAAATAGTTCTGGCCCGCATTTGATGCACATCTTGTAGTCACATCTGTTTGTGATTTCATGATTTTAGTACTCATCTGGTTTTCTTGGCTGTACCTGCATACTTGGGGAATTAAGCTGTGGTTAATCCATGAACTGTGTTAAAATCACTTTGGCGGACGTTTACAGGCAGCAAGTTGAAACTGGTTCCTTTACAATTATGTATAGTACAAATGTTTACAGGTTTTAACGCCTGCAGGTGTGTGTATGTGGAGTGGAGTGAGGACGGTGTTTTTTTGAGAAGTCTGTGTTTGTGCTCTACACCGCTGGAGAACATGACGGGCGAAACGTGTTGCTGTCAACTGCTCTGATCCTGCTTACTCACAGTTCACACCGCTGCTCTAGTACATTCCCACCCATGTGTTTTTGTATTGTGAAATCTTTCTGCTCATGCTGTTCAGTGACTTCCCCCCACTTTCCCGAACGTTCCCCAATACCAACCCTCCTCTTTCTGGAATGAACCAGTCTTATCTGTAGTGTATATGGAGTCATGCTTTGTACTCTATGTTCTCAGAGTGTGCACACAAAGAAGGTTAAACAGTGCGTTAATTGCATTTCTATTAACTAACCTGAGGAACCTGTGATCATTTCTTGAAGACTTTTGAGCCTGTGTGTAAAGTATCAAGGGAGTCAAACTTTATATCTGTTTGAGCTATATTTAATTATAACACATTTTAAGGTCACAGTTGCTTTGTCTGGAGTATAGCTTTAATAATAATGGCATTAATTAGGTCCTTACAGGGATAGTAGGACTAACGTGTGTGTGTGTGTGTGTGTGTGTGTGTGTGTGTGTGTGTGTGTGTGTGTGTGTGTGTAAAATTAAGACTTTTTAAATTCAAGACTATGACTTTGATTCAAGACTCTGTCTCACTTTAAACATCAGCGTCATATTAACTGCTTTGTATAAAACGTCAGGTTTTTCTTACAGCTCTTCTACTAAAGCATGTGATCAAATGACACTTAAAAATAAAATCTAAAAATAAATCATATTTAATTACACAAACTTGAATCTGTGCTAATTTGAGTGCACATTGTTCTTATACAAAAAAGGTGATGTGCAAAATGTTGGTGTATCATATGACTTGAAAATAGGGTTAGACTTTTCCATGTCTATGAATATGAATATGTATAAGCAAAGTGGCTTCACAAGCCTCACACTGTACAGGCATGTTGAGGTACACTGCCAGCAACATGTCATGAAATCTGAACCCACTGCAGTGTATTTAGAAGCTGTGAATGCTGATTCAGCTGATGCAGTGCTAATAAACCCCCTCTGAGTCTGCTGGTAATTCACTTTGCACATTGATTTTCAAGTGTTTAAATTGTTTCAAATTCCAATGTCGTCAATTTCTGTGATTTGCATCTCGAGTACAATCTCATGAATGATAACATAAGAGAGTCTTTTACAGCTTTTTAAAGGGCCACACGAAGCTTAGCCAGCTAGCAAAACCTTACCTAGAATGTTATCTTGAAGGTGTTATCTTAAAGGCTGAACTTTTATTGGTGTATTAAATCATCAAATGCTTCATAAATTAGCTGGTTCAAAAAACAAAACAAAAAAAAAACACCTTTTTCTGAACCGCTCTGATCCGGGCTAATTTTTTACTTCATGTTTTTCAAGCTTCCTTTTCAAAACTATTGACACCTGAAACTACATAAAAATTCCATTAAAAGAATTTACCATATAATACAGTTTAATAGGATTTTACTATCAGGAAATAAAGTAGCATAACAAAATTTAGTACAATTTGTAGCATTTTTCTGCCAATTTTATACATACACCATGTTTCTACAATGATTAATCTACCGTATTAGTGGTACATTTAGTCGCAAATTATGTCCTAGTTAGCTATAAAGGAACAAGACTAGCTAGAATACTTACCATGACATTATAAGGATAGGAATAAATTGCAAATGATTACATTTGGCTATATGTTATTGTGATATAAAAAAGGATTATATTAGCTGTATGCTAATACTAAAAACCATTTCTATATTTATGTAGATAACAAATAGCAACAAATAACAAATTTGAGTACTTTTCCCAAAACTTTAATAATGCATATGTCCTTAATGCTGAACTCTTCTAGATACCAAAAAGTATATATTATCCAATAAAACTTTCACTTATCCACATAACCTGACTAAAAGAATTTTAATATATTTTGTACTAATGATATTGTAAAGCAGAGCCAGGCTTCTGTGTCCAAATATTTTAAAGAACAGGAGAAAGTGCCAGAGAGGGTAATAAGAGAAAACTGCCCCCAGTCTCACCCTGTACCCATTTGCCCAGACAAACCACCACCCCATTCGTTTAATATTTCAGCTGCATACATTTTCAACTATTCACAGTACATAACATGTCACACTAAACAACAACATGTTTGTTTACTCTTGTGCATGTGTTCCTTATTGATTTTGGCATATTGTGTGAAAAAATACATCAACATTTAAAATGACACCTGATGTTGCTTTCAGCAATGTGAATGACTTTAACAATGCAACTTAGCACCATTAGAGAATTTATTAATAGAGGGTTAAACACTTACACTGATTCAAATGTGGAATCTGAGAAGTGATGCGAGCGAAACTAAAGGCCGAATGAAGATATCCTGGATGTTCCTTAGTCAGTTATTTTCCTATTCTTTTTACTACATAATATAATTCTGTAGCCTGGGTTACATTATTGTGCTGAAGTCACAGTGGATTTACTATATGACAGCTCTACAGATGAACCTGATTCGTGCTCTACTTCTGAACATGTGTCCTGCTTTCTGCTCATGGGCAGGGTCCCACATGGATACCCTAAAATCTAAAAAAAGTCCAGAAGATAATTTTACCTACATACTGTAAATTTGACCGCAAATTCTGCTGCTGTGATCATAAAGACTGTCCTGAAGCTCATCCTAGGACTTCATGCCTAATCTGTTCATCTGGAACATTCTTTTAGTTTAATTGTATACTGTAATGTGTTATAATCATATGATCCCCTTTTTGCTTTAGTTGGAGTCACATTTGACTCTAGAATACTTTGGTGTACAGAGGGGTTCATTGCCACTCAATTATTGCAAAAGTCCTGCAGCTGCCAAAGAAAGTTCAAATCACCACCTTTACGCCAAGTTAGCATTAGATGTTTGTGCTGATATGATGAATAATGGCCAAACATCTCATCAGTAAAAAGAACTTTGTCTCATAATTCTTAGTGTGTCTCTAAAATCTGTAAATCCTTCTTCTACTTCTTCTTCCTAATTTGTTGTTGTTCTATATAGCAGCTTCTGTCACCAAGAGAAATTCCTTATGTGCGACAGTAAAACCTACTCTGTTGCTGATTCTGACATCTAAAAAGAAAGCTGATTGTCCAGTACACCAGAGGTTTGTAAAAAACTATGGAAACATAGGCGTGTCTCTAACATCCAGTAATCACTGAACGCAACCTCACACCAGGAAATACTTGAGATCCCAGTAAAGGCCAGTGTGTATTTTGAGTAGGCTAACTAATAGTCCTGAAGTGAGTCTGTCAAGTGATAAAGTCAGGGAAAGTCAGGCAAGCTGTAACACTCCATTGTGTAAAAATACTACACATGCTGGTAACTTCAAGCTCCCACTGAGGAGATTATGGAAAGTGTGTAATGACTCACTTTCATGGTCTTTTGGCCTGGCACGAGACACTTGTGTACATTTTAATACCCATTATATTTCATATCCTATCATAACTATGTATTTTTTTTCTTCTCTCATCCATTTCCATTTCCATTTCCAAAAATTTTTCTTTTTGTTTTTGGCTGTTTTTTCTTTCTCTCAATGTACACAAACTCTCTGCCCCTCCCAAACACCACATTCTCTTCCAGCACACACAACAACAACACGTACATCTGAAGTGTGTTTACCGTGCCTAAGTCTTCGTCTGGCTGCATGTAGTTCTAGCTAACTGTTGCAGGTCTAACGTGTGTGTGTGTGTGTGTGTGTGTGTGTGTGTGTGTGTGTGTGTGTGTGTGTGTGTGTGTCAAACCCATCACAACACGTTGTTCTTCAGTCTGCCCACGGGCAACGAATGATTATGAAAAGTGGTAAACAATGGCAGAGAAGAGTGACAGATCAAAATGACAAAGACACTTTTCTGCACGTCTCTAATTATGCAAATATAATGTCCACTGTGTCTGTAAAGTGATTGTGTGATTTCAGGATTTCAGAAACAAGATGTTTCCAAGCACCAAAAAACCTAGTTACTTCATAATCTTTTCAACGTGAAGCTCAAGGACAACATACACAATAATACACAATCTACTCTAAAAGTAAAAAACACACTAACATTGAAGAACTGAGACAATCTTGATCCAATGGTGGATCTGGAAAATATCCTGGGAATGCTAGGCATGAAATGCTGTTCTATATCCTAAACTTCAAACAACCATGACCATTAACATAAGTGTTTGGGGAATTTTGATAATGCAACACAGCAATTACACATTTATTTCATAGAACTTGGTCTTTCTTTGTTCCAAGACCTTCATATACAGTATCTCATACACTATATGGCTAAATGTTTATGGACACCTGACCATAAGATTTGTATATGCTTTTTGAACAACCCGTTCCACATTTAGTCTTCGTTTGCTGTTATAGTAACCCTCACTCTTCTGGGAAGACATTCCACTAGATTTTGGTGTATGCTTGTAGATATTTGTGCTCATTCACACACAAGGGTGTTAGTAAAATCAGGCAGTCAGCTTTCCATTTCATCCCAAAGGTGTTCAGTAGAGTTGAGGTCAGAGCTCTATAGCAGGCCACCTAAGATCTTCCACTCCAAACCCATTTAACCATATCTTCGTTTTGCACAGGGGCATTTTCAGGCTGGAACAGGTTTGGGCCTCCTATTTCAAGTAAAGGAAGATTTGAATGCTACCACATCCAAAGGCATCCTATATGATTGTGTACTTCCAAATTTGTGGTAAATTTGTCAGGTGTTTCAGTTCTTTTGTTCAAATCATCCCTTTGTGAGCCTCGTCTTGATATTCAGTACGCCGGCATCTCTACTCTCAACCATGTGTCTTGAGAACCTTACATAAAAAAGTAATAGTGTCACTCCTATCACATGTTGGCATCTATATTTGTTTAAAACACGTTATATTTTCAGTCTAAGTAATATAATTGTATTTGGTTACTTTACCAGAGGGCATGCTCTGTGACAGGTTTTATTTTAGAAGCTCATAAATGCTTCAATGTTACTGATACAACCAGGCCTTGGAGAGTACAATCTCTAGATTAGTGATTAAGAAACACTCTATAAGTGTCTTTAATCCAGATTAAAACCATGTATATGTGCCTATTTATCAAAATCCAGTTTATTGGCCAAGGATTTTAGTTCCAGCTGTTGGTGACTCTCAAAAGTAGACATAAATATACACACTATACACTATACATTTAGCTTGGACTATACAAGAGAACAAACAGACAACACAAGACAATACAGACAATATGAGACAATAAAGACAATACAAGTATAAAACTGCAGATTGGTTCATTAGTGTGTTTTTATTTATACAGTCAACTTGTTCCATATAATAAAGATGATTAATAATAATAATAATAATAATAATCTTTACTTTTTATGATAATATATATAATAATATGTAATGTATAATAGAATTATAGTAGAGAGAAGATGTTGTTACTGCAAACATGATGGCAATTTTAAAAAGAAGCCCTTTACTGTTTTACAAAAAAAACCTAAACAAGATGCTATGTATTTTCCAGAATCTTCTGGTAGCAGGTTCAGTTGTGGTCTACATTATTCAGGAAGGGAAAAAGTGTGATGGGGAACCTGAGAGGAGAACACCTTTCTCTAAAGGTATCAGGGTTACCTCCAGTGTGCCTCTACTGCATCCCACAAACTGGAGCTAATCATGTGATAACTCTTGACCCCCCCCTCCAATTTATGTTCTTGTCTTGCTTTCTTACAACAGATGAGTGTGTGCGAACCCTTCAGGCCTCATGAAACTCCCGTGTGGGATCCGACTGCTCACGTCACTGATGAACAAAACACCACACATGCTGACTGCTTGGGGCTGTGGAAGACTGTGATCACACATAAACTCTATCTCTATCTCTATCTCTATCACACACACACACACACACACACACACACACACACACCACTCACACGTATTCACACATTCCTCTGTTGGTCAGGAGATTCAGCCCTAAGCATAACTATTAAATAGACCTTTTTGTGTTATATTCATAAAGGAATGTTCCAGTTACCTCGCAGGGCTTCACGTCACACACACTGAGTGTGGACAAAACTGAGACACTCACTGTCACAACCTGTACCTGTACCTGTTCCTCCTGTATTATACTGTAATACTGTATTATATTCAAATCTTGTTTATTGTCTGATCATAATTCCAGCTGAAAGTTTTATAATAATGGCAAAAGTTCTCACTGTATGGACCAATGTACTGGGACACGTGACTTTTCCAGCCATATGTGGTTCTTCGCCAAACTGTTACCATAAAGTTACACAACTGCATAAGACGTCTTTGGATGCAGTAGCATTCAATTCTCCTTCAACTGAACTAGGAGACCCAAACCTGTTCCAGTATGGCAATCCCCCTGTACACAAAGCTAGCTCCATGAAGATCTGCTTTACATGGGTTGGAGTGGAAGATCATCTGCTATAGAGCTCGGACCTTAACCTCAGACTAACACCCTTGTGTCTGAAATCTCCACAAGCACACTCCAAAAACTTGTTGAACAACTTCCCAGAAGAGAAAAATTTCCATTATGTATGGGAAGCATGGTGTTAATAGGAAGTAATTCAGGTGAGCTTGATTTATTTTGTAATAGCAGTGGTTTATTCCTTTCAGCAATGAATTCTTTACATCCACATGAGATTTATATTTATTTTCTTTAACTAAACTGAATTAAGTCACTCATTTCCTTTTAGAATCACATCTGCACTAAATACAGGCAGATGACATACTGTATTAAATAACTGGGCAGCAGTTCTTTTCTGCCTCCATAGCTGCTTTAATACAAATCTATACATTTACTCTGAGAGCTCATGCATATCTGATGATAAAACATTTCTATCCTGATGGTCTGTTATCCTCTAGGATGACCCCATCACTATCAATAGGGCACAGAAACAAAGTCTTTTGCAATTGGATTTGCTTTGGTTTCACCCTGCACACAGATGATATGTGCAAAAGCAAAACAAACAAACATACAAATAAAATCGATCCAAATAAATGGAAAATGTATTTTCATAAAAACAAAAAGAAACAAAAACAAGGCAGATGAAACAGCAAAAAGATTTGATTGAGTGTGAGCTGTTGTTAGAGTGACAGACGCAGCTGTGTGTATGTATTTGTGTGTGTGTGTGTGTGTGTGTGTGTGTGTGTTACAGGATGCTGTGTGAACCGTGAGAAATAGGACAGACCCTGACTTTGCTCTCACTAAATCACTCCTGCTGTTTCTCTCAAATTATTGTGTTATTCAAGAAAAATCGGAAGAGGAAGAAGGTTACGATGATGCTGCTGAGGCCAGGTGTGTGTGTTTGCTGAGTTTTGCTCTCTTTCTCTTTTATTCTCTCTCTCTCTCTCTCTCTCTCTCTCTCTCTCTCTCTCTCTCTCTCGATGTATCTCTCTCTCTCTCGATGTATCTCTCTCTCTCTCGATGTATCTCTCGATGTATCTCTCTCTCTCTCTCTCTGTCTCTGTCTCTGTCTCTCTCTCTGTCTCTCTCTGTCTCTCTCTCTCTCTCTCTCTCTCTCTCTCTCTCTCTCTCTCTCTCTCTCTCTCTCTGTGTGTGTGTGTGTGTGTGTGTGTGTGTGTGTGTGTGTGTGTTTGGGTGCCAGGACAGTGAGACACATCCAATTAATCACTAAGGCACTAAATGTCAGGTGATTTAATGCCAGGTTAGAAGGTTATAAATATCTGCTTCTACTCTTTCACTTTCCTTTTTCTCTCCTGCCTTTTTCCTTCTCTCCTTTCTACTTTTCATTTTTTTTTTATTATATATATTATATATATATTTTCTATTTTCTCTCTTCCTCTTTCTCCCACTGTAAATAAAAATACTAGGTATAATCTCTTTCTCTCTCTCTCTGTCTCTCTCTGTCTCTCTCTCTCTCTCTCTCTCTCTCTCTCTCTCTCTCTCTGTCTCTCTCTCTCTCTCTCTCTCTCTGTGTGTGTGTGTGTGTGTGTGTGTGTGTGTGTGTGTGTGTGTTTGGGTGCCAGGACAGTGAGACACATCCAATTAATCACTAAGGCACTAAATGTCAGGTGATTTAATGCCAGGTTAGAAGGTTATAAATATCTGCTTCTACTCTTTCACTTTCCTTTTTTCTCTCCCTGCCTTTTTTCCTTCTCTCCTTTCTACTTTTCATTTTTTTTTTTATTATATATATTATATATATATTTTCTATTTTCTCTCTTTCCTCTTTCTCCCACTGTAAATAAAAATACTAGGTATAATCTCTCTCTCTCTCTCTCTCTCTCTCTCTCTCTCTCTCTCTCTCTCTCTCTCTCTCTCTCTCATATTAAGAAATCCCTTATAACACTCTCTAATCTGGATGTAATGAGTTCCACATATCTGATTCTTAATATAAAAAAAAAAAAAAGAAAAGAAAAAACAAGATTAGACAACAAGTAGTTTGCTAAAATACGCACCATGTATTCCTTTATATAAATAAAACAATGGTTGCAATAAATATGACTGGTATGTAGCTAAAATATAATGCTTCTTATTTATATTTAATATCTGATTCTTAATGATAACTGGAATAGTTTCTCTTTTACAGTCTATTTGAATCTAAACCTAAAGCAGGTACTACAAGATAAGGTAAGTTCCCAGACAGTTCAAGAGAAACAAGACAAAAAGACCACAAACAAAACACATAATAAGATATTTTGTTTTCATATCAATCAAGGGCTTGCGTAGAAACATGCTCAATTTGAACACAATTCCTCCTGTATAAACATGAACCGAAAATAATATATGTGTAAAAAGATACTCTAAAATACTCTAAATATTTAGAGCTAGATGTATATAGCAGTATATAATATTGAGTATTTCTTCATTAAGGCCAAGCGGTGTTATTTTACTGCATGCAGAAAGTCAGTCAATCATTTTTCCTTCTATTGAATCGAAAATCCCACTTAGAGTAGGAAAAAGAAACCGATTTCCCATTAATCACTACTAGATTTTCCTGCTTTTAGAGGCCACAGTATATGGCTACTGAATGAAACACACAGGACTAATTATGGGAGAAAAAGCGCTGTATTGAGCTCTTTTTCGTTTCTCAAATCAGAAAAAAGTGAACACTATAATAACTAATAATACATTCACAGTCGTACTGTAGAGAAATTCAATTGTTTACTGAGCAAAATGTTACTAAAATGCAGGCAGGGTTAAAAAATACACCTTTGTTGAATTGAACTCTTATTGTTCCACTAAAAGTTCACACCAACATTTTGAGGCTGAATATTTTTTCTTAATCAATCAATGAACTATGAGATTTAAACTATTATTTAAATATAAGGAGCATACAAAAGCTACATAAAAGTCACTTCCACTTCCAAATTGTTGTACAATTTGTGCACTTGTAATGTAAAATCACTGAAATGGTGGAGAATCAGGGGGAGTGTTTATTTATCATTGTCAGAAAGACTCTCCAATTTCAGCTTTTTGTAGCAGTCAGAACAGAGTTTGTAAAGTTTTCCTCCACATGAAAGTCTTCAAGACAGATGATTTTACACTTTTTGCAATTTCTCGGTCATAATAAAAGTGAGCTTATTTCTTATTTTTAACTACAAGCAGGAGGTGAATGCTGTGGGAACTACTGTTTACAGCTGCTATAACATAAGCGATAATAAAAAACAATATGTCCTACAGTCATTCCACAACATTAAATGCAACTAAAATTGGACAAAAATGCATTTTTTTAATCAAGTCAAATTTGTAAGCATGGGCAAATGGATGTGGACTGAAACTGCATTATTGAAATATATTTGTTATGAGTCAAAAGCAGCTCTACTTCAGACATACTTTATTATCATTACCCGAGCTTGATTCATTATTATTATTATCTAATGCATGATGCAGATGTGGTATTTTTATTCTTTACTCCATTCTCCAACCTCTGCATTGCATTGATCTTTACCAACCTGCCATTGACATACCAATATGCCATTTACATTCATGTTTTATGAATGGCATGATTCTATTTATATCATTATTCAATGCTGTGCGTTCCATGTAGAATTTGCTACACCCTCGTCTGTTTACATTCCACATTTACACGCTGGCGTATGTTTTCGCATGAACATTTTTTTTTTAATGATCTTTGGAACACACCCTTGACGTAGAATGTTTAGCATCGGGCTCTGTGTCTGATAACCTTACTACCTCTTAATGACTTAATAAAAGAAGAGTGTGATGTTTAGTAATGTCAAACCAGCCCTCGCAAACAACCACACACACACACACACACCCTTATACACACACACACCCATACACACATACAAACACACTGTTTTATACCGCATCTCTATTTCATCTCCTCTGTGACCTGCATTACCGCTGTAGTCTGAGTTACAATCGCTCTCCAGTGCTCATCTTAATTCACTTCTAATCTCACCCAAATCCTCCTACATCATGCTGCTTGATTGCATGTTTTCTCTTATAATCTTATATCAAATCCAGAGTAAAATGCGAGAATCAAAATGACTGACACCCCCACAATTAAGTCAGTGCTTGGGGTGATAATTTTCCTAAAACAGCATTTTATTTATTGTATGCTACATTATTTATACATTTATGGTGCTGTTTATATGATTATAGTTTATGTTTATATATTTAAGATAGACCCTGTTATCTCCTATTTCTTTCGGCTGCTCCAATTAGGGGTCGCCACAACGGATCATCCGTCTTCATACTAACTTTTGTTATAGCAGCTATAAACATATATTCCCTCACCTGCCTCTCGTAAAGTCAATGAGACTAAAAATACAGCTTGGTCCAAAGCGAATGGAACACAAAAGCTCCTCCGCCCTAAATATCTTCCCATAACGCAAAACAATGTGGTGCAAAAATGCGCAAAAATGTATATTACAAAGCACTGACACTGGAGACTCCTTCCATAACAATTAATTATTATTATTGATCATTTATTTAAAACATCTCCAAAACACTCACAAAAACAAATACCCACTAAAAAAATTGTGTTTATGTAGACCATCCATTGCAAAAGCCAACTGCATTATGGCTCTGTCTGTCTGTCTGTCTGTCTGTCTGTCTGTCTGTCTGTCTGTCTGTCTGTCTGTCTGTCTGTCTGTGTCCTGTTACACTGTATAGTGCATTAGTGCTGCATTATGCAATAATCATTTACACATTTCAGGAAAATTTTTCACAGGACTCTCTTGATACAGAGTGACCGAGAATGATGGAGAACATACCTAGGGAAGTGAATATTTAGGAACATAAAGCTTTCAAATAAAAATTTAGAATGAGAAGGACATTAAATTGCATGATAAAAAGAAAAGTTGATGTTTGACGTCACTATCGATTCCTTTTCTCTTTTTAGCTTGTTAGACAATCGTGTGAAAGAATCAATGATGGAAAATGTGTGTGCCAGTTACAATCACATACACACATACACGTGCGTACACACAGACACACACACACATTTATTGATTTTTGGTGTTATTTATAGTCTCTAGAGTTATAGTGAGTCGACGTTTATGGAAACAGGACCTCTGTGACACTCACACACATACACACACTTCACGCTGAGACCATCTGTCTGGGAAAGTGAATACAAACACAAACACTAAGCAGTCTGATCATGATGCCAGAGAATTTTTTTTTTTTTTTTTTTTTTTTACACTGACAACAGCTGATTAAAATCCAAAGATACACAAGTCACTTTTTTGCCTGTGGGTCTTACCTTGACACAGTTCTTAACAACTCTCTGTCTGCAAAGATCAAATATCCTGCACCTCCCTAAACTCATTTCTGAAATAAAAGAGAGTGGATAATGTGGATAATGTCCTGCAATATCCTGTTTCTCCTCCTATGTTCTGCTACAGCTTTATCAGATGAGTTAGTGGCATGAACTCACCTTGCCTCAGGAATTAGATTTGATATCATCACTGCATGAACGTGGGAACTATATATAGGATAAGCATGAAATAATGATATCACTCCTACAATAATAATCTAATATGTTATATTACACGCTCTAAATGATAGAAAATAACATAGGGATGCTTTCTTGATATGCTTTTTAATGATGCAATACTATACATTTGAATTACGTTCTCAATTGTTTACACACCTTTAAAAAAATTATAAAAAGTTCATTACAGTTGCAGGATTCAAACAATAATGTATGTAAACAATAGGCAATTAAATAGCTGGCTGAAAAGCATACCACATATTCCTATATATAAATAAAATAAAGGTTGAGATAAATATGACTGGTATGTTCATGCCATGATATATTCTCCCTAATCAAAGAGCAAAGACAAAAATTCAATGTGCTACTTTAGTTAATGTTTTTTTATGTTTAAAGGCTAGTAAATGTGTGAAGGGATAAACGCTACTGAAAAATCCCATCTCAGATGTTTCTACTCAATCATGCAGACTTGGAGTTGTGGGGTCACCTGCATAATCCAAAATGTGCATTTGAATTGTGCTTCACCCAACTCTGAATACATGTAACTTTCTTTACATAAATATTGAATTTTTTTTTTTTATATATATATATATATATATATATATATGGCCCTATATTTATATTTTAATTGGATGTATGTCAGTTTGTTCATCCACATGCTACAAAATGTGTGTGTGTGTGTGTGTGTGTCCTCTTGAAGCTCTAGTTCAGTTTGGTTAAAGCTGCCAACATGGAGCATCCATGCTTCTGGTACAGATTCAGGTCGCAGTTTGTGGAAACACAAAGTGCCTGGAGATTCTACAGGACATACTAAGCTCCACAGCCGGCTAGGTTTTGCCTAATTATAAGCTGAAGAACAGAAAAGCTGGTTTTATTCCATCAAATAACAAAAAGTTATTTCATTGAACCCAAAAAGAAATGTAATTATGGTTCACTGATGTGTGACGTTTATCAAATACATTCGCTTACAGTTTTCCACAGCTAGGTCTAGAGAACTCCACATTCCTGCTCTCAGTGATATATTTAGGGAAAGAGGAGTGAGGCGGTTGTACACTCTGTCTGAACTTGTGCTGGTCTGAATTTAATATGTCATGATACAGTTATTATGCTCAAAGGAACAATTTGGTCTTTATCTTTTTCTGGCTCTGGATTTGAAAGTGCAATAAAGAAACTAAAGTATTTTTGTGTGTCATCCATCAGACTGTGTTTTCTGATGTGTTGCTTTTATTTCAAACATGACCCCTTTCTTCAAAATGGATTCATGTGTAATTTACAGAACAAATCTTCTACTCATTGTAGACTTAAAGAAATCAATTAAGCAACTAATGACTTCCATTAAACAAAATGAATTAGAGAGATTAGAGAGTGGTACAGCAATAAAAAACACATTAATGAAAACCATTAGACTAATTCTGTTAAAAATACTGACTGATGGAAGATTTTCTATGACATTTGGCTGGTTTGTGTTTTCTCCAGGACATACATTTAAGTCTTTTATATGGAAAGAAAATTGAGGTCAGGCCTTTCACTGCATGGTGGCGCAGAAACAGACAAAGATTAAGCACATGAAAGGGTGAAATTTGGTGTTAAAATGAGTTGTCTGAGATATATATATACACACACACACACACACACACACACACACACACACACACACACACACACACACACACACACACACAAAATTTATGGTTCGGTTTTTATCGGTTTAACGGTTTGCTTCAATTTCGGTACAGTAAGGGTTGAAGAAATGCAAAACATAAAACTGCTTGGTGTTTTATATTAATGCAGTTTATTATTAACATTTGTGATCATCAACATTTGTACAGTTTACATTTAAAAAGTTTTTTTTTTTTTTTAAATGCCTAAAAAAAAGGCAATAGTTTCAGCTTCAAGGTAAGTCTAATTTCTTATGCTTTATTTAACTTAAAATGTGAAATGTTTTTTGGATGCATCACATCAACTAATTAAAAATATTGCATAATAAAACATAAAAAAAATTACACTTGTTTTTTTTTTTTTTTACAATAAATTGCATTTCTATAGGTATAGTGTAGCAGCTACATGCCTCTCAAGTATAGATTTGACGAAGCTAAGAATTTTTTTATAGCGTATTGCCCAACCGTCTACATTTTATTTTTAGTGAAAACAGAAGCCGCCACATCCTTCGTCAAACTGCGTAACCATTTAGGTAATACAGACACAAGTAAATCCTTAAAACAACCAAGAACTTCCTGTTTTTCATGATAAAAAATTCAGCCAGGGGGTATTTAGAAGTTAAAACCCGAACAAACTGGTCCAGGTTTGATTATGATTTAGAGCTGTTAGAGAGTAAGTGTACCTTGTGTACTTTTTGTGTGTTTCATTTACTCTGTTGTCTGTTTATTGACAAATTGTGGCCAGTTTGTGCCTGAACATACGAATACAGAAAAGACACAGAAAAGACACAGAGGACAGAAACAAATGGAAACAAAATGAATAAACCCAGCTGCACTTTCAGGATTAATAACTGCATCAGTGTGCTGGAGTTATGTAATACAGTGTTCATGCAGAGTGAACAACCTCCTCAGCCCTGTTTCCTTTTATGGAAAGAGTAGAAATAAAGGTGCAGATGAGTGATAGAGTGATAAACTTGGTAAATGTAAATCTTTGTAATGTAAACTGTGTTTAAAAATAAACGCCACTGAGAGCTTGCATATGGCTGTCCAAAGTGTCAGGCAAGCCGAGATTACCTTCCAGAAGCTTTTAGGATGCAGACAGATCAAATACAGGGACAAATTTATTGGCTGGCAAGTAAATATAACTCGCCAAGTTAATAAAAAAGTAACAACTAATTTAATGTGAAGACTTTATTTGTATTATAATTTCGAAAAGATTCACCTATCAGGCTACTTTTGTTGTATAAGAGAGTGGACATAAGACATATAATAGGTGGAAAGACCTAATACAACGTTTTTGCGATGAATGTTCAATGTGACACCAATCGAGAGAATGGACAGTTTTTAGTACCTTGGTGGTAACATTACGCAGGACTTGTCATGGTCCTTAAAAAAAAACCTAAAAAAAAAGTTTAAAAAGTTACTCAATATTTAGTTTTTTTAATCATTCCAATTTAAATCATAGACCAGTTGCTAAAAACATTTTACTCCAGGTTCCATGTATGGTTTTGTATGTGACAAATAAAATGTTTAATTTGAATATAAACACAGGCTATAGCTGTTTTGGTGGCATAAGCATAAGGACCTATAGATATATAGATATAGATATCTGATATAGATGTAGATATATAAATAGTGGTCTCCATCTCACCCCCAGATGTCCTCCTCAAGCATGGGCCCTCTATTAGAAGCCTGGAAACATTAGGGTCCTCGACAATCTCGACGAAGACCTCAGATGTCTTATCTGGAATCTGGAGCCACTCCACTGGTTTGGTGTGATCACAGCTTCTAATGCACTTACTGGAACTAATTTAGGCTTTGTCACCAACTTAAACAGCTGTTCCAGTTGTTCCTTTAGCCCCTATTACTTTTCTGATCACCTTCTGCTCCTTGTCACTCAGCACATCTGGTTGGTTAAGCAGAAGCAGTCTGGAACTTCTCTTGTTCTACTCTTTTCAATTACTTTTTGTGGCAATTTGACTTGGGTACCTTTAAACAATACTCAGCACATATGTTTCTATGGAATAGAATAGTCTTTATTTGTCACATATACATTACAGCACAGTGAAAATTTGTTTTTTCGCATATCCCAGCTTGCTTCAAAGCTGGGGTCGGCCATGATACGGCGCCCCTGGAGCATAGAGGGTTAAGGGCCTTGCTCAAGGGCCCAAGAGTGGCAGCTTGGCGATACCGGGGCTTGAACCTCCGACATTCCGAGCAGTAACCCAGCGCTTTAACCGCTGGACTACAACTCCCCCATACAGTATATCATTCACTTGGTTATGCCTTAGTGTATGTTAAGAGTCAAGAAGCTTTTATTGTCATTTCAACCATATATAGCTGACGCAGTACACAGCAATATGAGACAATGTATGCTGACAATGTTATAAGACATGTACGAGTATAGAAATATCTGTGTATGGTATGCCTCAGCTATTATTAGTATCCTTTTCTAAGAAAGTGCCTCATACAGCACATTGTGCTTGCAGCCTTGATCAAAAGGCTTCAGGTTTAGGCTGGCAATACCGGGGCTTCAACCCCAACCTTCTGCTCATTAACCCAGAGGATACCACCTTCCTCAGACACAGATGGCATTGGATATTTGAGCTAAATACACAGGAAATATATATATTCATAAATCCCATTTGTTTTGCATAGACCAGTATTAAGCTTTTTGGTTCTCCGATTACTCATGTTGCCCTTATAACCTGCACATACAATCGTATATTGCACATTATGTACAGTATTCTAATAATCAAACATGAGCTGTGCAAGTTTATTTCATGATACTTGTATTCTATTGTAGTCTGTTGGATTTATCTTTGAAACTAACAACCATACATTTATTGAATGATAAAACATTTCCTTGCACAGATCAGTATCACGTTTCGAAACTAAAAGTCACATATTTGCATACGTGGAATTGGTGGAATTTTTTCTTCTTTAGGTTTTGATTTATTTCTCATGTTTAGCCTTTGTTCGGTTTATCTGGTCATACTAGTATCTGAAAGAAATGTAGTCACAAGACAATTAAATCAATTCATCTCTCAGCCTGAAGTGGATTTTTCTCTGAGGAATTAACATTTCTGAGATTCTTTCACGCACATCACACCATTTTTTTTTTCAGATGGAAGATCAACCAACATTCCTCCGCTGGGACACATACTTCCTCAGACACTTATAGGTATCCTACAATACAAAAGAAACACGTGTATGAACTGTTCTGACATTTCTGGAGGCTTTTGTTTTTAGTGACACAGCCATTCTTCCCTACACCTATAGAGCTATATTGTTTTCCACATGCAGCGTAAGAACTACAGGCCCGAGGACACATGTCATTTCAAACATACTGTAAAGCGCAACCGGGTTTCATGCGTCATGCCGGGTTATTTCATGCCCACGCATAGGAAGAAGCTTTAAAATAGCAATTGTATTTTCACTGTCAACGTTCCTACTTGTTCATCTTGTAGTTAAATTACATGGAAATCAGTCAGCACTGGTTAAAATTAGCTCCTGCGCTGACGTAGCACTTCACGGCCCAGCTGGTTTTGAGAGCAGTGGGTAAGATTAGGGAAATGGATTCATTTGTCAAAGAGAGTTATCGCTGTGCCACGTCCTTTACTCCATCTGTACTAAAGAATATGTGAACTTAACCACGTTTTTTGTATGTACTTACAAGGATGTATTTCAAATTTCCTTTTTATAATTAACGTAATCATTCATTGGGCTTCATGCAACTGGATTGGCTTTTGTTTTGATCTAGGAAAATGTCCATGTCCACATGATTGACTGTATAATTGTTTTTTATTGTTCCTTATTTTTTAATTAAATACATTATTATTATTATCAATTTTTACATTTAATCAGGTGACAGGGTTGTTTCTGCAAGTGGACTTTGTCAGTCAAGAGAACACTACCCTTGAAAATAAAGGGGAAATAAAAGACTGAGAGAAAACTTCGCACATACATTTATAAGGCAGCGCATTAAAATAGAATGGTGATTAAACAAATCAGAGCTACCCGTGCATTAAACAATAAATATTTGCTGTATACAGCGCCGATTATAAGTTTGGAAACAGCTAGTCTTATTGTTTTTGAGAGACCATGCATGTTCGTTTTGTTTATAATCAACAAAGATGTAGCTATTGTCACATTCCTCTTTACTCCAGTTTCTGTATATATTTGGAGAACATGCTCTGATGCATGAACTCATTATACTGTACACATCTATGATAAACAGTGAAAGGGATACTGAATAAGCATGGCTACAAATTCCATACTTCAACTCCCATACTTCATTAAATTTTGTCTGGACTGCGGCTAATCAGAATCAACGTCACCATACAAAAAAAACAATGACCTGAAGCGTATGTTAAAGCTCTTTTAATGTAATCTTAAAAGGTACACTTGATACGCCAATAATCAAATTACCTATAAATGTTTTTAGTACTGTTACTTATTCTTACATAATGCCTTAGTTGAGTGTATTTAAAGTGCAAAAACAAACTGATTAGCTTTAAACCACTAACATTTTAGGTTTTTAGAAAGAAAAACAGCTAAATCCTCCACAAAGCTGTAGAAAGTTGATCCGTTCTAAGCCGAGCCAAGTCAAGCACAAGGCCCAGCTGCACACCTCACATGATAGAAAAAAATCCCCCAAAAACAAAAAAGCAACATGTGAGGGTTAGGTTAACCCAGGTTCATGATCAGTAGATATCTCTTCATTTTGTGGTTTTGGGAATTGAATATTAAAATTTGTCTGTATTTACTAACAAGTGTTTTCCTCTGCATTTTGTCTTTCCATCTTCACTATATATTAGTGTTATTTATTCTGTCTGGTAAAATAATTCAAAAGTATTTTTAAACACTAGATAACAGGGATTTAATAATGAATATACTGTATTTGATGTACTAATAATTGAATCAGCTTAGCAGAGAAGCTAACTTTAATTCCGTTTGAGCTGTTAACAGTTTGAGAAGTGAATATAAATCACAGTAATAAAATATTTTACTTGTGTGTGTCATAATAATGACTTCTTATTATTAGGCTGCAAAAATGTACGTAATAAATTGTAGTGTGTGTCTAGCAAAGAGATTAGCCATGGGCTTCATGCTAACTAGTAGCTACACATTTAAATATGTTTTTTAACTCAGTAATTGAATTCATGCTTACATTAATTGTTAGTTGAGAAGTGGTAGCTGGTTAAGATATTGATCAAAAGATCATCAGTTCGAGTCCCAGCAGCATTAAGCTGGGAGTTAAACTAGGCCCTTAGCTCTCAAGTGCTCAGATGTATAAATATGATCATTGTGAGTCTTTCTGGATTAGCATGTCTGCTAAATGTTTTAAAAGTAAATGTAATTCACTAGTTGAACTACACAGAATGATATATCTGTATTTACCATTCAATCAGAGTGTTAAGCTGCTGATTATTGCGCTAGCTCCCACTATTTTAGGGGAAAATGTCAAGGAATTGGGCTAAATTAGTAAAATTAGCAGTTATTATATATAGAATTATATTTGTTTTAAGATGTTACAATTCATGCTACTTTTATCTAGAATATAAATGTGAAGATCTGAGTAATGGTATGAAATGCTGCCACCAGGCTATAACACTAGCCAGACTGATTGCTACTGGAAAAATGACATTCTCTCTGACACAATCTGTTTAAACATAAATTTAGCCACACAGTAAAGAGTGCTATCTAAAGCATGTGTCAGGTAGACAGTGGACACATAAGCTACCCTTAGCTGATCACAGGAATGCGGACTACCTGGCCTGAAACCTGACACCTGTGGAAACTTTTATTTTTTTTCAAAGTGACTCGAGGAGGTTCTGTATTGCATTCACTGTCTGTAGTGGGCACTAAATGTATTAGGTTTCAGGTCATCCTCAGTTGAACCTTATGGTGTAACTTCCCTTACTGGACAGAGTTTCAGGTGACACACACACACACACCAAGACACAAACATAGACGGGAGATAAAGAGCCTGAGGAAATCTTAAACAGACCCGCGATCATCCTTTCCAGCACGCCATTAATACACACACAATGAATTTTCTGATAAATTAGACCTTAGACCTTTTATCCATTATAAGTGCATTTTGATTGGTTGCATGTTATTCTGTGTACAAAGAAGTGTTGAACGTGGGAATCATACACACACTACGGATAAGATGGAAAGAGATTAGGCTTCTCATGCGCCAACTGAAGTTTTGACATTGGCGCTCTTTGAGTGTTTAAAGGTTCTGGCAGGGAGAAGCTGGTGTTGGATCTATGATCGTAAATGTTGAGCTATTTTATGAGTTGCTCAGTAGCTCCTAGTTTTATAACCACAAATGACTGTAAAAGACTGTAGAAAGATCATCACTCATAATCTTATACTCCAGTGCTCATGTTAGTTCTCATTCTACAGTGTTCTGTATTGTTTAAAGATTTATAATCAAACTCTTGATGTCACCCAAATGAGGATGTTCCCCTTTTGAGTCTGTTCCTCTCAAAGTTTTTTCCTCATAACATTTGAGGGAGTTTTTCCTTGCCACAGTCACCATGGCTGCTCATCAGGGATAAACACACACCATTCACTTTAACTTTAAATTCTGTAAAGCTGCTTTGAGATAATGTCTGTTGTGAAAAGTGCTATAGAAATAAACTTTACTTGACTTGGCTTCTTAGATTATAATTAGATTAGGCTTTCTTGTAAGCAGTTTTTTATGCTGTTAGTTGGTATTGTACGAATACTACGTGCTAGCTGAGCTAGAAACCATATTAATGCATGACACAGAAATGAAGTGAAACAGATTTATAAACACATGTTCACCCAAAGTATTTGTGGACATTTGTGTAACATTCTGAAGGTTACTACAAACTCAATAACTTGCTTTAAATTACTAAATCATATAAGTTTCATACTGTACATAGACATCTGTAGGTAGTCCAAATAGACATTTTATAGAAATGAATCAAAACCTTGTGACCAATTAGATCTGAGAATGTAAAAGTACTTTGGTACAAAAGAATTCAGAATATTCAACTCAGAAGATGCCTGTTAAAGCCTGTTAAACTAGAAGTACTGGCTATGATGTACTCCACTGTGTAAACACATAATTACGAGGTGATATTTCACTCTGTAATACAGTATAATCAGTGTTTTAAGGATTCGTGCAGGGTTGCCAAGTAAACAAACCTGTCGGGGAAAAAAACTGAGCTCAGATTCCTCAGATAAGAAACTATGAGAAAGTCGCAATCCAATAATACTGATAATATTTAGTGTTCGCTGTGTTAACCTAACCCCTGTATTAAGTGCCTGGAAAGTCAGGTGAGGTTTTTCCATTCGAGCAGCATGCTGAGACCGGTGTGCATATGCATGTGTGTGTAGAGAGAATGACAACAGGAGGAATAGATAGATAGAGTGGGAGAGAAAGAAAGAGAGAAGAGCATGTGATTGAACCCAGGCACAAACCCTATACGTGAGAACAAGCGATGGCTGCATTTCTCTCTAGCAGGAGATTTTGTTCTGGATTTAAGAGCCACATACACACAAACACTAACACCATACAAATGATCTACACACAAAACTGCTTAAATTCATTGTATGATTTACTGTCAAGGTGGCCGAGAACTCTTTATTTCGATTATAAATGACAGAAATAGTGACTTTATCATTGTTGCAGATGTTAAACTCTCAACAAAGGCTTTATTCACAAAAACAGAAACAGCAGTGGGATTAGACTCTGGTTCTGTTACATTTTAGGGGATATAAGGCATCAGTAGTGTGAGAACACTAAGGATAAATACATCTTAATGTAAGAAAAGACAATACTGTATTCAGAAAGTTCCAAATTATAATTTTTGCTCTTAAACTGTATAAACTGTATTTTACACTGTACAGTGTGAAATAATAGGCAGCTATTCATATTGT
Source organism: Silurus meridionalis (assembly GCF_014805685.1). Classification (NCBI taxonomy): domain Eukaryota; kingdom Metazoa; phylum Chordata; class Actinopteri; order Siluriformes; family Siluridae; genus Silurus; species Silurus meridionalis. Next base: position 9,461,582 of record NC_060912.1, on the reverse strand, counting down.
TATCTAAGCTATTGCATAAAAAAATGTAAAAAACTAATTGTTAAAAATTCTTTATTTTTTTAATGTTATTTTCTGTACAGAGAAGCATGTCAAACATGGGAATTGTACACACACTTCCAATAAACCTTCAGATGATAATTTAGATAATCTAATATTATATACTATTATAATTATGAGAATTTAATGTAACTGTCAACTTCTCATTTTGATTGTGTGTCATGGCTTCTAGATTAATTTAAATAAAAACAGGATTTTTTTTTTTAAAAGATCAAACTGACTAGCATAGCTAAATAACTAGTTATGTAGCAAGCCAAACATGTACAGTAGGTAAAATAAGTATTGAACACCACCATTTTTCTCAGTAAATATATTTCTTAGGGTGATACTGACATGAAATTCTTACCAGATGTTGGTAACAACCCATGCAATCCACACATGATAATCAAACAGAAATCAAACCATAGATGTCCATAACTTAAGTTGTGTGTGTAATGTGAAATGACACAGAGAAAAAGCATTGAACATGCTTACTGAGATATATTTAATATTTTGTACAAAATAATTTGGTAATGATGGCTTCGTTAGATTTGGAGTCTTGTGTGGTGAGTGTGCACACAGGACATGGCCACGTATTACTTATTGTCTTTTTTGAAACAATTGTACCTGCTTATTCCAAGTCTTTCTGAAGCTCTCCACAAGTGGTTCTTGGATTTTGGACAACTTTTCTCTTTTCACTCCTCTGTCAGAAATCTTGCAAGGACCACCTGGTCATGGCCGGTTTATGGTGAAATGATGTTCTTTCCACTTCCGGATTATGGCCCCAACAGTGCTCACTGGAACATTCGGAGGTTTTGAAATCCTTCTGTAACCAATGCCACCAGTCTGTTTTGCAACAAAAAGGTCGCAAAGGTCTTGAGTGAGCTCTTTGTTTTTACTTATCTTAAAGTGTTTCTTTTGTGACACCTTGGTATTGGGACACCTTTATACAGGCCATTAGTTGGGATTGAAGCAGCTGATCTTAATTTGTACTAATAAGGGGCAGGATTGCTTTCTAATTACTGATTGATATCAGCTGGTGTCTTGGCTTTCTATGCCTTTTTTCACCTCTCTTTCTTCATGTGTTCGAAACTTTCTCATGTTTGATTTCACATTATTACACATAACTTTATTTATGGACATCAATTGTTTGATTTCTTTGCAGATGTGGATTGCATGGGTTGTTACCAACATCTGGTAAAAATGTAATAGCAATAGCACCTTATAAAATATATTTACTGAGGAAAAATGGTGACGTGTTCAAATACTTATTTTACCCTCTGTATGTTGTGATATTCATTTTGATAATAATAAATTAATTTAAATTTTATCCCTAATGAGTGAACCACTGGTAAATGTGGAAAGTAAAAACTACATGATATGAATAAAAAACTTAAGAGGTTCTGGACTCAAAATGGAACACATCCACATCTGGGTGGCACCGAATGTCCATTCATTAGAGTTCCTTCATTGTTAAGGTGTACTGCTCAGTGATAGGCACTTAAATGCAGAACTAGTAGTAGTGTACTAGTGGTAGTAGTACTAGTGTGTGTGTGTGTGTGTATGTATGTATGTATGTATGTATATATGTATATATTGATACAACAATATACAATATTATTTCAGCCATCCACAAAACTTTTCAGCTCCACACAGATACACAATGTCATTTAGTTTTACAAAAGCTGTTATCTCTGATATGGTTTAGCTAACATTGGAAGTTCCACTGGTGTTGTTTCGTTTTGTGCTGTGTGTTTTGAAGCCCCGAGTGTGTGATTAATGACCTTCTCTTTACATCCCATGGCTTTCTACATTCGCTTCACTAAGAATAGCTCAACTCGTGCAGAGAACACTTTACACAGCTGGTGTTGTGAACGCTGCTCAATGCCTGTTTACTGTATGTTTGTTTTTAGTGTGTGTGTGTGTGTGTGTGTGTGTGTGTGTGTGTGTGTGTGTGTGCCAAACATGGGTTCATGATTTGCCATAATTTGTTCAAAAAATATGCTAGTGGAAATGGGTTTAGTATTAAATATGAGGGTACATTGAATCTAAACGCATAGTGCCAAAAGAGCATCTATTTCATTAGCTAGAACTAAAAGTAAAATATAATTTTGTCACATTTTTTTTTAAACCTTAATATTGAGCTCCACAGTTAGGCTCAGTCCAGCATGCTAGCTAGCATACAAAAACTATTTAGTATATCATAAGTTACAACATTTTTTAAGCAGTTAGAAAAGATTATTAGCTGGATATCTTTCACTGGTTAACACTGGTTAGAGCATTTGCTTTTAAATCAGATATTAAAAGCTAAACCTGGCTAATGGTTTTTGGTATCCAGAACGTTCTGAAATAGTTAGTTCAAAAATAAGCCTTAGAGAAAGATTTGGTTCTCAAAATAATACCCAAATTTGACCCATATATTGCTGCTAGGGGAATGTCCTGTGTTTGCTCGGAAGTTTATTCTAAAGGCATAAAATAAAACTAAACTTCCATATGAAAGGTTATGTTCTGCAACGTCTTTCATCCAAATGTAAAGTCCCAAATGTAAGAAAACTTGTTTCAGAAGCTTTTCAGTACATGAAGTTGGCACAGAGTAGAAATCTGTCCAGTCTAGACATAACCCAGTATGTGTGTGTGTGTGTGTGTGTGTGTGTGTGTGTGTGTGTGTGTGTGTGTGTGTGTTGGTATGTATCTCAGGGTAAACTGCCTTAAACTGCTTATAAAGCAATTAAATAACGCTGCCAGAATTGTCATATATTCATTGTTATAAATCATACCAGTGCATTTAGACTTTTAAATAATAATTACCTTCAGACTGCAGTTACAGAAACTGATTGAGCTTTAGTGTGTAGGTAGGTGTGTGTGTGTGTGTGTGTGTGTGTGTGTGTGTGTGTGTGTGTGTGTTTGGAAAACCTCCAGTGACCGTTTTGACACCGTTACTCCTGGTTCGACTCTTGCTAACACGCTTAGCAACAACACTATGATCCCTCATTAACCTGAATCCTGTGTGTACAGTGGTACACACTCAATGGCTCAAAAGTCGAACATGTTCTTTGTGGAGAGTTACACAAAACGCCTACTTGGCTAAGAGGCCTGCCTAGTTCAGGAACTTCTCAAGACCTCTACAATGGTCAGAGCAGATAAGGTTGATGTAATTTATCTGTGATCCATGATACAGTGTTTATACAGAAACATTTCCAATACGCAGTATGTTTATTAGTTTAAAATGCATTAGCAATATTTACGGCATTAAAAATTCTGTGTGTATGATCAAGCAAATAAGTCCTAAGCTAATTACTACTACATACAGGCTATACATATTAAAATTGTCCAATAGCCACACATTTACTCCACAGTCCTTTCACTGTTTAACATGCACTTATCAGTATTAGTTAGATTAGTTTAAGACTAGCTAGTTATATAAGTTTTTACAAGAGCCTACTAGCTGGCTAATCAGCTTAGTTAACCAAAGCCCCTTCATGCAGGAGGAAAGTCAGAAACATCTCTCAGGTTTTAAATGCATTAAAAAATAAAACAAAGATAATGAATATCACCCCATCTTACACTGCAGTTATCAATATTATAGAATTTTATATATTATGAAGCATGCTGGGAACTACAGCAACACAGCTTAAATATCTTTCTCTATGCTCAGTTTCCTATTAAAGAAAACATTGTGTATTGCACTCATAAAGTAATGAAATCATTAAATCACAGTGAGGGAGAACAGGTCATCTGATAACACAGGTAACAGGAAATGACTTATGAATCATCTGATATTTGTTTAAAAATGTTAAATGGCGTAGCCACCCTGCAGTTATAGTCAGCTTTTTTATAGGACCTGGAGACTGAACACATTCACACCAGTACAACCGGTTTTATTTTTTACCTGATTTTGTTTTTCACCAATAAAGTAAACAAATATTTATTACAATTACTTACTTCCTGTCTGTCCACCCACTTATCTTTTGGACAGTCTGTCTGAACTAAACCTCCATCCATCCATCCATCCATCCATCCATCCATCCATCCATCCATCCATTTATCCATCCATCCATCCATCCATCCATCCATCCATCCATACATCCATCCATCCATCCATCCATCCATTCATCCATCCCTCTACCAATGAAACTATTTGGCTGTCTGTTGCTTAATCTATGTGTGTATTTGTCTATTCATACATCCAGCAATTTACCTGTCTATCTTTCTCTCCATCTTTCTATCAGGCTGTCTGATATGTGTCCACTCATCTGTTCATTTAACCCATCCATCCATCCATCCATCCATCCATCCATCCATCCATCCATCATTTTACATGTCTGTTTGTATATTTATTGATTCACCAGTCTGCTAATATATTTATCTATCCATCCATGTATCCCTTCACTCTTTCTGTCAGTTTTTCTATTTAACTGGCTGTCCATCCATCCATCCATCCATCCATCCATCTATCCATCCATCCATCCATCCATCCATTCATCCACCCATCCATCCATGCATCTTCAGTCTGTCCCTATATCCATTCATCCATCTCTCTATCTCTATATAGTAAATTGAATACGGATTTATGATCTTTAATTCATTAAGCCGTTCTCTGTAACAGTAAGACATTATTAGTATTTTAGGTGATCTGGAGGCCGCCTCTGATTCAGTCTGTCCGGGACAGAGTGTACAGGCGATCAGCACCATCTAAAACCTGTCTCTTCATATCTGTATCATCATTAGTGCATCTTAAGTCCTTAATGACCGAGACTGTCAGCTCATAACCCCCCTTACTCTCTCTATAACCACCCTCCATTCTCAATACAGCAGAAGTAGCACTGGTCACATGATCTATGAATGACACACGGGAAGAACATTTTCCTTTTAAGCCATAGTGACTTGCTAAATACCTGCACACTGTTCTGCTAGTGACATGTTCTTCCCATCCTGCATCTATTTAAAGAGCTGAATGGAAATTAGTTCTCAGTTTGGAGAGAGAGCTCGAGAGCTCACATGGGCAAACTGCTCTGAAGCAGCGTGACTTTAGTATTGGTTTGTAATAAGTCATGTGCTTCACTGAATGCAGCTTTAAAGTTCAAAGAGAAGGTTCATGTCTTAGGACGCTCTGATTGGTCTGTATTTACTGGTTCTTTGTGGCATGGTCAAAATAAATTTCAGGATGGACTGTTATATTTTTCTTGTATCTAATTAATCAAAGCTAAATGACAATGGTGACATTGGGGGTTGTGGGGGATTTTGGGGATGGGGATTTTCTATGTGGATTTTCTTTTACTTCAGGTATAATTTTTGACATTGTCAGGTATATATTGCCATGGTTATGCAGAAATTGCTGCTGAATTACATCACCCATCATCCCCAGCATGCCACTGGCATGATTACTCTCACCTGTTTCCCTCAATAAGCACTTCTTCTGAAGTTCTGGATGTTGGTTGTACAGTTTGTAAACTTTATTTTTTTTGCATGGTTGTGTTTTCTTCAATCATTTGGGTGTTTGTGTTGCACTTTTACATGATGATAAATGAATTTAACTCTGAACGAAGTCTATCATAAATATAAGATATACAAATATATATATATTGTATGTAATATTTTATAATATTATATAAATACAAATATTTTTAAAATCTTGTAAAAATCTGTTTTGTAACAATCCAATAATTACATATTTTATATAAACTGGCCTTTATTTTAGGAAATTTCCAATTCATTGCTTTTTTTAACACTGCATGTTGAGATTCAGTTAATCCTAAAACAAATCCAAAGTCTCTGTAACTTTTATAACTGAGCACATGGCAAAACTGTAAAGAACACAAACCGGCTGCGTTCCTGACATTCCTATGCTCACGTGGTGTGTGAAAGTTACGTCACAAACCCTTGCAGGCTTGTAGTGAAAACAGGGAGTTTACTGTAGCAGTTTCTGAGACTTTACGATACGTTTTCTTCCTAAAAAGTCCCTACAAAACAAACACACTCTGTTTTTGAGCATGTGCGGGGAACGATTAAATTGCCTGAGCTACTTACGTCTCCGTCTCTGAATTACTAGAGGACAGAACATTCTTGACCTGGGCTTATTAATTTATTTGACCTCCCCAGTGAAAGAAACCATTCTGTTAAATAAAACACAGTGTTCAAGTTCATCACTGTACCACAGAAAAATTACTAGTTTGCAAATATAAAAGATACATTTTCTAATATTTCTTCTTATGAGACTTAAAAAACAAAAATAAGCCAATGTATTACTAATTTGGGGATCTTGTTCAGTTGGAAGTGTTATATTACCTTATAAAATGTATAATTATTGTTGCTGCTACTATTAGCTATAAAAACTAAAAAAATGACAATAATAGGTTTCATTATCCTCCATTCCTATCTTTTTTTCATTAGAAACTGACCAAAAGTTAATTAATATGGCATTTCTACAGCATTTTTACTACTGAAATGGGGACATTACTGTATTGGTTTAAAAGAAGAGTGAACTGTATGACTGAAGCAAACAATGGCTGAACACAGTTAGAAGATCTGGTACACCAAGTCATCATAAGCCTCCAGTTATGTGTGGATGTTTACTCCAGAGGTTTCACACCAATTGTCACTCCACCCCTGAAGGCTAACTTCAATTTCTTGACGTCATGGGTACACACACACACACACACACACACACACACACACACACACACACACACACACACACACACACACATATATATATATATATATATATATATATATATATATATATATATATATATATATATATATATATATATATTTTATTAACTGTGCAGTAAAGTGCATGTGACACCTTTAATTCTTCTGATAAGAAACCCAGAGCCTTAAACACTGCTATCGCACCACTTCCCTCTTTACTACATCTGCCCCATGCTTCAAAGGAAGCTTTGTCTGATTTCCAGAAATTAAAAGATTATGAGCATTAACCATGCATAACAATAATTGCAGTGAAAAGCAGTTCATTCATTGGTGTTTCTGAATGAAACTTGCTGTGTCACAATACAGCATGCATTGTGTCCGAGCATATTAGTGTTGGATCTAAACACTGGAAATAACCTGGATTAAATCTGATGGCTCAAGAGTCTCAGGTACAGGAATAACCCGGGGTTTTATCCGAAAGCTCACCTGAGCGAGAGAAGCAGATGAGGCGGATGAGTGAGTGAATGAGTGTTGAAGGGGGGAGGAGTGGAAACATTCAGGTGATGAAATGAAATAAGCGGAAGGAAGAAGAGGATTAAACGGTGCCTCTGCAATGGAAAGGACATGCAGAAGGCCTGAGTCATCACCACCGGGCCATGGAGAGATGAGTGGACAGAGCTGGACTGTAAAGGATAACTAACCGAGCGTGGAGATGAGACAGCTGACACAACAGTTTAGCTTCACTGATCACTCCCTGACCACCAGTAAGGTGATATACTGTCTATGTATAAGTAGATATACTGTAGGTATAAATAAAATAAAGACTGTTGCATTATAAATATAAAATTAATGTTGACTCTTTGTTTTTCAATGCACACTATTTAAATTGTTCATAAAAAAAGTTTCTACAGGAATTCCTGATATGTAAAATCTGCTGCTTAAGTTAATAATTAATTCACCTGTTCTGATTGGTTAAAATAAGCATGTGACCAATTGAGATGTAGGGACTGAATAGTAAACCCATGGATATTCCTGTGTCCAAAGAAAGTGTCTTAATCCTGTTTCTTAGAAATGATTAAGTGCATTATGGGTATTTTGTACTTTCTAGTGAGATTAAGGTTGATCCCAATACTCTAATTAACACCATTACGATCATATCTGTCTGTCTGTCTGTCTATCTATCTATCTATCTATCTATCTATCTATCTATCTATCTATCTATCTATCTATCTATCTATCTTGTTACATTCTATCAAAGAAAATTATCCGCCATCTTTAATTATCTAATTCATAGAATGCCACAACCAAAGGTTTTCAGAGTTCAGACTATAACTAACATTACATCTAGCAAAGGTGCCTATAAAACTATAGACAACTCTTAAAATGTATTAAATTATGCAAAATTATTTCTCAGCATTGGAAAATAAATTGGTGAAGCAAAATACACACCATCCAGTGAAGTATTTCCAGATGGCTACTAATTCTTTTATGTTGCTGAATATATAAAGTACAATCTCATTTTACAGGTTGTGAAATATTTGCTTGTGCCTTGAGGTAAAATTTGTCCTACAGTGATACTTTTACTGGGTCAAAAACTTTCTCTGCTTGTGCACCATCCGAGGTCATGGGAACAGCCTGGAAGGAAAAAGAGGAGAAAAATCCCAAAACAGTCAGCGAATGGTCGGATTATGAGGTCAGCAATTGAGCTAGGGGTTCAACAGCTGTAGAGACAAATCGTGTCATGATGGAGGATTGCGCTAATACAGCAATGAAAAAGGTTTTTGTGAGAAAATAAAGAGCAATAAATAAAAAAATTATGTTTATAAGTAAAATAAAATTGTAAAAGATTTTTCTGTCATATGTAAAATTTAAAATTTGTATATGAAAGTTTATAACCTGCTACATAACAATATAGCAGTTCATAACTGCTACGTAACATCTCTCATTCAAATTGGTAAAATGATTAGTTATTATATTAAAGCTTGAACAGAAGTAGCTTAAACAAAAGTGCCAAACTGTTCCAGTATTGGTCCATAATTGACCCTTATGTCTGTACAGCATTAAAATATGTGAGAGTAGTGAGACGTAATGAACGTTAACTAGCTTGTTTTCCCACACAGATACCGATAAGAAGCTCATGGGTTGAGTCAGGTGTGTGATTGCAGGAAAAACACTGCAGGCATTTCTCAGGACTGGCACTGAGAACTATTGTCCTCCAGGTCAAACAGTGGAGGAACGGATTATGTGTCCTCAATAAACTGCAAGTTTGGTATGTTGGGACATTAAATTTAAAACCACAATAATTTCATAACCTTGGGGTATGTCTCGCAATATTATTGTGGTATTGTTTTCAAGAAAAAAGTATGTTACAGGAGGACAACCAGACTAATACATGTGAACTTCAAACTGCTTGTTGAGCCTGGATATTGAACAAGATCTAGTAGTAATAAATATTTCACACTGGTGCTCCATATTACTACTTGACTATCACCATGAATCGATAAGATATCCTATAATGACAAAAGTAATGTAAATCTTTTCCACAAATAAGTGATTCTACACAAACTATTACCCCAAAGTTGGAGGCACACAATTGTATAAGACGTCAATTGTATAGGACGTAATTTTCTCTTCACTTGAACTTGAAGACCCAAACCTATTTCAGCATTGCAATGCACCTATGCACAAAGCCAGCTCCAAGATGATATCCTTTACATGTTTTGGAATGGAAGATGTTCAGTGGCCTGCTATAGAGCTCTAACCTCAATCCCATTAAACACCTTTGGAATGAATCGGAACACAGACTGCACCGCAGGCCTTCTCACTTCACCCTACAATAGCACCTGACATTACATAACACCCTTGTGTGAATCTCATGGTCAGATGTCCACAAACTTCCATAGAGTGTGTGACGTGGCTTTATTGTCAGTTTAATCATATACAGCTGGACCAGACCTACGTAAAACAACATAGAACTGAACTAAAATTTTTGTAACACCTACATAATGTGCACATGTGCAGACGTGTGCAAACAACACAACACAGCATCATTGCAGAAGAACAGAACAATGGAACAATGGGCACATTGAGTTGCAGTCCACAGTGACCATTACACAGAGCATGTAATGAAAATACAAAAATATTATTCATGAAATAAATACTGTAGATACCAACCCATGCCGTAGTCTTTGATTATGATTCATAGTTTTCACTCACATCAGGATTATTTAACACATATTGCTTCATTCGCTTCTGTACACATGCCACTATTCAGCTGAAATTATTTATATAAATGCATGTGATTGGCCACAAGAAAGGGTCTCCTACAGAAGTTTGTTTCGCACATTCATTGGTTTTAATGCTGCAGTATAATATAGTGTGGTAAAGCTGTCTTGTGAATGAGACCATGTTTTCCTGCATGTTTTAAAACACATTGTCTCAAACCACTTTTTAGATAGGCAGCATGCTCTGACGCAGGAGGTATGATATTTAAAAACATTACCTGTATCATATCATTATATAACTTAATGTGGGAACATACCTGGCTTGCACCTGTGTCTCAATTTCTACAGCTTAGACTTCGTCAAGACCTCAGAAGAACTTTGTGTTTTGCAAACTTTGTTTTGGCTTGGTGTTTCTCAGGCCGAACACTGTGTGCATTCATCAGCGTGTTTAAACTAAGCACAGTACAGTGCAAGATACTTTAGGAATTAGCAGCTTTACTTCGGTCCTTAAATTCCCATGGCAAGAACTTGGGGATTAAATGCCAAATAAAAATTCAAAATTTAAAGATTTAATACCACAGAATTCCAGTCAGAGATAGTTGATTTGTTTTATGCAGTGCTAGCTATAAATCAGAGCACTGGTTTAAATAAACACACATTTTTCTACTAATAACTAGTAACATCTCATTCACAGTTTTGCACAATGCTAATCACAGAATCCAAGACTAATAAATGCATTTATATATGATTAAATATTCTGTAAGGAGGTGTTGAACATTTGTGAAGAGTCTACAGTGTCAGATCATTGCATCATCCAGAGGTAAACCTGAACATTCAGGTTTTCCACAGCAAACCAACAAAAGTGCTACTTCATGAGGTATAACAGTGTCGGGATGAACAGGAAGTACAGTATACTTTGTGCAAAGTAGCATCAGAGGTTATTAACAAATCAGCGTTCAGGGGACAATGACCTTTTGTGGTAAAACAGGGGTGAGTCAATTAATTGTAAGTAGATATCAGAAAACTGATTTTTATTTGTAAAGGAAATGTTTTTCACTGGTGAGATCATTTTGAAAAAACAATCCAAAGTAAACTTAAAAAGATTTGCTTTAAAAAAAAATTTAATTTAACTTACTCTTACACGCCTTACCATAGATATGAATGTTAGTTAAACACCTTTTGTTGTAAAAAGTGCCAAAAAACTGAAAAGATAATACACAGGTTAAGCAAATATTATTATATTTAACCATTTTGACATCAACATTGTGATTTTGTGTCCTGGTTGTTTGGTCTGTGATGAACAGTTGGTGCCTGTCCCCTTGTAAAGTGGATGACGAGGGTGTTGCTCTCACACAAAGGCGTCATTCATCTCTCAGCTTAGACCAGCTTACGAATTTATGTAACCACATTGAATTCACATTGAGGGGGGAATCCATGAATCTGTTTTAACCTGAAGCATGGTGAGTAATTGATTGACTTATTCACCAAGTTAATTGATTGACTTAATTACTTCTTGCACATCTCATTGCACTTTTCTCAGGATGTATAGCACTGCTGTAGGTGTTTCTGTACGTCACTGTAGTAATCATGTAATGAGTCTTAGCCCCAAGTCGTTAGTTCTGCCATCATATATTTAAAGGAACGCCAGACTGTGGCCTGTTCGTAAACCCTGAACAAACCTTGCTCAAAAAGAAGCTCACATTAATGCCTGGCTAAAATCACTTCAGAGCTGTTACTCAATGTTTTTATTTTTCCAAAAAAATTGCTACTGCTGCTCTACTTTATGAAAAAAGCCCCAAAACCATTGGCATGAGGTACTTATGTAAAAAAACAACAAAAAAAAAACACAAGCAAAGTGGTATGCTAATAACTCTGCTGCTCTGTCATGCTTTTCTCCCTGCTCTTGTTACCCACCTAGGACCAGACATGCTTGATTGGGTAATGTAGAATTAAAATCAAGTATTTATTCGATTGAGTTTTTTCCTATTCAAATTCAGAAAGAAAAACATTCCAGGCAAAAAATTACACCTGGCATTCCGAATTACAATACAATTTCAACAGCATCTACATTTACAGCAAATTACCTTTAACTTGTGAAGACAACAAAAGTCTGAACTCAACACAATTCTTTGTTAGTAATTTAAACATCTGCAAAGTGCCAAAAGTAACACAATAACTGTAGGAATAAAGGATGAATACTTTTTCCCCCAGTTTTGGGTTAATTCACTTGCACCACACTCAATTATGCATCACCATTCCATCACAAACCACAATAAATCAATTAAATGTTATTTTAATATTATAATAAAACAAAAATGCACTCATAAGTAACACAACCATAACATTTGCAAAACCTTGCTGTCTGAACCGGAAAAAACACATCATAATAAACACTTGTGTTCTTGTTCTGAATACTTTATTCAAATAATCAGGGATAAGATAATAAAATTAATAATAATGATGTACAATTAATTATTATTATTAAATAATAATAATAATTATTATAATAATAATAATAATAATAAAGGGTCAATTTTACAACATCTCTCTCTCTCTCTCTCTCTCTCTGTAGGCTGCATTGTTATCTGACAATTTACTCTGACTCATATCACAAGTAAGTGATGTGAAATCTCTCACCTCAACACCCACCAAAGAATCACAAATAAATTGTGACAGTTATAAGAACTTTGATCATAATCAAGGCATAATAAATTAATGTGTAAGGAAAAGCTTTAATACAATTACAAAAACAAAAATATTTAAAGTATGAATTTACATGCTACAAAATAGTATTTCATGATCATATTGCCAAGCAGAGAGTTGTATTATCAATCCAATAAATTCATACAAAAATAAAATGAAACTAATTGAAGTTATACTGCCTCCTAGTGGTTGAATTACAAACATACAAACATTTAAACAAACAAAACCTCTGCCTAAATTGAGCTGGAATAAAAAAGTCTTGGAGTGAGGTATGCATTAAAGATTTGTAAAGCATTAGACTATGTAGAAGAAAACGCATAATAAAATGGGCATAGTAGTAAATATATATGTAAAATGAGTCATAAACTTGTTCTATTAAGTATTCAAGGTTTCTTATAAAACATCAGCAAATTCATTTATTTAAAAACATCTTTAAAATGAGAACATTTGAGAAACAATATGAAATAACCATTATATGAAATAGCAAAAGTTGTGCAAAACTATAAAATTGAGAATGAATTGTAGTGTGAAAAGTTATGTGACAAAAGTCACATAGTGTAAATGCTGACTTGTGTCTCAAGCTAAACCTGAGGTACTGTAAGAAAAACAGCAAACTTGTGTAGACATTGTGGAGTGGAAACATTGACAAATATCCAAGAAGGTTAAGGATAATCAGGCTGAATTTCTTCTTTGCAGTAACTGTATGGAACAACATCAGAAAAAAAAACAAGATTTTATTAAATATATTGAAAATGGCTTGAATTGTACTGTAACATCAAACATTACGGATCTGAATGTTAAACATGTGAAGAAATTGGTTGTGGAAGATTTCTAAGTAATTAGTATAAAAATAACTTGTAAATTCAGTGACAGTCTTGGAAAAAGATTGAGAAAGTATTATCTGATCATTAAGATTTAGTAGCTCACCTTTTAATAAAGCACAATATTACAAGCCCTAAGGCCATGAAGCAGGTTAGTTTAATCCACAAATGAGACCTGGAGTGTTTTTCTGCTTCACCTTCAAGTAAAAAATGTGATCAGTTTAAAACATGGAAAGTAAATGCCTACTGTACAGTATGTATACAATACTGATTTCCTTACATACTTATAAGGAAGAAATAAACTGATAAACTGTACACCAAAAACTATTATATTATAATACAAAGTGTTTCTAATTATATAACAAACATGAAGCATCATACAACTATTTAATAACAACTTATTGTACATACGTTTATACATATGTACATTGTGACATTATCTTTATATGACCTGAGACAAAACACATTTTTGCATAAACATATCAATGACATTAGATTAAAGATGACTCTATACCATAATTCTGGCTTCGGTATGACACCAGAACGCAACTATTATGGCAAATCAAATATGCAGCTCACAAACCAGAATTGGGCTACTGATGGCTGAAGGAGGAGAAGGAGAGCAGGAAGACGTCTACAGAGACGGCAGGGAAAGAAGAAGTGTAGGAGAGTGGAGGTTTGAGTGGGCACTTTAAATGTTGGTAATAGGACTGGTAAAGGGAGGAGATAGATGATATGATGGAGAGGAGAAAGGTAGATATGTTGTGTGTTCAGGAGACCAAGTGGAAAGGGAGTAAGAGCAGGAACATTGGAGGTGTTTAAACTGTTCTATTATGGTGTGGATGGAGAAATGGTGTAGGGGTAATCCTGAAGGTAGAGTACAGAAAAAGTGTAATGGAGGTGAAGAGAGTTTCTGATGAACGTGAAGCTGAAAGTTGCAGGGGTGATGATAAATGTCATCAGTGCTTATGCTTAAGAAGTCGTCAGGTTTAGCGGTTTCGGAGCAATTTTGGGAGGCACTGCCGCCTACAGGTGAATTTCGGAACAGCAGCATATGAAATACCAAATGTAGCTAAATTTTGATATCGTACTGTTTAAATATATAATATATACCGGTATTTTTCCAGTACTGGTACACCGAGCATCCCTTCATTAGATTATATTTTAAACATCTAACTTATTACTCTGTCAGCTGTTTGGAAAAAAAAAATCCAAGTAATTATGCATCTATCTTCATTAAAAAATAGTTTGGGTTAAAATTTCATACCCCAGGTGACTGTAATATTTTCCTTTAGGCTGCTGTGTTGAACTACACAGCTGTAGTGATGATCTCCCAGGTTCTCCTTAGGTATGATCACACTCCTTCTGGTCTGATATGTTCCATCACCATTAGACAGCACATCATTTATCTCATTATCCGCTGGCGGTAAATCTTCCCCAATCCATTTCACCTGAACCGATCTGGGAAAAAACCCGGTCACGTGACAGGTTACGAGAGTGGAACCGGCTCTTCGCCTCTGAAAAAGCCTGACCTCTGGAGCTGTAGGAATTAGGAAATAGGAATAGTTAATTAATAGATCATTAATAAATGTTTATCAGGGGGTGCATTAATATTGATATAAATAGCATCAGAAAGGTTATAACTCATGAATATACACATACCTTTCTTTATGGTGACTCCTGGAGCATGCTCTAAGAACAGCTTCAAGCGATCGATACAGGTCTTTCGGTAGAAAGCTGCTGTGATTGCAATCAGCACTGGATTTTGCTCCCTCTGCCTTTTATACACGAGGGCTTGAGGAACAGAAGCAATGTATGTCCTACTGTCAATATCTAAACTCAGGAAGTCTTTCCCATTGAATGCATGATTTAAAAAAGCATGGATGGTGCCATTAGAATAGAGGTCACAGCGACTGTAGCCTTGGTAGATATTAATGTCCGCCTGTGAGCCTGTAATTCAATACCAAGGAATGAGGGTTAATTTAGTGCTGTTTCAGGGTACAATACAATTGAAACGTGCAATCGTTTTTCAACTTCCCCGATTGACCTCCTATGCTGAAATTACAAGCATGAAAAGTGTTATTGCAAAACCCAGGTCTTTTTTTGTAATTACAGACTGTACATTAAAAAGCAGTGGTACACTGTGCTATTGATTTACGATTAATTACCTGTGAGATTAAATTGCTGTATGGCTGATTCGAGAGCTGTATTCATGGTCTGTCTGTTGTGTTGTGATATGACTCTGATGTCTTCCCAGTGCTTCTGGCCGATGGATGTGTTCAGCCATTTAGGGCACGGCGCAATGGAGTTTTTCCTGCTGTCATGGTAAAAGATGGTAACGTCGTTCACAGCGATCCTTTCCATGTAATTTGGCAGGTTGAGGCCTTCAGAGCCGATGAAAAAGCCACTTATGGAATGGACATCTGTGGAATAGTTGATGGGATTGAGTTGAATATCAGATACTTTCATTATTAGATCTTAGATATTAATTAATAGAAATATTCTGAGAATGTATTTATTGTTATATAAACAACTAAATGAGTTTGCTTAGGAAGTATTTATTGTACCTGCAAACTTCTGAGAATGTTTTTTTTTTTTACAGGTTTGTATTGGGATGGTTCAGAGAATGTTCTCATAATGTCAGGGAAATATTCTCTAAACTAGGGAGGTGGTAGATCAGTGCTTAAGGCTCTGGATTACTGATTGGAAGGTCAGGGGTTCAGGTGTGCTGTATCGTGGCTGACCGTAACTTCATGTTCACATGTCCAAGTGTAAATGTAAAACACTAACTGTTTTCATAAACAACTGCACAGTGTCCTTAACTTTCATACAACAATAAGGACACATAATAATCCATATCCTTTTCTTCCTGAGTTAAACATGCTCCTGAGGTTCCACTGTTCCTGCCCCTCTTCCCTCTATTTATCTTCCCACTTCATCCAGGCCTGCATCTGAATAATGCTCTCTTTGATCTCTACGATTCGAGACCACTCTGTGCAGCTGGGGATGGTTTCTCATTAACGCCGTGAGGTTCCATCAAATTACGGAGTAAGAACGGGAGCTTTGAGGATTTGGATTTGGACTGTAGGAAACCCATCACCATCACTGCACACCTCAACATCATTTATTTGTAATAAATGGACATTCGGTGCAACTCAGAGGATGATGGGTTTCCTCTCGAGTCTGGTTCCTCTTAAGGTTTCTTCCTCATGCATCTCAGGGAGTTTTTCCATCACCACAGGCTCATCAGGGACAAACTTACACTTATAAAGAACACCTTATTCATTTTTATCACCACATTATCTGTGTAAAGCTGCTCTGAGAGACAATTGTTAAAAGTGCTATACAAATAAAAATTAATTGAACTGAATTGAATAAAGAAGTAAACACTCACCATCACCAAACAGCTGGAGAGGATACAGGAAGAAGACAAGAATATAAAGGATTTCCCTTTGTTTCATATTCAAACATATATTTAATTGTATTTTTGTATGGATTTCCGCTTAGTGTCAACACAACTGACTTACAAAACAAAAGTGAAAGTAAATGTGTTTTACTGGTTGAAAAAGAAAAATCTCTCTGTGTAAAAGAAATGAATAAATAAAGGAATGAATAATTAATAGTTTTTGGTTATTTGTACTTCATCTCAGTGTTAAACGGTCAAATAAAACTCCAAAATGTTCAAGTAAAACATGTATATGTATAATGAATGTTTTTAAACAAACTACAAGTCCCATAAACACATAATGTGATCTGGACTAATCAGATACTGCTATCTCATCCGGGTATTATTTTTGTACACTGGCTCATGCCTGGCTGGACAGCGGGTGCTTCTGGGATATGTAGTTTCAATTTAGAATAGAGGCGCTTTTCATTGTGTATGTGCAATGTTGCTCAAGGGGGAGAAGACTTATATATGAATACATACATTAAGACTTAAAATGTCACTTATCATCCAGCAACAGTGCTCTAAATTTTTTATACAGATTTCTGTACTAAATCCTCTTTAACAGGGTTTAAGCTTGATATTATGACAGCTGCAGCATGATGAACATGTATTTAATAGAAATAGTCTGTTTAATGGAAATGGGAATTGCTTGAACTTAGAATTTATAGATTAGTGCACTAGTTTAGTAGAAGTAAAGATGCAAGAGTCAAATAAAACATTAGACATTTTTTTGCGTTACCCATGTACAACCACTAGGTGGCAATCATTCCAATGTAAGAAATTAAGTAAATGGGAAAGATTTCTTTGTTTGTGTGTGTGTGTGTGTGTGTGTGTGTGTGTGTGTGTGTGTGTGTGTGTGTGTGTGTGTGTGTGTGTATACTTGCATTCTTAGCGTTGTACTCCCTTCTATTCCACTAGGTGGCGGTAAAACAACAAACCTTTCAAAATCAATCCTCAAGTCTAATAAACAAGAAAAAAGGCAGCAGGAAAAGAAAAGAAGGTGGAGGAATAATAATAATAAAAAAAGAAAAATACTACTAATAAAAACGAATCCTTATACCTTGTATGCAGTCCTGAAATATTAATAATTTAAACTTATTTGTGGAAATACTCTGTAAATATCGCTAGGTGGCAGTGCATTCGCCATAGCATCTCATGCTCAACAAATTCATTCAAAGAAGAAGAACGATTAGAATAGAGCACGCATGCGCAGAATGCAGGTGTATTCTACTGTTGGCTGGTGAACGTGGCGGTGCTCAGACAGGAGGTAACGCGTTTTTCTGAAAACTCTTCAGAGAAAATTGTATAGTTTTTATAGAGTTTATAGGTTTATTTTGCACAACATTTGCAAAGATTGATACAAGTCTTTATTATTTTCCCTCCAGATGTTTACTGTTCTACATGGATTCAGACTGATGTACTGCAGGCGAGCACGTGGTTGGGGGTGAAGAGATGAAGATGAGGATGAAGGTAAAGTTTATGCATTAAAAGTTGTTTTTGGGGAAAAAGGAAGTTTATGAAATAAGACAATGAAACCCCACAGTGAAATTTATAATATTTGAAATGGTTTACTTTTGTTTGTAGTGGATTTCAGCATGTTCAGGACGCCATTTTGAAATTTTCTCCATGTTGATATCTCAAAATGTTCAAAACGTCTCCAACCTGCAAATGTTCATTGGTGTAATAAATGTGCTTGTGGTCTGATTTATAAATTTCAGGTTCCTTCACATTGTGCCATCATGTCTCCTACATCTGACCTGGATGTATAAAGTCCACATGGACTAAGGTGAGAGTTCTGGATTGTTTAGAGTCATAAACGTACACAGGCTGTATTGTACATTTGTAGTGTTTAATTTGTATTTAATCTTATTTACAGATTTCCCTGAGTAATCTTCTGGGATCCAAATCCCTGATTGCCTGGGATTCCTGGTAAGCCATGGGTTCTTTGTAGATGTAAAGTACAATCATCTTGGATTGAAACGTACCTGTAAACAGATTTAATGGAGATCCAGATGTCCATGATTTATGATCAAAGGCTTAAAAACTAACATTACAGATCTATTCAGTGATTCTACTAGGCAGCTTGTGTAACATTTTAAATCCCCAATATAAATGTATTTTCTCATGTTAAGTATGTAACTACCTCCACACCCACACGTTCTCCTCTTGGAGGTTGCAGGCTGTTCAGCAAGGCTTGGTCTCACACGTGACTTTGTCCTTTCCTGTATGTCTGCTAGAGAAACTCGGGGTGGTTTGAGGCCTGACGGCGTTCCTTTTGCTGTCAGGTTATAGAAACCTCGCACATATAAACTTCACACTGCTACGTGTTGATGTGCTCTTTTGAGAAACTGCACCTTCTCTCTCTCGTCTCGCAGGAATCCCGCGTTTGTTGAGGAGACGCATGAATCGAGACTGAAGCTGCAAAATCAGGATCCAGTGTGCCTGTTTTTGTAGACTACGATAATGTTTCTGTGCTGCACATAGTTTTGCTTTTGTTCATTTTATTTCCTCATTTTCTGGAGAAACGTCTAATTTTCCAGTGTACTTAATCAGCTATATGTAGAGGTCTGAAATTACAATAAAAAGATTCTTGAATTCTTCTAAAATGCCTCAATGCCTTTTTATTTTCTTATGTCTATTATTGAAGACAAAACCCTGATACACTCTCAACCTAGATTAGATTCAACTTTGTCATTACACATGTACAAGGCAAAGAAATGCGTTTTAGGTCTAACCAGATGTGCAAGTGCAGGATATACAGTGTTTACATGATTTACATAAATAGTATTATAGGAGTAATTTACAGATGTGTGCACTGTGAACATAATATACAGATGGTTATTACTATAAACAGAAATCACTTTTGTTTGTGTGTGTATGTATATATATATATATATATATATATATATATATATATATATATATATATATATATATATATAAATGGTAAATTAGGTAATGGTGAGCAGCAATGCAATGGATATAGAGTAGTGCAAGTGAGTAGTGAAAAGAGCAAGTGTGCAAATGACCATAGTTTTTGTGTAAACAGTCCATTAGTGCACTAACGAAGTGTGAGGTGTGAAATGAGAAAGTGATGGATGGATTGATGGATAGATGCAACCTTGTAATATCAAAGTATCAAGTTTACCATCTACCAGAAGTGCAAATAGTAGAAATTGTGTGCAAATTGACAAGTGCATATACATTTTTAAATATATGTACAGCATGTGGTGTGTGTGTGTGCAACAAATATCTCTCTCTCTCTCTCTCTCTCTCTCTCTCTCTATATATATATATATATATATATATGAATGTAAATTAGCTTTTTTTTCCGTGTTGATTTTTGCTGCCATTTAAACGAGTCGATGTGATAACACATGGTTTTCAGAGCTTTGCTCCTTTAGGACCTGTTGTTTGTTTATTAATTGTATTTCTGATTAAAAATTCACACACTCGCTCTTATGGCGGTTTAGCGATCCAAAACTTTTAAAATAATATCAAGAAATCTAAAACTATTTTGTTGTTTATAATATAGCTCTAATTTTTTTCTAATTTAACATTTAATTAGTAGTCAAATCCTGTGGGAGAAAAAAAGCACAAAATAGTTATTTTTAAAGCAACTTTAATAACTTAAAATAAAAAAACCAAGAAACAAAAAAAAAACCTGAATCACGTGGTTTCATTCCGTTATCTTATTGGATAAACAGGAACTCGATCACAGCGAGACAGGAAGCGACGCGATTTGCGTCCTGTGCAATATGTGGTACAGCACACACACACACACACACACACACACACACACACACACTTTATGTTTCAGGTCAACTTTTACTTTCAGTTCAGTGATCTGAAGTTCGGGGTCACGGTTTTCTCCTGAATTCGGATGTTGTTTATCACGTGCACATTAAAGACTAAAGTGAGTACGTTTTGTATTTAATCACTCAATAAAACACGCACTTTGACTTGTCTTTCTTTTATACTGAGCTGAAGAGGTTTTTGTTTGTGACCGTGTTCGAGTTCGTCATGAAGCGCTTGTTGTTTTGACCTTAATGAGTCACTATATTGATTTGATTCCTTCGAACGAATTGATTCGTGATTGATTCCTTTAATTGACTCACCTGGAAGCTGACTTCAAAAAATTATATAAAAAAAAAACAAAGTTTTAAAACAGTTGTTCTTTTGAGTTAAATAAGTATTTTGTTTTAATGAATGACCCGATTTACATTTTAATCTAAATTCTTCCCTTTATAATTGTTGCTAGTATTATTATTATCATCGTATTATTAATATTAATAATAATCAGTGGTGTACTTGATTAGCAGCACACAAGTGCTCGGTTTTAAATGTACTTAATATGAAAGTACTGATCTATTAAAACACTCTCTCATGTGTGGTAGAGAAGTATGTGAGGGTGGTGCAGGACATGTATGAGTACAATGTAACATCAGTGAGGTGTGCAGTAGGAACGACAGACTGGTTCAAGGTGGAGGTTGGACTGCATCAAGGATCGGCTCTGAGCCCTTCCCTGTTTGCAGTGGTGATAGACAGGGTGATGGACGAGGTCAGACAGGAGTCTCTATGGACTATAAGGTTTGTGGATAATGTGATTTGTGTTGAGGGTAGGGAGCAGTCTAAGACGAGCCTGGAGAGAAGTGGAGTGAAAGTTAGTGGAGTGGTGCGGTCGCAAGGAGTTGGGGTGGAGAAGGTGGACGAGTTTAATTCTCTGGGGTCAACTGTGCAAAATAATAGTGTGTTAGAGAAGTTAAGAAAAGAGTGCAGGCAGGGTGGAGAAGAGTGGCAGGAGTAATTTGTGACACCTTCAAGAGTAAGGTATCTAAAAGAGTAAAGGGGAAAGTATATAGGATTGTAGTGAGACCTGCGAT
Source organism: Silurus meridionalis (assembly GCF_014805685.1). NCBI lineage: Eukaryota > Metazoa > Chordata > Actinopteri > Siluriformes > Siluridae > Silurus > Silurus meridionalis. Next base: position 9,439,813 of record NC_060912.1, on the reverse strand, counting down.
GTTGTATGGTTTAGAGACAGTGGCATTGACTGAAAGATAGGAGTCCACCAGCGAGTTAATTGGAGTGACGGTGCAGATAGGACGTTTTGGAGAAAAGGTGAGGGAAGCTATATTGAGATGGTTTGGACATGTGCAGAGGAGGGACATGGGATATATTGGCGGGAGAATGCTGAGGATGGAGCCATGAGGCAGGAGGAAAAGAGGAAGAAAAGGAGGAGGTTCATGGATGTGGTGAGGGAAGACATGCAGGTAGTTATTTTGAAATAGGCAGATGTAGAGGTCAGGGTGGTATGGAGACAGATGATCCGCTGTGCGACCCCTAATGGGAGAAGCCGAAAGAAAAAGAAAATATATTGTAGGTGATTAAGGGTATAAAGGAATTAATAAACATATATAACACATTTAATATTTATCCAACTCTACTTTTTAATAAACATTTGTTATTTGTTATCTGTTATTTTACAGTCCATATTCATTTTTTTTAGCAGTAACGTCATCATGGAACCACTGGTTATTGAAGTGCTGGGAGTTCCTCATCATGAATGGATGGCTGATCAGTTAAAAATTCACTTCCTGAAGCGGAGGAATAACGGTGGAGATGTTTCAACCGTGATTTATCCAACGTCTACTCCAGGGCAGGCTTATGTTGTTTTTGAATCACCAGAAGGTATGGAAGATGGATACACATTCAATGTTAGTTAAAGTCTTTAATTGCTATCATTCAAAACCATTAGATAGTCATCTTGTCTACCTTTTGTTGTAGTTCCTGGAGTCTTGGAGTGTTCTCATCTTTTAGACGTTGGCAGCAGTTTTTATCCGATACACGTGAAGAAAGCTAAATTTTCTGAGGTAAAACTGTATTTAAATTCTTACACATTTGCAGTCCAGTCCAAAAGAGTTCCAAATTTCCTCAACATGTCCAAAATAACAAACCACATCTTAGTCTTAAGTTCTTTGTGTTGTTTCAGGTGGACATGCCAGTTGAGACCACGCTGGACTTGAGTATGTTCTCTGATCAAGACTCTGTCGTCAAGCTCCTTGACTATTATGATTTTAAGGTAATACCATATGGTGCAGATCACCTCCAGTTGAAGGGCTCCTTCTTGAAACTAAAGCTGATACGCAATGAACTCGTACAGCTTCGAAGTCGATCCCATAGTAAACGTTCATCAGTTCTTCACAAAGGCTCTGCTTGGGATCCCAATTTTGGTTCCAATTCCACATCAAAGAATATTGATAAAATGGGTTGGCGTCCAGTTCCTGATAGTGCACCATTCTTATCATCCTCATATAGAGATTCAACATCTGATGAACCTCCCAGAAGTCTTCAAAGCAGTTATTTACCTTACACTGAAAGAAATGTAAGCAGTTTTGTGGATGCTTATAGGTGGAGCCTCCTTGCTGAGGGTGCATCATCATTATCAGGAAATTCTCCATCTAGTCCTGCCCTGGTACACCACACATCTCCACTGTATAAAGATTCAGCTTTGGTTAAGTCCCCCAGGAGTCTTCACAGCAGTTACTACTCCTCTATTGGAAGTACAAGCCATACAGTGGACACTAATATCCCAAACTATCTGCTCACACAACAGCAACAGGTCACAGGCAATGAAATGTCTGCTCATAGAAGAAGCCCCCTTGTGGACTTTGTTCCATCGTCATCAAAAAACTCTACATCCTCGTCCATCTTGCAAGGCCACACATCATATGGACTTTCTGCCTCGGGTGGATCACCAAGAAGCCGTCCAAGTGTTGATGCTAATACTTGGGACAGTTCCTCTCACAGCAGTCCTTCGTCAACCAGTGGAAGAATGGAAACCTTTCCAGTGGAAACAGATACCATAAACTTTATACTCACCCAGAAGCAGGATGCTGTTAAGTGTATTGAGAAGGACTTTGGTACTGAGATGACGTTAACAGATAATACTGAGTATACAACTGTCAAGTTTTCAGGAGCAAATTGTGAAAAAGCAAAATCATATCTTTTAGACACCATTAATGAGATCAGCCCGACATTACGCACCCAAGAAATATACCTGAAGAAATTTGATAATGCTGAGCAAAAGCAGATCCTTGAGAGAATCCAACATTGTAAAGACTCTGGTGTTTTGATCACACAGAGCAAGGATGTTTTAAAGCTAGTGGGTCCCTCAAAAGAAAGCTTTGAGGTCAAGCAAAAGATACTGGGACAAGATAACCCCCATAGAGGAAGGACCAAGGAGAGGAGCCCAAATTCCAGGAGCTCTTCTGTACCAAGACACTATAAGCTGCAAGACCATGAATCAGATAAAAGGAAATCTCAGGACTTGGTTCAAGGTCATAAACAGACTCCAGACAAGAATTCCCAAAAAAAACGCAATTCAGAGTTTCAAGATGAAAACAAGACATCCAAGGAACAATCACTAAATCCAGACCCAGAGCTAATGTCAAGTCAACCAAAAAAGTCAAGAACAGACCAGGTCCTGGATAAGCTAAAACGATTAGATCTAAATCCTAAAAAATTTAGAAAAAAATAAAGAAAAAGTAATTATACAATACAAACTATCTGATTCCTGATTATACATGCAGCTATATAGCACATTTTAGTGATCAACAGTGTGTATTTTAGGTGTTTCTTTTTTTATAATCAGTATATTTGTAATGATAAACAAAAAATAGGTTACATCATATGAACAAAATATTGATTTGTTATTATATCAGCACTAATCAGATTGAGTTTTCTGGAATAAAAATAACTACAGTCATGAAAACTGATCAACTTCTTTTTTCCCTGGCTGTAAGCCTATTGTTTCTTCTTCTTCTTCTTTCGGCTTCTCCCATTAGGGGGCGCCACAGCGGATCCTCCGTCTCCATTCAATTATTTAAAATTAATTATCTAATTATATGCCTTTTTTGTTCAAGGTTTCTTTATGGGACAGATGCATATTATATACATATACAGTGCATGTTGGGTTCTGTGGTTTTTGTAGGGCCATCAGCAGTAATAGTGGAACTGGAATCGCAGGAATCGCTTGTGTAGCCAAAGAGAGGGAGGGTGGTCCTATCTATTAGTCTTGTGATGGTTTAACAAGTTGTACTTAACCAGGACTAGCTATGAAAGCATCATTAAAAGCGAGAGCCAGAAGGTAACATGCACATCAGGGCACCCTGAAATATAAAATGGTTATATAAAACACCATTAAAATCCAATACGAACAGTAACTGAACTGGATGGTCTAACCCTGAGGTTACGTTGATGTCCGTTACACATCATATAATGTTATATCAGTACAGAGAATGCATGGTGTGTTACAGTTTATTGTTATAATTGCATATTATATCATAAAGACATTATGACCATAAATGACGCTCACCATGTAGACCTTATCAATGATAAAGTTCACTGAAACTATACTACATTTCTCTCTTGGAAATGCATCATGGGTTCATTGATCACGTCTTCATAGCAACACTGTTCCTAATCTCATTTTATCATCACTTGTAGAAGATTTTGATAATAACTGATTACCCTCAACTACAAATTTTATACTAGGACTATGACAATGATTCATTAAACTCACATGTGTGATTATAACCTATATTTTAACATGGATGATAAGAAGCTAATAAGAAAAAAGTATTTGAAAATGTGCTTTATAATTCTCACTGTCCATGGGACAATGGTGGACAATGGACAATGGACTACTCTTCATAATTTACCATACAGTAAATATAAAGTCAGCATTTACTTCTTTCACTGATTATTTAGAATTATAATTTGTAATGTAAAAAAAAAAAAATAAAAGATTTTTAACAATAATTCTTACAGGTCATTAATCAGCACATCTTAAATTTTATGATTTATTGTGACTTGAATAAAAAATCCACCAACCAACATTCCAATCAACATGCAAAGCCATATTTAACAATTGAGTGCTTTTCTTCAGTGACACCATAAAACCCATCTAGTTCTCGTAACACTGGATCCACCTTCTCCACCCAGTATAACTGCTTAATAATTAAAATATTCATGGAAATGCAGCTTTATGATGAGAGCACTAATGCATGGACTCTCAAGATTACGAAGATAATTGTTTTTTTCAACTTACATTTTATGTTTGATAAAGATTTAATGTTGAATCTCTCAAACGAATGATATTTGAACAATGCATGTGAAATTATTGATTGATAATTGACTCAACATACAGTTTCCTTAAAAAAAATCCAGATGAGGCATTGAGGTGTAGTAAGTCATTGGAAAAAATACTCTTTCAGTTTACAAAAATTTCAACAGTCCAATTTCTTTTTACAAGGATGTAAAATGGGGGACAGAGCTAAAATAAATTCTGTATATGGGGCAAAAAACTGAGATGGCATTAAATGTGGTTTTTAGGCATTCAAGCTAGCAGTATTCCTGTTACACTTGTAGAAATGCTAAACCAAAATGATTTACCATAGGTCTTTTAATGACCATATGTAAAAGGAAATTAATACCCAATATTAAAAACTAATTAAATTTTTTTTAAAAACCTTAAGCAAAATAAAGGGAATTTGTCATTTCAAATTTTGTTGAAGAAGAAGTGAATGGAGGATGTTGTCAGAAGGTGCTAATATGACAATTTTTAGATAATTGTACACACTCACTGTATCCAAGTCGAATAAAAGACAGTTAAAAAAGCTTGTTGTCATTTAATAAAGAAAAATGTAACACTTTTGGGATGAAGTCCCCTGTAGCAGCAATTTGTATGTAACTACAATACAACTGTAATTCTTCTGCCATGGCAAAGACCAATGTCCAATTATAATGATAATGGACATTAAGTTGTGAATTTCCTGTATAAGAACAAGCTGTACATTGTCTTAAAAGAAAACAGTTTATAGCTGTTATAATAAGATGTCTATCTTGGTTTTAAGGATGTTACACAAAATATATTGTAATTTGATATGACTATATTGGGGACTGGAAAACCCCTAACACTCAGCTTTGATCTGAGTTTTCTTGTAAAGCTGGAATGAAACAAGTTTCCCTCAGACTCATGTCAAACCCAAAAACACATTCATATACACCTCAGTATACTCCAGATAAATGCTTTCTGACCATTTAGATTTGAAGGACCATTTTGTACATTTTACACCATTCTACTGCCTTTCAAAAAAATTGCAATGAAAACACACATAAACCAACCACTCGTTTTATATTCTCCTTCCACCAGCTGACCTTTATGTAGAGCAGGAGAAGAACTTCTCTGTTTGTTCTTCCTTACATTGAGTTCCTGTCTGTCTCATGTTTTTGATTTTGATAAAAGTCTGACTTCACTGTTCCGTCTGGTCTTTACATTTCCTCTGTTAAAAACCTGCACAAAATTTAAAGCGCTTTTTTGAAGCGCAAGCCTCATCTGCACACATCTGGACGACTGATCTGAAAGCAGGAAATGCTTGTGTTTATTCCCCAAAGATAAAATTCTTGTGCAGCAACATAGCCAATGTACCACACAGCATCAACACACACACGCACACACACACACCAACCACAGGATGACGTGCTATATCTTACAAACCACAGCTTTCAGCTAAATGCAGTCGTCGTTTAACTAAAGGAAGGCTTTTTACACCACACCCACATCAGACTACGACAGCCTCCTCTACCGGCTCATACTACTTCCCTCTCTTTTTCTCTGTCTTTCCTGTCATCATCCACGCGTCTCTCCATCCACTGCAGGGATGGCTGAACTGGAGGGCTTTGAGTTTGGCAAGTCAGACTTCGTGCTCCTGGACGAGGTGACTATGGAGCAGTTCCTGGAGAACCTAAAGCTCAGGTAAGAGCAGATTGGACAAACTGTGACAATGAAAGTAATATGATAATGAAAGCAATGTGCAGTATAGAAGCTGACAAGATTTTGAAAGAGACTTTCAAAACTCAAATTCATCATCATCAACATCATTTGACTTATTTATTAACTTATAATGGAAAAGCACAACATTTGTAAGGTCAACCAATGTGCAAGGTAGTTTTTCAGGTCCTTGGCCACTCCCTTTCAATTTGGATGGGTTTACCAACATGTACTGTCTCGGCTCTGACTAATGTCTGGCTTACAAAGTTCAGCAGTAGCGGGAAAATCGCTTTGCATCGTGTGCTGAGTGTGCGTTATTAAAGTGAACCAAAACAAAGATTGACTCTAGTCACTTAAGCTCAAAATTTTCACGAGCCAGTGATGCAACCTAACGCCTAAGTCCTTTAATTCCTCTCAGAGAGCTTTCTCTGACGTCATGTGTCTTCGCCTGATTCATCCGTTCATGAGATTTGAGTCAAAATCACACGTCTCTTTGCATTTTATATGTTTTACATTGTTTCCATGACAACAACATTTTGTTTGCTTAATATGTAACATTCGTGACACTGTCAAATTGCAAATAATACAAATATATGTGAAGGGCAAATTATAGATTCATGTAAAGAACATAATATCAACATTTATTTACATATATAAAATCTGATTCACATCTATTTACAGCTTAGTTTTATCCTCCATGATGGTAGATAGTGTATATTACAAATATTTGAATGAAAGAAATTTACTATTAAAATAAATCTACAAGTTACCTAATCGCAAATAGTTCAGGGATCTTTATTCTGTTTCTATCAAATTCGTGTTGTATTCAAACATACTTAAATGCTGCTTAAGATTGTAATAGTATGAGTTAACCTGACCCAGAATTCTGATACTTCTGCCCAAACACACCCAGTGTTGTATGAAACAGAGAAGGCAAGTCATTTGGAGCCACGCACTGCACTTCCTGTTCTCGCTTCCCACCTTCATATCACTTCCTGTCAAATGTGGGTGTTGTTTATGTCACTCTGAAAGTCACGCCTCTGCTACGTAGCCAGTTTAACAGATTACTGATATTTTATGTCAAGATCCATTGTTGATCAGAAAATATGTTACTTACACTATGGTTTAAGTGGTACCGTACTAAAGACATTCGTAGTGATAAGAACAGTAACTGTAGAAGAGATGTATGGCACATTATTTCAATAAGTGCAATAATATTTTTCTTATTTCAGAGCCAAGATTTTTACATTTACAAATTTAACAAATTTTCATTTGATTCCAATGTTATTTATATGTGTAATCGTTCCTGATTAAATGTTTATTGGTTCCACAGTAACCAAAGTAAAACTCTGGACTTCATGAACTGCTACTTGAGAATCATGAAGGATTTCTTCAAACTTAAATGTTAGCAAAAAAATCACATTAAACAACTATAAATGTCTTGTTAGCATTTTTTTTTTCTTTGTTTTTTTGTTTTTACAAAATTTCATTCTGGAAAATTAAATGTAGATGTTTCCTGGCTGTAATACTACATTTAAACTGGATCATGTCTCCATGTGATTTCCTGGTATTTCCAATTCAGAAATCAAAATTGTGACATGGTGTTGAACTTTCTCAATATAATGCAACCCGTGAAAGTTTGTGGTTGATGAGTAAAAGTATTATTGTGTTGTTTACAAAATAACACTGTATAATATAATAATATTACTTTCTACATATTAAAACCTATACCTACCTATAGAGTACAAGCTACATATCTATTCATGTGCTTATATAAACAAATGCACCACAAACTAATAAACCTGTCAACACTGATGTCTCTTGATTAACCATTTATACATCACTTAGTTTCAGTAACTCAGTGAATGTGCTATTACTTATAAATCTTTGGTGAGGTTTGATTTTTCTTTCAATAAAACTAGGAAGTCGATTTGTTGTTTCCATTAACAAGGCATCCCAAAGTGTATAATTCATCTAATTGTTTGGAATATTGTTGCAGTTATAACCATTTAGAGATACATTTAATGGCATGTCTAAACAAACAGTTTTGCACTCCATCATGGAACAGTTGATAACCCCCTCAATAATGATAAAATTGTAATAAAGAGTCAACCAGATGAGGATGTGTTCCCTTTTTTATTTTGGTTCCTCTCATGGTTTCTTTCTCATATTCTTTCTTATATTCAACCTCTTGTCCAATAAGGAAAAACTTAAGGGTTAAAATGATTAATTTAATTAGCATATTTATATCTATTTTGTAAAGCTGCTTTGAGATAATAATGTATGTTGTTAAAAGTGCTATACAAACAAAATTGAGTAGAATCCTCCTACAAATCCAAGCTAAAATCAGCTTTTCAAGCGAAAACATCAAATATAGAAAACAGCAAAAGAAATGCCTCAGACTGTAACAAACCTTAAAAATAATTTGAGACTAAAGTTGATGTATTGATTTGTTAAAGTTTTATGTGAACTCTTATGTGAGTATATTTTTTTATGTTATAAAATTTGTGAATGAGCTAAACATTATATTCTCCTTGAACGTGTAAGAGTAGATTAACTCTTTTTTAAATAGAACTAAACATACATTCTAACTTTATAACCTCTTTTTCTCTATAAAGCTGCTTTGAGACAATGTCCATTGCTAAAAGCACTATACAAATAAAAAACAAAGTAAAAATAATTTACATTTAGGTAAAATAGGGAGGAAAAAGATGATATTTCAATACAGATTACTTAAATATAAAATATTCTGTCAGACAGAAAGAAATCAAAATTATAATGTATAAATAACCTACAATAATGAAAACATCCACATACTTTCGGTTCATGTATTCATTGTTGAACTGTTGTGTTTACAGGTTTGAGAAAGGCAGAATCTATACGTTTATTGGAGAGGTGGTCGTGTCAGTGAATCCCTACAGAAAGATGGACATCTATGGGAAGGAAAACATTGATGCGTACAGAGGGAGAGAGCTGTATGAAAACCCGCCTCACCTCTATGCAGTAGCTGACGCCGCCTACAAAGCAATGAAAAGAAGAGCGAAAGACACCTGCATAGTCATTTCAGGTAACAAACATAAACATTTTGGATTATTAGGGGTTGAGTTTTGAGAGGCTGGTTAGAAAAGGGAAGTGAATCTTCAAGAAGAACACATGATGACTGTATATGTTTTACTATATTTATATTGGATGCCTTGCAACTAAATAATACATTTCAATATTTACACCTGGAGACCAAAGTTATATTTTTATCAATGCCTAATTATAGCACAGTGCTGCTGAATTCTCAAATCTGATTGTCCAGATAACTCACAGGGACTTCCAGGCAGGTGTTACACAAATTATAAAAAATAATAATAAACTGAAAATATATTTATATATATATATATATATATATATATATATATATATATATATATATATATACATTGACAGGGTGAGGAGACTTCTATTGGGAAACTCTGGTTGGACTTGGAGAAAATCTTTTTTTCCATATTTAAAAACTCAACAAAAAATCAACAACATGCAACTGAAATGTCTTTTCAATAGTCAAAATCGAATAGAATTATCGTTTTTTACAGGCATACAGGATCAATAATTTGTGTGTGTTTTCTAGGTGAAAGTGGAGCAGGGAAGACAGAAGCCAGCAAATACATTATGCAGTACATTGCTGCTATCACCAATCCCAGCCAAAGGGAAGAAGTCGAGAGGTAACGATTTAAAAGTCTTAATCTGTAAATAATTATTAAAATATAATTATATTTAGTTCCAACCCAAAGCTCTGTATGTGGCAGGACTTTTGTTTTTATAAGGTACTACTTTATTTATATAAAGGCATTGGTAATACACAATTCAAACATATTCTATATATATCTAAGACCAATGATTCATTTAAAAATATAAAAAATATATATATTTCTGTAAAGAAATATTTCTTTCAATAATGTATGGCTGGGATCTCTACAGTCAGTGCTTTAAAGTTCTCTGGAAAGTCTTAAATATGTTTTACAAATAGCTGTAAAAGAAATAAAACACTGTTTTTTGTAAATAATCAAATTTGGATGATGAGTCAATTATCTGTATGTTGAGTCAATTATCAATCAATAATTTCACATGCATTGTTCAAATTTGGGATGATGAGTGACTCTGCTCCAATTATATAACCATGATAGCTTGATGGATAAAGCTCTGGGTTGCTGATTGAAAAGAACCTGGTTTGATCATTAGCCAAGCTGCCAATTGTGGGCCCTTGAGCAAGGCCCTTAATCCTTTCTGTATCATGGAAGAATAAACTTCCCTGTGTGTCAGTGTACATGTGCCAAGTAAAAGCCTCTATAACACCACAGCTTAGAGGTTTTATTCCTAATACTTCTATATTTCAGTGTGAAGAACGTGCTCCTAAAATCAAACTGTGTTTTGGAGGCATTTGGGAATGCCAAGACCAACCGCAATGACAACTCGAGCCGTTTTGGAAAGTACATGGATATTAACTTTAATTTCAACGGAGACCCAACAGGAGGACACATCAACAACTATCTGCTGGAGAAGGTCAGAGTTTTCACTCAGATACTGGAAGTTAGAATTACAGCTTTATAGTTTCTTTGGAAGAGACACACCATGATCACTGCTTTACAGCAAACAGTGTCGACCCTGTTTATTTCAATAAGCTTGTGTTTTTCTGTGTTTGTGTACGTGTTTATTACAATGGCTGAGATACTGTGCTATGAAGCTTAACAAGATGTCACTGATAAACACAGGAATTTCTCCAGCTTTACCACAGAACAGCAAAAAAAAAAAAAACCTGTGTGCTTGTCAGTGTTTATATTTAACATCTTGAAAGTATACGCTCAGATATATGTGAACGTGCTTATGTAGCTGTGGTTAGTCATTAGTTTCAAAAGCGTCAGCTTTATTTTTGACCTTCCCTCACAACTCTATCATAGATGTGGTTTTTGCTGGGAAGGTGTTGAAACATAGAAGTGAAACGTGGGTAGTAATTTATCCTGTTAATGAACTATGCCCACTGTGGCTCTCCTGGGTGTTAATATATACTGTACATCATCTTATAATACAGAGCTCTAATACTCTCATACATAGCCGCCAACACCACCACATAAAATAGTTTATATTGGATATTACTATATTATGAATTAAGAGATCAGAGTGTTAAATTGAACTTGAGCATCAGTCATTTGTTGTTTTTAACTCCATTAATTTTACATTCTACATTCATTTTCAATCCTGTGTAGTCAAGGGTCATCCAACAGCAAGAGGGAGAGAGAAACTTCCACTCGTTCTACCAGGTGAGATGTACTATAGAATAAAAATGTATACAAACGTAGATGTGAAAAGATTTGTGTGAAATTAATGCTGTTTTTGAGATGAAGGAATCCATTTGGATGCAGGTGAAACAGTTTCCAACATTCTCCAGGTTGAACCGTTAATGCATTCGGTTAGCGTAAAGGATACGAAATCAAATCAACTGGCTTTTATGTCATTTCAACTATATTTAGTACACTACAACGACACAACATTCGTCCAGGACTACATGAAGGTGCTACATGAAACCACATAAATAAAGACCAGATGACACCTTTAACTAGAACAAACAGACCAATACACAGGATATTACATAAAGTGCATGTGTGCAAATGTGTGCAAACAGCATTCAGTGTAACAACACAACACAAAACAACACAACATTGTAGCAGTGTAGCACAGATCTGTACAAAAAGCTAAATGTGAGCTAATGCAAATTACTTATCCATCTAATAAATCTTAGCAGGCAGCAGTTGTTTGTGCAAAAACCTTCAATGAATTTGTGTGTGTGTGTGTGTGTGTGTGTGTGTGTGTGTGTAGTCTACTACTTATGGGAAGAAACAAAGTTTGGCTTTGCTATACACATCTGATTAGGAGGCATGACCTAATTTTGATGCTGTTTTTAGTATCTGCTTATGACTAGATGTGTAATGTGCATCAAGCCTCCTGCAGACAATAAAATAAGCCTTTCATGCAAGCGTGAGATATTTATTTTTATATAGGCATGAGGAGGTCAATATATAAAGCTCGCTGGGCAAAATAAGTGCTACACAATACAGCTTGTGTATATTTTAGTATAAAGCGCTTGAGAATATACCACAGACAGGCACAAGAAAAATAATAGCTTTTGCTATTTATACCATGCTCACAGTGCCGACATTTCCTTTTCTCTGTTTTATTGTTTTCTAGAGTTCACAGTGTGGTAGGCTTTGTATTTAATAATAGATTAGAAGAAAAGTATGCTTTAGGCCACTCCCACTTCTTGTCTTTCATTTCAAGAGAGATAAAAAAGAAATGAATATTCGAAGCACTCAACTGATGCAGATAGTGGCAATCAGATAGTGTAACACTTCTATTAGCTATCAAACCCTTATGAACTAATATACAGAATGAGAAGTATCTGTTAAGGGGATGTTTGTTTAGCTACAAAGTCAGGAGGGTTTATAAGAAATAGAGTGATCTGCAAAGTTATAAATATTGTTGCTTAAATAAATATAGCGCAAGTGTGACTGTATAACATTGCGATGCTATTGTGTTGTGTGTGTGTGTGTGTGTGTGTGTGGGCTAGTTGTTACGTGGAGGTTCTGAAGACCTGCTGAAGTCCCTCCATCTTAACAACGATCCTTCAGAGTACTTGTACACCAGCCAGGGCTCCTCAGTCACTGTAAGCGCTACCCATTTCACCTTAATGTGTTTATCTAATTCATCATTCTCTTACACACACTCACATTTTATTTTTGTTTACTAATATCATTGGACTTTCTCATAGACTACATGAATATAAATATTGGGACACCTGAGTTTTTCAGCCATATGTGGTTCTTCTTCAGACTGTTAACCCTAAGTCGGAGGCACACAATTGCCTTTGGATCCAGTAGTATAAAATGTTCACTTTAGTAGGAGACACGAACCTGTTCCAACATGTGCACAAAGCCAGCTCAATGAAGATATGCTTTGCATGGGTTGAAGTGGAAGATCTTAAGTGAGATATTGGACACTTTCGGGATTAATTGGAACACTGGCTGCATCTCAGGCCTCACCCCACATCAGTATCTGACTTTACTAACACCCTCAAGGCTGAATGAACCTGAATCTCCATATGTACACTCCAAAATTTAGTGCAACATCTTACCAGAAAAGTGGAGGATATTATTATAGAAAATAGGGACTTTGTCTGGAATGGGATGGTAAAAAAGCACATACCAAATTTATAGTCCAGGTGTCCACAAACTTTTCCATTTAGTGTAGTTAACATTCACATTCCATTCAATGCACAAACTCTTATATACACTCTCTTTCTGACATCTCTCCTTTTCTACATTATTCTGTCCACTCTCTCTCTCTCTCTCTCTCTCTCTCTCTCGCTCTCTCAGACTTCCACTGATGACCGGAGGTGTCACAAGGAAGTGCTGAGTGCACTGAAAGTGATCGGGTACAGTCAGGAAGAAATCAACTCCATCTACAAAATCCTGGCCACCATCCTCCTGCTGGTACAATTAAGCATCAAATACAGTTTCAGTCTCAGTAATGAGAGATTTAGAAGAAAAATGGTCCATCTGGTTGCTAGAGTGAATATATTTTATAACTAAAATGGTTGAATTGACTTGCCAATTGAATAAAAACTAAATAATTAATATTTTAATATTAAAATAATTTTAATTATTATGAAAGTGATTTTATTATTAAATAATTGTAATTAATCTGGATACCTGAGATATTAAATTATTAAAATCGTTTATTCCCATTATTCAATTTATATCACATATTTATTATTTATTCATTTATTCATTTGTGCAGCATTTATTTTAAACTTTATCCAATCATAAAGCTGTGGATAATGTCATAATTATAGATCATATAAAATAGGATTATATGATTGTACCTCTAATATAAAACAATTTACTCACTAAGCAATGAAATAAAAAGTCAATGTAATAAATCTATATTTTTATTATATCATATTTCTGATTGAACCGTGCACCTGAGCTTTTTCCATCTTGTTCTCAGGGAAACCTGCAGTTTGTGAGTGATGGAGAGAGTGTGGAGTTGGCCGGAGGGGACGCAGTGAAACACATTGCTGAGCTCACAGCGTCTGAGGACGAGAGTGTGTATAAAGCACTGCTATATCGTACGGTGGCCACAGGGGGTGGTGAGGTCATCTCGAAAGGGCACAGCGAGCAGGAGGCCAGCTACGGCCGAGACGCATTTGCCAAGGTGCTCCATTCCTGTCCAAACTGAATTTAAAACTGGTCATAATAATCTTGATATTTTACATCACATCATTATTAATCACCTTAAACACAAATGTATTTATTATTTAAATCAGATGCATAGATATTTTGATGATTATTTACTAAACATATTCTGGTTTTAGACATTACAAGCAGAGAGATTTAATGTGAACCCTTAACACAATATATCTTGTTTTTACCTCTCACCCTTGTAAAATCCTTCACCTCATGGAAGCTAAATGCATTAGGATTTATAAACAAAGACAAATAGATTGTAATCAATTTGAACATTTCAGAATTCCCTGTTTAAGCCCAATATGTATATTAAAGTGATGCAAACACATGGTATAGATTTTACCCAAGAATGCTATAATACTGTTATAGCAATAAAACATTAGTGCAAGGGTTATTTTTATGCTTTGGTACCTAATTTTAGGTCTCTGTTTCTCTTCCTGTAGGCGTTATATGAGCGGTTATTTGGTTGGATCGTTGGTCGAATTAACTCTGTGATTGAGGTGAAGAACTACAACCCAGCTTTGCATGGCAAAAACACAGTGATTGGAGTGCTGGATATTTACGGTTTCGAAATCTTTGACAATAACAGGTGAGCGTTAGTTTCACATTTATTACACAAACACAATAATTAGATAAATATATTAAATTAGATAGGACAGAGAAAACAATGTTTTTATTGCTTACTTAGCAACAACACTGTGCAAGTTTCCCCAATAAAGGAAAGCCAACATGAAGCTGGAAAGTCCTATAATGTCGCACTTGAGAAGAGTGCAATGCATTCTAATAGCAAAAGAGAGGGTTAGATGGCTATTTGACAACAATATTAGTTACACACACTGTATCTTATGCTTTCCTTATGACATTGTGACCATTTTTATGGGCTTTACATTTTTTTTATGTAAATTTTGTTCAAAATAGTATAGATTTTTAATGCTACACCTTCTGTCAAATTTCTGCAATCAATTTATTTACGCCCAACAAAAATATCAGTTTGTTATACTTATAATGTAGAATTTCTCCTGAAGAATATTGCATTTATTAAGTCATTCGTGTTGTGCTGTAATGTTTTCCTGCAGCTTCGAGCAGTTCTGCATTAACTACTGTAACGAAAAGCTACAGCAGCTTTTCATCGAGCTCATTCTCAGACAGGAGCAGGAGGAGTATCATAGAGAGGGAATTACCTGGCAACATGTGAGCATAACACACAAAACACACACACACACACACACACACACACACACACACACACACACACACACACACACAGAACGACAAGGAGTTTCATTTCTTTCTTTTTTCTGTCCTCAGGCAAGAATATTTAACTTTAACCTTACCATATATGGTAGTAAAATGACATGAAGGCATGTTTGTTTCATCATCACATATTTACATCATCACTTCCTTCAGCACATGTTCACACACAGATATGTACTTGCTTTTGTTCTTGATTTCATCCAGGCTAAATGATGCAATATGTCACAGTAATGCCAATCGTGTTATCCTCTCGCACAGATCGACTACTTCAATAACCAGATCATCGTGGATCTAGTGGAACAGGCACATAAGGGTATCATCTCTATTCTGGATGAGGCCTGTCTCACTGCCGGAAAAGTCACAGACACTGTCTGCCTCGAAAGCATGAACAACAAGCTCGGGCAGCACCCTCACTACACGTCCCGCAAGGTAGATAGATACAACTTTATTGTTATTGCATAGTTCCTGCAGTTTGGCATATAAGATAGATAGACAGACAGACAGACAGACAGACAGACAGACAGAGAGACAGAGAGACAGACAGACAGACAGATAGATAGATAGATAGATAGATAGATAGATAGATAGATAGATAGATAGATAGATAGATAGATAGATAGATAGATAGATAGATAGATAGATAGATAGATAGATATCCTCAGAACTTTAAAGTGCAATTTTGCTGCTGGTGCTGCAGTTGAACACTTTGGTCAACAGAGAGCATCATTCACACACAGTCACACAGTCAGACAGACAACTCTTACCCCAATAAAAGGAGTGTACATCAAAATAATATCTACTAACTGTGAAAAAGTGATGAACCGCATCCTCTAAATTCAAATCAATGCAATAATTGTACTCTCATATATTTTGATAAGTGTCCTCTTGTGTTTTGTTCATTTGTGTATTTTTGTTATTAGGTAACAGGATTATTGTTCAGTATATTCATTATGTCCTGTTTTTCTCCCAGCTGTGTCCCACTGACAAGAGCATGGAGTTTAATCGTCATTTCCGCATCCGACACTACGCCGGCGACGTCACGTGAGTCTCAACTTCCTTTTTTCTAGTTGTTAATTTTTTAGTTTAAAATGGACTGACTAAGAAAGCCACCTGAGAAAAGCTAAACGTGAAACGTGAACTATGTTCTAATTTGAACAGAATCCTTATGGTAGCCAATATTTTTGCTTATTTAACACGGAAAAATGATAAAGAAGAAACAAAAGGATTGAGGGGCATGTATATCATATAGCAAAAGTAGCAACAAAAGACTGGCCTGATCTGAAGCAAAGGTAATCTCACCCCAAAGTGATTATTTTTCCTAAAGCAGCATGCACACACACACACACACACACACACACACACACACACACACACACACACAAACACACTCATTGATACAATGAGTTTCATTTCTTCTTTTTTCGGCCCTCATTCAAGAGTATTTGACTTCAGCCTTACCATATATAGTAAATAAAGGATATGAAGGCATGTGTATTTCATTATTACATATTTCATCACTACAGCTCATTCTCACACTCAGATAGAAAATTATCAATGTATTTAATTGTTTATTTTTTTAAAGAACATTATACTTTTTTATTTAGTGTTTACAGTGTGGGGTTGGCAGACTGTTGGCAGACTGTATGTTCACCACATATGTATGTTCACCACTAATCAGAATCAAGAATCACACAGCACTGTGTAAATATATTTAAACGAAGAACATATGCATTTGCATATGGTTTTAAAAATCTGCCTGCTTAGAACGTTTCAAATTAAAATGTCACTGTACTCCACACTTTCATATAGGGGCTTGGTTTAAATGCACTTTTTGTTTGTAGTCATCTCCCTCAGCAGCTGGGATTGGAAAATGGTGCTTTATTACCCGACTGTAAACATCACACATGGTTGCAGGACTTGGGGAATTGGTTGGTTGGTTGGTACATAAGTGTGAATGGGAATCCCTCATTTTACCTTCTTTGACTGCACAGGCCACTGGTTGAGCAAACGCTGCATCGTGAAAATGAATAGATCATAAAATGATCAAATGAACATTTTCTTTCACTTTGTTCTCAGCTCTGTTAATACCAATAGCAGTGCGTTCTGGCTGTTTGATAGTTAAATCCTCTTCACCCTGACTGTCGTTTTTTTTCCCCGCCTGGGATGTTGCCATGTTGTCCCCTGAGTCCTACAGCTCTACATCATGCAATCTGAAAAATATATTTCTGTGTAGCCTGGTTTTAGTTATAATTATACTGTGTGTCAAGCAGAAAGCTATGAAAAGAGCTGACTCTTCATTAATAAGTACACCCTTTAGAATTAATTTATTTTTTAGACAATTCCAGGTTCATTTTTTTTCCCTTTAGGATACATAACAATTGTCGAGAATATATACAAACGGTGTCCAAAAGTCTAAGCACACTAGTGGAAATGATTGATTGGTTGCCATTCTTTTTATCATGTAATGAAGCAGAAAGCAGATGCAATTGCAGAGATTCTTTTAATGAAGCCAGGTTTCAATAAAAAAACAGACCCAAAAATGAACAAAGCAACAAAGACCAAAATGTGAAACAAAGGTAACAATGGTGAGCATGAACAGCCAATCAGCCTAGAGTAAGGAACATGAGACAGGAGGTGTAGTGAATTGTGAATCTATATATGACCTTTTGTTCAAAGATTGAATTAAACATGGCCAATATCATAAATTTCATTTGTGGGCTAGAAATTGTGCAACATTTCGGATATTGAATATTGTATTTTTGAGATGTGGTTATGGACTTTTGAACCCCAGTATACACTACATTGCCAAAAGTATTGGTTCACCTGGTCATAAGGTTGGCATGTGATCTTTGAGCGTTGCATTCCACATTTAGTCCCATTTTGCTTTTAAAATTCCCTCCACTCTTCTGGGAAGATGTTCCACAAGATTTTGGAGTGTGCTTATGGATATTTGTGTTTATCAGCCACAAGGGTGTTATGAAAGGCAGGTACTGATGTAGGTAAGGAGGCCTGGGGTGCAGTCAGCCTTCCAATTCATCCCAAAGGTGTTCAGTAGGGATGAGATCAGAGCTCTATAGCAGGCCACTCAAAATCTTTCTCTCCAAAGCATGTAAACCAGATCTTCATGAAGCTCACTTTGTGCACAGCGGCATTGCCGTGCTGGAACAGGTTTGGGTTTCCAAGTTCAAGTGAATACAAAATTTTATTATTAGAAAAATAATTGTTTGAAAAAGAACCACATAAAGCAGGAAATGTCAGGTGACCAAATACTTTTGGCAATATAGTGTATATAATGTCTAATGTAAGCATCTTAGTGGATATAAATCAGATGTGGCTATTTTTCCATAGAAAAACAAGTTGTCTATGGAAAGGATGTGGTGTTTTATGTCAAATTAATGACATCATTATGCGGTCTGTTGAACTAAGAGCGATATTGTTACACCTCCACTGTTTATGTCTCCAATATATTGAGTATACCTGCAAGAGGACAGTCACAAGTAAGCATATGACTGAGAGTACATTAGAAACACATCCATGTCCATCAGCAACCCTACTAAATTGCAAACCTGGTTAATTTAGAGACCGCAACGCCTTCGAAAGCACCCAGAGTTGCTGCAATTGCTGATTATTTTTGTAACTCATGGGCTCTGTCCTAATTTGGGCTCTAGGAGAGGAACAGATCAGAATAAAAAGCTTGCCACTGAAAATAGCCGACACATTTTTCACTTCATATTTCTCCTGGTTTTTTTTTCTTCAGATGAGTTCTAAAGAAAAAGGTTTAAAGGTGTGTTTTTTTGTGCGTTTGGCATGTTAATGCAGGATCAGAATGAGCAGATGCGAAGGCGGATAAATCCAGGCATTTCAACACAAACAGTAGCTGGTCATTTAAAATGTCATTTGTAATTGGGTCAGATGGTTACAAAAATACGTTTTACTAAATGAGATTACTTCTGTGGAATTCACACACACACACACACACACACACACACACATCTACATCTATTAGACGCTCTGCCTCCACACCCACTACACATTAACATCCCTGAGGGATCAAAGCTGTCAGAACGTAGTTGTCAACCTTCCCTCAAAACACACACACACACACACACACACACACACACACACACATATTGACGTGCACACACACACACTGCAGCATCCCTAAGGCTGTACCGAAGCAGGCCATTCTTCCTTTTCTCTTGCTAAATATACCCTCATCCAGACCCTACTCTCTGATCCGACTCTGACCTACTTCATCACTCATTCGGCTTTCCGGCTTCCTAACTCTTTATCCATTCATTTTCTCCACCTCCCGCTCTTTCGTTCTCTTTCTCTCCAATTCCAATTAACGCGTCTTCCATCATTTCCGCCTCATTATGAGTCCTTAATGGAAAACCATAATGCAGTCAATGAGAATAAAGTCACTTGAGATAGAGTGTGACTCATGGAGTCTGATGGAAAAGTACAAAAATGATACCCTTTTTTGGCGGTTTCAATGATTAATGCTATCATATATAATATAATATAACATAATATAATATATAATGCTGATTTTTTTTTGTGTGTGTAATGTTTGCATTAAAACTAATTTTTTTTATTGTTTTGGAACCACTTTTTTAGAACTGATTTTTTTTTTATGGTTCTCTTCATTCTCACAATTTGTCAAAGCAAAAATTCCCATTTCCTCTCCATGTTTCTACATTGTTTCATAATTAATTTCAACGTATTTGATTCAGTGGCAGTCCCTCAGGTGATTTGTATTTTTTTATGCTGCCTCACACACTTTTACATCACTGTACATTTACATTTACATTTGTGGCATTTAGCAGACGCCCTTATCCAGAGCGACGTACATGTCACGTTTTTCACACACACTGTCATTTACTGAGAAGCGTAAATTGAGGAAAAAGTGTTGACTCTCTGTGTGAGTTCTTGCCATTTCAGTCAGGAATGAGTCACATTTTAAGAGCTGTTTAGCTGTTTATCAGCCTGCAGAGCTTTTACTGCTTTGCACTTATATCCAGCGATCCACTTTTACTCTTACAGGTACTCGGTGGAAGGATTTCTGGACAAGAACAAGGATCCGCTCTTTCAGGATTTTAAGCGACTGATGTATAACAGGTAAAGTGTCACCTGGTATGAAGTTGTACTTTATGCATAATCAGCCATTCACTGATTTAATTCTATATGTATATACACAGTATATTTCATATATCCGAGGTGGTATCAAAAAGTTTCAAGACTAGTTTTGTAACACGCCAACAGATGCCCACATAAGGCTGCACGCACAGTTACAGGGAGCACCGACCATAAGCCAGTGTACCAAAAGACATTGTCCTGTGTACATCAGGAGCTGTGAAAATGATGCTAATCAGACCGTGTGTGCATTACCACGTTTGCTACTCTGACCAAGTTCACATCCTGTCACCGAGCTCTCCTCACAAGTGAGTTTCTCACCAGAAACAACTTAATCTTACTTCCCTACTCACCAGATTTGGCTCCTGCGGTCATCTTCCCGAAGATGAAGATCCAGATCAAAGGCCGCAGTTTTGATACCATTGTGGAGATCCAGCACAAATTGCAGTAGGTCCTTGACATGCTTCGAAAAGAAGAAGATTTCCAGGACCCATTCCAGAAGTGGCAGGAATGCTGGAAGCATTGGTAGTGATAGTGTAAATGTAGATAAATAAAATACTTTCTTGTAAACAGAGCGAGTCTCGAAACTTTTTGATGCCACCTCGTAGATGTTAATGAGGTTTGAGGGACAGAGGACAAACCCAAAGGACACACTTCTTTTAATATGTACAGACACAGAAGACATGCCACCTACTCATTATCTTAAAGCAACAGAAAACAGACGTCCTTCAATGTATACAAACACTAAGGACACACCTCTGTTATTGTATCTTAGAGATGGCAATAACTCACCTCCTTCAGTGAATAATTAGTGTATTAGTATCATTTTCTTTAAAATCTGTCATGATATAAATTTAATATAAAGACTGTGGATCATGTTCTGTGTCCTCAGTTCAGACCCAGTGCTTAAGGACATGTGGCCTGAGGGGAAGCTGAGCATTACAGAGGTGACCAAGCGACCACTGACTGCTGCGACTCTCTTCAAGAACTCCATAATCGCCCTGATTGATAAACTCGGCTGCAAGGTGAGGAAATGATTTTCCAAATCCAAGGAACATTATCTAATAAGATATTCTGCAGTGTCTCAGTTGGTACGAAATATGAGGTTTTCTATTGGTTAGGACACAATTTGTATTGTCCAGTCAGTTTTTAATTCTCTCTCATTGGATTTCAATAACATGATATAAGAATGTCTTTGTGATTTATTTTTAGCAGCGTTGAATCTCTCTAGAACCTCTATTGAGACAGTTTACCATTTGTTGGATGGCTTTATAGGACGTTTCATCTTTTGACATTTGCAGATGCTATTTTCTACAATAGTTACAGTTTTCAAGACATGCATGATGTGTATTTGGGACAAAACTGAGCCGAACACTGTTTTTGGGTCATAGATGACAACTGGATTTTCTTATTCTGGACCACTGGGGACACCTGTCCTGAATTGAACCAGCACAGTCTCCTTACTCATCTTTTACACGTTATCATGTAGTGTGGATACAATAATATGTAATAATCTTATGTGTCCGTGTGTCAGTGTTTTCGTGCGAGGTAAAATTTCTGGACAGAAATACAATGTTGATGCAATTTGGGCTTCTTTTGTTTTTTTTTTTACCAGATTGGCCTTAACATTACACAATTAAGGCAACGTGTTTTTATGTTGGAATATTATGGACAATGTAGTAGTACCTAAAAAAATACACGTTTTTTTCTATCAGATCCATTTCTGCCACAAACACACATGTTCAGGCAAAGTAATTACATGAAATAATAATATACATATTATTACAAAATAATATTATTTGTAATATAATGACATAATAATCACTCAGTGGTGAATCACTGTATTTAACTGTTGTATTTTTACTTTAAAGTACTTCTTCTGTTTTGTTTTTTAGTGTTTTTTAAAGCTCAGGTTCCCATGTTATGTAAAGGGGCCTTTCAACCATTTGTTTAACCATCATTGTATACTTTGAAATGTGGTCCAGGTTCATTAGCTAGTGTGCATGTCATATTGTAGCCATACACATGGTGGAGATGGGGAAAGTGGTAGCTCAGTGGTTAAGGCATTGAACTCACCAAACCACCAATGCTGGGCCCTTGAGCAAGGCCCTTAAATTTGATCTGCTAAGTTGTTAGTCACTCTGCATAAGTGTGTTTACCAAATGCCAAAAATGTAAATTTAATGTAAATGTAGCCCTATTGCAAATTCCCAAAGTTACACTGTATTCCTAATAAACTGATGTACATTAGTAATGCAGTTGTAAGTCACCAGCTGAAGCTGATCAAACTGGGGTTTTCTGCCAAGCGAATGGTTCGTTCATCATTGCTTTCTCATGAAGTGTGCATCGCAGTGTGTGTAAAATCTGTGTTCGACTTGCAGGAGCCGTACTATGTGCGCTGCATTAAACCCAATGAGGCGAAGTCTCCAATGCTGTTCGATGAAGCACGCTGCAATCATCAGGTGGCCTACCTCGGCCTGCTGGAAAACGTTCGTGTTCGTAGAGCTGGCTTTGCCTACAGACAGCCCTACGAACGCTTCCTGCAAAGGTCTGAAATCTCACACTCATTCAATGATATTGCACAAATTTGACCAAAACTGTTCAAGGGCTGGTTATAAGACTATTGTACATGTATATAGTCTTTTATCAATTTTTTTATTTAAACTCTAAATAAAAACGAAGACAAATCTTTGTAAATGAGTATCTCTGCTACTCACAGTCATGATGTGTTTAGACACTTTCTCTCATTGCAAAATTCTAACTGAAGCTTTCATTGCATTTCTTTAGGTATAAGATGACATGTGAGTACACGTGGCCTAATCACCTTATGGAAAGCGACCGTGAGGCTGTGGAGGCCATTATTGTCCAGCACAGCTTTGAGGAAGACGTGGCTTATGGACACACCAAGTTGTTTGTTCGGACTCCTCGCTCTCTCTTCACTCTGGAGCAGGAGAGAGCTGCACTCATTCCCATCCTCGTCCTCTTTCTGCAGAAGGTGATGGACGTTATTTGTTGAATTCTTGTTTTCTATTTTCAAAATTGTTTCACTTTTGTATTTTAAAATATTTTGCACACATTTAAACTATAAAGCTAGTGTGGTTTCGAATGTGAAAAAAAGTCTTTTTGATATTGTCACCATACCATTACCATTATATTTTATTAATAATTTAATAGCAACTAATGTTCAATATCATTTTGTCTCATTTATATATATTGTCTCAAAATAAAGACATAAAGTACTTGCTAGCTAAATTGCTAGCCTCAGTGTTAAATTAGATTGCTTATATGGTGTCCATATTATTAGTTTCCTTCTAACTCCAGGAAGAAACTCACACCAAAATCAAGGCAAACCACCAACTATAGCCTAGCACTGTGAAACTTCATAGAACATAGATTCACAAAAATATTTCATGGTTTCAGGCTATTATCCAAATAACTAACGCTATTTTCATATTTTTGTGAACTATATCATATGCCCATAGACCTGTCGACCTTTTATTTGCTTGTTAAACATGAGTTTGTTCTTTCATTCTCTAATGTTTCTTTCTCCATCCTGACTATTGGTGTGTAGGTGTGGCGTGGGGCTTTGGCACGGATGCGATGTCGACGCATGCGGGCAATCTACTCCATAATGGGCTGCTATAAGCTCTACAAAGTAAAGGCTCATTTCTGGGAGGTGGAAAGACGCTTTGCTAATGTGCGCAACATGGAGGACTACGGGAAGAGCGTGGAGTGGCCGACTCCACCTGCTGCCCTGCTGGAGTTCCACAAAATCACTCAACACCTACATCGCAGGTGCACTTGCCTCCTAAATCTCACACGAGCAAGCACACACTACTGAAATCACACATCAGATCATTAATGAACAGAGGCAGCGTTAACTGTTTTATTTTGAAGAGGCATTAATAAATTTATGAGTGTTTGTTAACTACAGCATAGCTGAAAGCCGCATAGTTTTGATAACCCAGAAAATTTGACACACACACATATTCACAAATCTTTTGCTGATGTACCTCTCTAAAATGCTTTTCTCATTTATCTTCTCTCTCATTATGCTTCTATATCCCTCGTCCCCTAGATGGAGAGCAAGACGGATTGTCAAGAACATCCCTCCATCTGACATGGCAGAAGTGCGGGCAAAAGTGGCGGCTATGAGCGCTCTGAGTGGAGAGAGATTGGATTGGGGATACAACCGAACCTGGGAGAGAGACTACCTGGCCAGCGTGAGTACCCAAACACTTCATTCCATGGCCTACCATGGCCTATGTTTCTTCTCTGGTTGTTAAATAAGGGATTATCACAAGCAGGTGTAAAATATAAAATATGTAACATTCTCTGCATCATGATAAGGCAGACTGCATCACGGGGGATAGGTAGAGTATGTGGCTTTATGAGAACACATTTCCTACTATGCATACAGGAACAAGTCTCCTTCAATATATACAGCCACAAAAGATATACCTTCTGCAATATAAAGACCCATAGGACACATGTCCTACACTAAATCTAATAGATACAAAAGACTCACCTCCCTCAATATACACAAACCAAGAGGACACAAATCATGGACTACATCTTATAGACACAGAAGTCACACTACACTTAACATACACAGCCAGAGGACATGCTTCCTACGCTACATCTTATAGATACAGACGACACACCCCCTTCTAAATACAGACCAGGAGGACACACCTCCTTCAACTTACATAATTCAGTGGACATGCCTCCTAACTACATCTTATAGATTCATGCCTCATACATACACCCAGAGAACACAAATCATAGACTATAGCTTATAGGTACAGAGACCACACCTCTATATATATGTATATACCTCTAATATATATAGACCCAGCAGACAATTCCTCTTCAGTATAGACCAGGAGGACACACCTCCTTTTATAAATCTTATATAACTATATCTTATCTATATATACATACAGAAGACGCACCTTTTGGGAATGAAAATTGTGATTAAGACATTAAACAGCTAGAAGTCATATATAGTGATATTTAGTCATATACACTATATTGCCAAAAGTAAAGGTCACCTGGTCATAAGTATGGGATGTGATTTTTGAGCATTACATTCCAAATTCCAAATTTCCATATTCCATTTGCTCTTATAATTCCCTCCACTCTTCTGAGAAGATGTTTCACAAGATTTTGGAGTGTGTTTATGGATATTTGTGTTCATCAGCCACAAGGGTATTATGAAAGGTTGGTACTGATGTAGATGTGGTGAGGAGACCTGGGGTGCAGTCAGCGTTCCAATTCATCCCAAAGATGTTCAGTAGGGATGAGATCAGAGCTCTATAGCAGAAAGATCTTCCTCTCCAAAGTATGTAAACCAGATCTTCCAGGAGCTCACTTTGTGCACAGGGGCATCACCATGCTGGAACAGATTTGGGTTTCCAAAAAGTGAATGATTGATTATAGCGCATCTAAAGACGTCCTATAGAATTGTGTGCCTCCAGCTTTGTGGTAACAGTTTGGAAAAGAGCCACATGTAGCAGGAAAGGTCAGGTGACCCAATACTTTTGGCAATATGGTGTATTTGTTGTGTATTTGGGTTAATCATAAGTGTGTCATAGTCATAAGTGTGAAGTGGTCTGATAGCTTAGTACTTACTAAACTGGGTTACAAACTGGAGAACAAAACTGGAGTACTATTTGTGATTGTTATTTGTGTTTATTTTATTTAAGCCTATTGCTCATTAGACAATGATTTTCCTTAAGTGATTAAATAAGTCAATCTTTATATAAGTGTGTCACATTTCCTAACAGGCAAAAGACTTTCCATTAACCAGCTCCAACTTTGTCCGAATCACCAAAGAGCTGAAGAACAAAGACCAGTACGGCCAAGTCCTCTTTTCAAGTTTCGTCAGGATGGTAGGCAAAGTCTGTTTCTCTATCTTCTGTTTTTTTTCAGACATTCTGTCTTCTACATACACAGTCACCACCTCACCATCTCTCACATGCACAAGTTCAATTTAGCCTCCAGATGTGCGGGTACTTGCGTATCGGCCATGTGAGTGTGTGACTGTGTGTTTGAGCGCATGGGTGAATGTAGATAGGCTGCCAGGGTGTTAACAAGACTATCAGAAATGGAAATAATGAAGATTTATGGACGATTTATTTATAGAGGAGTCTCACTTAGCTATGATTCACACACACACAAAAAAAATCAGACAGCGAGTTTTTCTTTGAAAAATTGCCCGTCTCATTGAGTGTGTTTTTTTTTTTTTTTCAGCAGGTCTGTTTATTAATACTCTACTAACTATCCTCTCTCTCTCATTTCATCTCAATTTCTCCTTTTCTCTCTTCCTAGCTGAACTGGTTCAATAACACAAAGGACAGAGCTCTTCTCATCACAGACAAGCACATCTACCGACTAGAGCCCAAGAAACACTTTAAAGTGCAGAAACGAATAGCAATTGAGACTGTGAGTACATCACACACACCCAACTCTCTCAATTCCCCTCTTATACACACACACACACACACACACACACACACACCACACACACACACAATTCTAGTGTAACCACGTCCATCATTTTAGATTCAGATTCCCAATTTAAGAGGAGATCAACTATCAATCAACCTAAAGCCCTGTACCTGACTAAACTCACTACAGTCACGTTTGTGTGTGTTTAAGTGTGTGTTTGACCTACATTGTGGTAGTCCTGTGAGCAGAACGGTGCCACAGTGTGCAAGAAGGATTTGGTCACACTGACAGCATTTCCAGACCGACTGTCTCTGTCTCTTTTTCTCTCTAACACACACACATACAAATACACTATTGGTGTGTATATATCACACATCTCAAGCCCTAACAGGATCAGATCTTCATGCAAGGGACAGAGAGCCTGAGAAGACTCATGATGTGCACAAAAAAACCCTTCTCTTTGGTGCTTAATATTTTTTTTAAGAACAATATATTCATTTCAGAATAAGACTTTGACTCATAATCCCACTGAGAATCAGATTTAACACAAGAACAGAATACAATGGATACAATTTGGATAAAGGATACAATTTCAGATTCAAACCAGACTAAGATGTGATCAAATGTGTGAATGTGAGTCTATGGTCCCATTCAGGATGTATTCCTGTCACACTCCCAGTTTTTCCAGTGTTCCAGAAAGAAACCCTGGATACACCAAACCAGAACAAGATTTAGAATTCATTTGAGAAATTTGAACGTGAACACTAATTTAAATCTGAATCAGAATTTCGATTTCAGTGTAATTCTGATTCAAAGTGAGAATCACGTTAGTGTGAGAATTAAATTGGTGATTGGAATCGGAATCATGGTATGAATTGGAATTTCAACATGAACCTCAATCGGAATCTGAATTAGTATTGGGATAATTATTCAAGTCAACAAAATCGAATGGAATCTGATGACAAATCAAATATTAGTAGAATCTAAATATTAAATATTAAAATTAGAATTTGATCATATTTTACTGTTTTATGTTTTTATTGGATGTGATTAGCTAAGAATTGACCAGATCATAATTGTTATAACAATAATTCTTATAAAAATAAGAATAACAAATAAAGTTAAAATCTGACAAAGCTACCTAACTGAAATGACTGTCTGAATCAAACAGATAACATACTGTGTATGTTATGAGTGGTATACAGGTGTATTGTAGGATTTAAATATATTGATATGTGCAAATATATTATTATTACTACATATTAATTAAATATATTTCAATACCTGCTTGGCAAACTTGCACTTCAGGGAGGGCAATGACTGAGACAAAATGCAATAAATTGATAAAATAATACTGTATTAATTACATTGCTACATGAATTATACATTATAACAGATATATGTGTATATATACATATACATAAATTTCAGTTATATTACAATATAGTGCATGTGTGCATACAATAATTGGCAGTTTGTGAGCAGTATGGACTGCTTATAACAAATTAAATAAAGAGCATCAATGATATAAAGGAGACTTTTCTGTCTAAATATGTCTAAAAAGCCACTGTTTGTTCCAGAGGAAGTAGAACATTCTGTCTGGATTTCTTGAGTTGCAGACTAAAATATTATCCGCGTCCGAGTCTCGTGGTGACAGAGCGTGCTCTGAATTAAGCTGGTTGCAACGTGGCCTGACGCACCGAGCGATTAACATGCAGGCTTATTTTGGAGGGAACCTGATGCATCAGCTCATGTGGGAGGATGGCTGGGCATATTGAAAATGATTAGGTTATATAACTTGTTTTGTGTAAAAGAAATTATTGAGGTTTTGCACTGATTGTGTTGCACTGAAAGGATCTTTAAGTATTCAACCAGGTCAGGGGTTTGATTAAGTCTTGGAATTTTATTATCCAGGATAAAGCATATATTTTCTAGAGTATTATATTTTAAAACAGCGTTAAAAATCTTCAGAACATAGGCTAGATAAAATGTTTTAAAAAAGCTTGTAGAATGGAAATGAAAAAGGTTTATTTGTTTCTATTATTTAAATTAAACAACCATTACAGATAATTGTAACTTTACATAAATAATATTGTGTAGTATTAGATTTTGTACAGTTTTCCACCATGCAAAAATTCATACATGATGGTTTTTCTAACTTCCTGTTAACTGCTTTAGGTTACTGGTTTAAGTGTAACAAGTGGAACGGACCAGATGGTGGCGCTACACACTGTATCTCATGATGACTTGTTGCTACACATGCAGAGGGGTCAGCTGGCAACAAATCAGGACCGTGTCGGGGAACTCGTCGGGACGTTGTGTGATCATTTCGCACGGTGAGTTTATTCAGCATAGTCAGAGCTCAGCTACACCTCAGCAAGGATGTCATTCTTATAGTATGTATATATATGTCATATCTTTTTTTGTACCCACACAGTTGAACCTGATCTTATGATGTCTGTCAATGATTTTAGTTTGAAATGGCAGCACATTTAAAGTGCAGTATTTCCACTGGGGCATTGATGCTACAATTGTTTGACATTCCGGTGGGACTGAATTTCACAGTTTTTGAATGATTATATGAAATCTATCATGTGTGAAAACAAAAAGAAACAGTTTTGCACAAGTGGTTCTTATGGGACTTCAACTGGCAACCTTCATACTGAAGGATCTACATCTGTATTTTATTCATTACTGATATACAGACATACTTTTTCTCAAAAAACTCAAATTTCTTACAACCTGCACTCCAGCTATTCCTCTGGATATTCCTTCAGATTTAAACATGTGAATTCAAAATGCACATTTGAGGATGCGATATCAATTCTGTTCGGTGATTGAGTACTATCACTTGACCCAGTTCACAGCTGAGTTGACTCACAAATTTAGGACATTTTGATGAGTTGTCCTGCCTGTCTCTGCTTGATATTGCAGAAACCTTACTCTAAATATCAAACATTTGATTAGATCAAATCTACGAAATCGAATGTAAATTTAGCAAGACACTTCAAACACATCACTGAGTTGACGTAACTGTGCTGTAGTGTCTGTAGTGATTCATCAGGAAGCTACATTTGCATTAATACTGATAATTTTACATCCGCTAACATACTGTTTATATGCAGGACATCGTCATGCTGCTTCATGCACACCCACACACACCTACCTCAGAATTCAACACACAGCTGAGACTTAAACTCATGGTTCACCATTAACCCCAATGAACAGCTTAGGTGGTGAAAAGATATGTTTTGATTTCATTACCTGCACCTACATTGCCTCATATACTCCTCTGTTTGTGAAGACATGCAGTAGCTTTAAATAACATGCAAATATGCGCATTTAGTATATATTGTTTTGCTGAGATTTGTGTGTGTGTGTGTGTGTGTGTGTGTGTGTGTGTGTGTGTATCGCTGTAATAATTTCAGACATGTGTGTCTCAGTGTCACGTATAGCAGCATTCCTTGGCTTTAAACATTCTTTCACAGCCGATCCCCATGGAGTGATATATATTATTTCTTCAGGCAGCCGGCAGCCGGAGTGTGTGTGTGTGTGTGTGTGTGTGTGTGTGTGTGTGTGTGTGTGTGTATATGTAACAGCTGTGGGTTATGTCGGATATAATGTGTGTGTTTAATCGCTGTTCCTTAACGTTTATTCACAATCTATTGTGCCACCATCTGCGGGCAAGCGGCAGGGGTCACGACCCCTATACGGCATCATCAAAAGGAGATGGGGACTGTGGAAGTGTGGAGGAAGGTGAAGTGTGTGTGTATTGTTATCTGACCTCCTGCCAGCGAGCGCACACTCACACACACACACACACATACACACACACACACACACACACACACACACACACACACACACACACACACGGCCTTGTCTTCTCAAACCCCCTGAGTCAGGAGGCACAGGAGTCATTTCACTAGTCAGCATTATTTTCATACAGATTTCTGTGTGTGTGTGTGTGTGTGTGTGTGTGTGTGTGTGTGTTTGAGAGAGTGTGTTCAAAATCAGCTTAGTTTGCTAACAATATGTTTGTCCCTATCTTTTCACCTGGAAAACCCCCAAAATATATAAATTAAAGTGGGCATGAGTGAAACTAGCATTATAGTAAACATGCTAACCTACATGTCTAGTGAAGCTGCATATTTGAAAGTCAACTAGCGAAAGCTAAACAAAAAGACAATTATTCTTTTTATTATTATTTAAGGAATCAAAATGGACAGTTAACTAATTTAAGAACATTCCATGCTTCAGTGTCAACAAGGCTTCAAGTTGCACAAATGATTTAGCATTAGGATTAGCTTGCTAATCAACATTGACCCAAAAAAATGGCTATAGAAGCGTCTCTTCTCTTCTCTTCTCTTCTCTTCTTCTCTTCTCTTCTCTTCTTCTCTTCTCTTCTCTTCTCTTCTCAAGATTTCAGCTATGCTAGCTAACCAGCCCTCAAGTCAATTACCTTACCACCTGCTTCACTGTTTTTCTTCACCATTGTCATGTTTGTTCTACTTTTTTATTGCATCCCCTCTCTAACCATACGCTAGACTTTTCACCTGGGACACACAGAGACATCCTAATCAAAATAAGTCTGTGTGTTTTGGGTGAGAGTCACATTCTGGCCATCTGCTGAGACAGCTGTGTGTGTGTGTGTGTGTGTGTGTGTGTGTGTGTTGTGATTGGGTTGAAGTTTTGCAGTTTTGAGCTCCAGATAATGATAATTTACTAGGAGGAATGGAATGGAATGGAATTAACTTCTTTATCCGACGTAAAAACACACTGTGTACAACAGCTGCCATGTGCAATTAGCACAGGCAAGATTTCAGACACATCATGACCACAGTGTTAAAAAGATTCTATCATTTTGACATCAACCTTTAAAATAATTGAAATTGACATTTTTATAGCTCAAGAAGTCCTCCACTTCAAATGGAAATTCTAAGAGAATTAGGGTGTACATTAGTCAAACTCAATAGGGGCAGGAGAAGTATATATTAACTGTTCAACATATTAATCTTCATCAATTCCTGATTCAGATGTTCAACATTTTAAACCTCTTTGGAGTCACAAATAGTCTATGAATGGTATTATTTGACTGGTAGATATGCTTGTAGATGTTGTGCAATCGCAGGTCAGAGCCTATAGAGGTAATTATTGCACCTAGAGGCCTGTTGTACAGATTATGCCATGTTTCAAAGACTACGTTTCACACAAGTCACTACACCAACTCACATACTTGTTTTTGCACCTGATTCACATTTCACATTCATTAGCACTTTGTCTTTCCTTCGTCTACCCAGTATTGTTTTATCTCATGCTGCCGGTTTTGTCTTTGCTCAGGTTTATTTTGTCTTGTTTGTGCACTAGTTATTTTGTTCTTTGGTCATTGTGTATAGGTTTCATGTTTACACATAAAAAAAAGATCTCACTTGAATGCTTTTGCTCCACACTTCACATCATTCTTTGCATTACCTGACACTTGTTGAGAACATTTTTAACCTAATGAGTCTCTTTAGGATGATGCTTTCAATTTCCCCATCTTCCCCAGTGGTTATGACCCTCAGGTCTATGTAGGTTCCCTCGTTTTCTCCTACCTTATAAAAACTAAGATGGATTTTGCCTGCCAAGCTTTTCAAAATTTGCTCCTAACTTTGTGTGGGGGTTTGTGTATGGTGACTTGTGATCGACTGGGGATGCACCCCATCCATTGTGCCTTCTCAAAGAAGATGTATTTTTGTAGACATATAATACATGTTGCTATGCAACCTCAAATTTACATCTTCTACAGTTACACTGGAAATGTCTCATCTCCTTTCCTCTCCTTTCTTTTGGCATTGATTAATTATGAGCAATGGGTGAAAAACAGCTCAAAATCTGTTAAAAAGTCAAGGAGATTGTATCAGATGTTTCAGAAGAGTAAAACCCTTATGATAACGAATGTATCATCATGACGTGTTAGTTGTTGGTGTGAGGCTCTGTGATGCACCATATGCGTGTGATGCACTTTTCATAGCCCACACTTTCTAATTCAAAGACCTGGTTACAGAAAGGATCATGTGCAGTCTTACAATCTTTTATCATTAGAATTAATGTTAACAAAAAACAAGGTTAAATAAATAAACTAGTATTAATAATCTAAGAAATACTGTATAAAGCATAGAAGACTGTACTGGATTGTAATTAGATATATTAGATATCAAGAAATGTATGGTATGGTCAAGTTTCATATCCAAACTTATCAATTTCCGATGTATATTTGGAAGACATCATTATCTCACTCTAGAGCAACTTATAAATATTTCCTATGCAGTTGAGGGTTAAGAGCCTTGCTGCAATGGCAGTTTGTTTGTACTTATACCATTCAGAATAGACATTTCATATCTTATCAACTGAGCCACCATTTTCAATTAATTCAGAAATTATTGTAAAACAAAAATAAACAGATAGGGCAAAGAGCAAAATTTGAATAAAGCAGATTAAAATCACAGGAATGTCAAAACAGCTCTTCTTACATGCTGTAATGTCCCAGAGATTCACTGAACCAGGCACATTTGGAGAACCCAAACATCAGAAACTGCCCAAAAACAAGAACCTATACATATTAATAATAACATTAATAATTTCAATAATAAGGAATATACTTATTGTGTCTGAAACTCTTGAAAATTCTATAGGATTCACATAGTTATAGTTATAGTTATAGTTATAGGTTACTTTGCAGTGTAAAGTTACCAACTGTAGCCTATTTGCTGCTATGTACATTGTCTTTAGCCTTAGGTACACTATTACAGAAATGAGACCACCATAAGACATCCACTGAGCAGATATTATTTGGGTGTACCAACCTAGAACAGTAGTGACATGTACAACTAGTAACTTATTGAAAAAATGTCAGTATTTGTTCAGGGAAAGTTACTCAAATTCAATGTTGGGTTGCGCAGGACCCTAAGTAGATTTTCTTACCTTTGTATAGTTCATGTCTTTAAGGTTATGGTGTATCTCATTTGTCAAATATATAAGATGTAACATAAAAACAAGAGACAATTTAACACGTGAACTCAATCCTGAGAAGATATGGAAGTCAGCAATCGATGATTTAAAGGAACGATGATATTTTTCGCATAGTAACTGTTTGTGTTTGTTTGAACTGATGATTGCATCCCTGCTTACACTGAGTCCCGTTATTTCTTTACACTATGGCACAAAGACATTGCTGTTATCAGTTCTTGTGTGTGTGCGTGTGTGTGTGTGTGTGTGTGTGTGTGTGTGTGTGTGTGTGTGTGTGTGTGTGTGTGTGTGTGAGTGAACATCAGCATCATGTTAAAAAAAAAAGTGGAAAATTGATCATTTCTGGGAAGATCTTCACTTATTGTAAACTGTTGAACCTTAGGGAGCTCATGTGATATGTGCTGCACTATGGGCAACTCTGTTTATGTGTGTGTGTTTGTGTGTGTATGCATTTTTGTGTGTGTTGTTTGTGTTGTTGGTATGTGCAGCCAGGGTGATCAGAATAATCAGCGCTTTTGTTTCAATGCCTGACATCATCCCCTGGGGATTAGATTGTGTTTTGCATCTCTACATGCTGTGTGTGTGTGTGTGTGTGTGTGTGTGTGTGTGTGTGTGTGTGTGTGTGTGTGTGTGTGTGTGGGTGTGGACACACATATAATGCTCCAAGAGAAAATAAGGGCTTGTTGCATGACCTTCATCTGATCACTGGGGTCACATTACTTTAAATCCTTCTAGTAAACTTCTAAAGACTGTGGAATCGGTTTCAAGGTGTGCTGTAGCTCTTCCTGCACTTTGTGGAGGTCTAATCTTTTTATCTTGTCATTTTTAATTTATCACGTGTCTATAAACATGTGACATTTCCATGGTTTTTTTTCTTTTATTATTGGAAATGTCAGATGATGAGTTACTTTGTCCTAGAGGTTTATCCCTGCTTCCCAGACATACAGACTCACATAGAGATTCGAACAGACTACTTCCCTAAGGGGGTCACAGATGTTCCTGCATCCCAGACAGTGGTTGCTTGGCAGCTCAGGAAGTGTTAATTAGGCCAGTGATGGGGTGTGCTGTGTATGAGTGTTGGAGGCAGTGTGGGACTGTTACTGATTCTCAGCAGTATTTAATGGGTTCTTCTGGACTCCTGTGAATGTTGAGGTCTTTTAGGGGGTTTCTTTCTTGACATATAAAGAACAGCATTATTCATGAAAACAACACTGACTGCTTTTTATTATTTGGTTTCAATGGTTTAATAGATAAACCAACCTTTTACATACTGACCTCTGGGACTAATTTGGGAACTCAGAAAACTTCTTTCACTTGTTTGATTGTGTTCAGAGGGTAATGTTTTTAGCAAATGATTTCACAATCATCTTAGCATGGATTTTAAATGTTGTTTTTTTTTTAACTGGGATACTTTCTGAGGAAATCTGTTAAAAACACACTAAATGTTACATTAAATCAAAACCATATAGCATTACTATATAATCTTTATACCTAGCCAAAATATCTGGTTTAGATATGCCAAAAGCTATATATATATTTTGTCTGGACAAAGAATTAGCATGCTGAAACTTGGGGTATGAAATGCCTGATAAAAGCATTTGTTTCAGGGTGTCAACTATGTACTCGTCCATGGCTTTGTTCTCAGCAGAGAATGAGCTTGGAAGTTAATTGTCGGAAAGCAAATCAGTAGAACATGTTCAGGATCTGTGAGAAAGGACAACAACTTAGCTTTGCTGAAGACCTCCTGATATTTGGAGCAGCAGATTTTATTTCTGAAATTGAAATACAAAAATGTAACATTTGGGAGACCAAGCTAGTATTTTTCATCCTGACCAGGTGATTTTAGTGATGTGGATTTGCAGCCATGGGAAACCTTAACACTATGGGGTAATTAGCAGATTTGGTAACAAAGGGGCTGTGGGCTTTAATAAGGATTGGCATTTTTATTGGTTGCAGTGAAATTCAGTGAATGGTGGACTGCATTACTAGGAAAGGTTATCACTTGGGAAGACATATTACTTGCATATTGGAGAGGCATAGCTGACTCAACACTGTAACTGAATTACTTGATGTTTTTTTTTTTTTTGTAAGGATAATGGTGGGCTCGTTTGATGTTCACAACAGAAATAAACTAATCCAAATTTGTGACCAAATCTGTGAGCAAATCTTGATCTATACCAGAACTGACAGTCAGGCTCTTTTGGAGCTACATATGTAGTTCCAGGTTGCCTGCTTCTGAACTGGCATGTGATGTCCACTGCCAGAAATTGCCTCAAATTCATCACCATCTCACTCTCTCTCACTTTCTCTCCCCCTCCCTCCCTTTTTCATCTCATCCATGCATTACTACCAGGACAAGTCAGACATCTGTTACTCAGTATCGCCCTTTCCTTTCCTGCTCTCCGCACTCTTTCTCCACCTCTCCTGCTGTGCCATCCGCTCATTATTTGATGATGAGTTCTTGCCCTATTCCTTCATTTTGTCATTCACGCACACTCTTTTTCTCTCACTTGCTGTCTGTTATGCTCTTTCGCATAACTCCGTCTTTCATCATCTCGCATTTGCTCTACTGTCAGAGGTTGTAAATTCATATCTTGTCCGTTTAAGCAGTCAGATCATTTTTGGGAAGTTTTTTTTTTTTTTACTAAGAAGAAAAGCAGGATACTGGATTTGAACAGGGCATGTTGATGCTGCATGCTGAAGCTTTTTGACAGGAAAGAAAAATGTCTTTCCTCTCCTCTCATCTGTTCTCCTGTCTTCTTTCCTCTCACAGAGAGAAATTGTTGCATCCCAATGGCAGTTTTTACCAGTAAATCAGCAACCCATTTTGATTAATCTTGATCAATCTTATTCATTCATTACCATATTATCTGTGTAAAACTGCTTTAAGACCATTGTTAAAAGTGCTATACAAAAATATTAATTTAATTGAACTGACTTAACAACAAAATGGGTAGTGGCTATACTTTGCCCTCAAAACTATTTCCAATAGAGTATTTGTACTTTACTACATTGCTTTTTTTAGTTTTCACCATCCATTTATCTTTCATATCTTTATACTGGCTCCCTGGTCTCACTTAGTTTTTTATTTATTTTTATTTTTATGGTACTGCAAGCAGATTTAATGACTAAGACTATAACATCTTACCCAGATTAATATGAGAATAAAACGCATGAGTACACACATTGGTGACTTAGTAGTGACAGCAGGGCTTCCAGATGATGTCTGCTAAAGTTCTGCCCCTCTCTGAGGGACTTTCTCAGATTGATAGATGAACAGTTGAGTGCAGAAAACAGAGCATGACATTATTTTACTGAAGGTGCTTTGCTGTCACCCAAACCTTGCCCCTTATTTGGAATGAGGCACCATGCTGTCAGACAAGAGAATCAATTGTAAAAGACAAGGTAATAGAGAAAGGTCAAAAAGATAAGTTATGACTATGTCCCAATTCTGCTTGTGTCCTTCCCCGTGCTGCATGCAGCTTCTCACAGGCTAATGAACATCATATCTCATAGATGCAAATAAGGAAAAGCAGGTCAAAAGAACTGCAGAATGGAAAAAATATATTTCTGTCTGGCTAGAATCTTTACTTGCTCTCTTTATGTTTGACCAGCCA
This sequence comes from Silurus meridionalis, assembly GCF_014805685.1. NCBI lineage: Eukaryota > Metazoa > Chordata > Actinopteri > Siluriformes > Siluridae > Silurus > Silurus meridionalis. The sequence continues at coordinate 9,402,251 of NC_060912.1, read as the reverse complement.
CTGACTGCACATTACACCGGATTGGTGTAGAAGTGATAGGTGTTGGGATTTAGAAACATTAGCTATACTTACAGCATTAAGGTACTTAAGTACTGTATAAGCATAGCAATAAAACAAATGTACATTTTACCTTTTTGTATGCTCCTAAATTATTGAAAAAAAAAAACCCGGAATCTGCTTGTGTTTTAAAGGACACTGCTAAGGCCAGCCAAAGAGCTGCAGCGTTTTCCCCAGTATCCAGCACATATGATGAAGTGCTTTTAGGAAATGGGGACATGCACTGACACCCAGTGTCCTAGTTTGCCTTTTTTCTGGCCTAAATGTCATATTATTTTTGCCTGCATCAAATGGGACATTTTCAGTCCAACATTACTCTATGTGAAACACTTGCACTCACAGATACATAACTCACACATACATATTATTACGTACTAGTAACTCAACGTAACTTAATGTGGTAAATCCGGATAAAACAACCCAAACATATTCTCTTAGAAACCATAACCTGAAAATAAAAGTTACATTATTCTAATCAAAAGAGGCAGCTGTCTAACTCTACTCATTCCAGCTTGTTTAATAAAGTATTCTTGCAAATGACTCGTTCTGAAAAGGTGATAGTACTCAGTGAGTGGTAATACTCAGAGTGAAAAGAGAACCGATGAAGACCTACTCATAGGTGGAAGGAACATGAAAGCAGGAATAAGGAAAAACTGAGTCATTTTTAGACAATGTGTTTCTGCAGTAGGATGATTTTCAGATGCACAAAGCTCTAGTCACACTCACGATGTGTGTGTGTGTGTGTGTGTCTGTGTGAAAGAGAAAAAGATTTCGTGTGTGCGTGGGTGAACTCTAAATGGCCGTCAGGATATTTTTGTAGGCGAAAGTAAGGCCCAGGTGCAATGCAATTACAGATATATTACCTCTATTTTTGACTTGCTAGATGTTACTGTAAAATATGACAAAAAAAAAGAAAGTGAATTTTAAGAAATCATGTTGTGTAAAATGTTGACATCAAATAGAGCTGCGCACCGCATTGCTCACTATCTTTTCTGCAAAATTCGTATCTGTCCTCATTCTTACATGATAAAAAAGAAGATTTGTATGCTTTTTGAAAATCTATTTCCACATTTAGAACCCGTTTGCCATTATAATAACTTCCACTCTTCTGGAAAGATGTTCCACTAGATTTTGGAGTGTGCTTGTTGAAATTTGTGCTCATTCAGCTACAAGGGTGTTCATAAAGTCAGGTACTGATGTAGGTGAGGAGGCCTGGGGTGCAATCAGCATTCTATTTCAACCTAATAGGGTGAGTAATTATTAGGGTTGAGGTCAGTGCTCTATTGCAGTCCACTCATTATATGTCACTCTAACCCAATTAACTATATCTTTATGGAGCTGGCTTTGTGCACAGGTGCATTGTCATGCTGGAATAAGTTTGGGTCTCCTAGTTCAAATGAAGGGAAAATGTAATGTTCCCATAACCAAAGACATCCTATACAGTTGTGTGCCTTACATTTTGTTTGTTTGTACCAGTTTGGAAAAGAAGGCAGGTGTCCCAATACTTTTGTCCATAAAGTGTAGCTGTCTTAAAATACAGCAGGGAAAAACACAGTACTGATAATCTAGACAAAGAATAAAGGCAGTTTTCTCTGTATATTTATTAAGGAACATTTAACTTACAGTTGAAAGAGAAAGAAAAACATTAATATCTGTTTCACTTCTCATGCAGAAACCACACTTTCTTTTTTGATCAGACATAATTTTTTTTCTCTTATTTCATCTGATTTCCATTTATTTATCATCTTTATCTGAGATGATAAAGATTTAGATCTAACATATAGAATGGGTCACATTTTAGCAAATATTCTTTGTGCACTTTTGACAATTGAAAAATGTCGAATCTGATGAATTTGTGTACGTTTCATTGTTGAGAATTTTCAATTCAATTAAACTTTATTTTGTATTGCGCTTTTTAACAATCGACATTGCCCCAAAGCGACTTTACAGAATTAGATACACTAATTTTTTGTGTTATTAATTAGTCCCTATGCTTTAATCCTTAATGTCCAAGCCAGTGGCAATAGTGGCAAGGAAAAATCTGAACAGAGAAATAGTGTGAGGAAGGAACATTGAGAGGAACCAGACTCAAAACAGACTCATCATGGATGTGGATGTTTTAAGCATGAGATCAATTAAATGAAATTCAATATTCTTATATTTCAAGATACAGTATAATTTGAACCATTTTTAAGGTTTATGTGGTATTTATCTGAAGTATGCTCTTTATAGTAGGTTGTCATGAAGGACACTTTTTTGGTTTGAATTTTTCTTTTAAAGACACATTTTCAAAATTAAATATCCATGAATCACAAATGGCACACAACACATTCTGATCTCACTCATGTTTTTGTAGCTAAATGATCACAAATCCCCAGTCACACTCCAAAAATGTTTTGGAAGTCCTTCCCAGGAAAGAGCAAAGGGAGAATATATTGGGAAGATGATTTTCAACAAGCATGTACATGAAACTATTGAATAATCTTTTGGTATTATTATTATTATTATTAATGAAGTGTGGATGTATGTGTTTGTGTATTACAGGGTGAGAAACACTCCTCTGACAGTTAAAGTGTCCTCTGACATCCAAGTCCACCTGAGCAAAAAAGTAAAGGACGTGACAGTGGAGACGAGACCTGGACAAACCACGGTTGACTTCAAGAAAAGTCGCTCGGGATTCACTTTAGTGCTTCCTCCTTAGGAAAACAACACCCGATTGGCTGAAATAAAACATGATGTATGCCAAGGAAAACATCTTCTCAGTGGGAAAAACTGACTGCTCTAATCAAGACTCTTACTTAAATACAAAATCCAATGGCTACACTTTTTATATGCATATGAATATTTTTGTTACCAGATGTGTTTATATCGTTTAAGTAGAGCACATTTTTGTATTTTCTCTGCAGTATTGATCAATATCAGGTATTACTATTAATGTTTTTGCACTTATTGTGCTTTTAATACTTGCCTATTTAAAGCATTGCTTTAGGATTCCATGTTCCTAATATGGCTGGAGAAGTATTTTTATATATGGTGATATTGTGCATTTTATTTATATAGACTGATAAGTGGCCATTTTCTAAAACAATCATATCAAGTATTAAATGATTAATGATTTAGTTACAAAAGTATTTAATTTATCTGAATTTATTAAGAGACATTTCATGAAGAGAAAGTTATCATGAAACGTTACAATGTGTTAAACCACCGCATTGTTAAATTCTTCAATCTGATTGGTCAGAAGGTGGTAGTTAAAGTTCCAACACACCAGCTTTGACTCTTGTGCTGGTCATTACTCGCCTCACAGCTTTATATGAATGCACTCATTCTAATGTCATTGTTATTAACTATATTATGGGCTGCATCACAGCAACTAATCATGTCTTGCTTTTCTCAAACAGCACACCTCCAAGTGTTTTATAACTTCATAGATGTTTCGAAAGTTTATTAAAATGTTTTAATGTTGTCATTTATTTCAAACTAATTGTTAATATGATGTAAAATTTTCTTCAAATGGCCTTCAGAAGAATTCAGAATGATAATATATAGCATAAAAAATGTGAATGAAGAAGCTTTTATTGCCATTTCAACCATATATAGCTGATGCAGTACACAGTGAAATGAGACAACATTTCTCCAGAACCCTGGTGCTGCATAAAACAACATAGAGCTACATCACACAGCATAGATCTAAATCACACAACATAGAGCTACATCACACAGCATAGATCTAAATCACACAACATAGAGCTACATCAAACAACATAGAGCTACATCATACAACATAGATATACATCACACAACATAGATCTAAATCACACAACATAGATCTACATCACAAAACATAGAGCTACATCATACAACATAGAGCTACATCATACAACATAGAGCTACATCACACAACACAGAGCTACATCATACAACATAGAGCTACATCACACAACATAGAGCTAAATTACACAACATAGAGCTACATCACACCTAACATAGGGCTTCATCACACAACATAGAGCTACATCACACAACATAGAGCTTTATTACATGCGGAACAGCATGGGAATGGTTTGCTTCCTACCTGGAAGGTCGCTCATACGAGGTAACATGGAGGGGATCCACATCTGCCCCATGCAAACTCGCCACTGGTGTCCCACAAGGCTCTGTACTTGGTCCCCTCCTTTTCTCCCTCTATACCCACTCCATTGGTGAAGTCATATCCTCACATAGGTTTTCTTATCACTGCTATGCAGATGACACTCAACTCAACTTTTCTTTCCCTCTATCAGATACCACGGCTTCCGCTCGGATCTCAGCATGCTTGTCAGATATATCTTTATGGATGAGTGCTCACCAACTTAAACTCAACCCCAGCAAAACAGAACTGCTGGTCATCCCAGGTGATTCATCCCCAGGTCAAGATCTACAAATAACACTTAATGACTCTCTGCTCTCCCCTTCAGCCACTGCTCGTAACCTTGGGGTAACTATGGACAATGAACTGTCTTTTTTCCCACATGTCGCTAATGTTGCTCGTTCTTGTCGATTTCTTCTCTATAACATCCGAAGGATTCGACCATTTCTGTCCATACAGGCTGCCCAGGTGCTTGTTCAGTCTCTTGTCATTTCAAGACTTGACTACTGCAACTCTCTGCTGGCAGGTCTCCCCCTGAACGCTATTCGTCCACTGCAAATTATCCAAAATGCAGCTGCACGACTTGTGTTCAATCAGCCCAAGTTTTCCCACACCACCCCACTGCTGCACTCCTTCACTGGCTTCCAGTAGCTGCACGTATCAGATTCAAAACACTGATGCTTGCCTACAAGGCCAAAAATGGACCAGCACCATCTTACCTCAGTGACCTCATCACATCTCGCACTGCACCACACTGTCTGAGATCCTCCAGCACTGCTCGATTGGTACCACCTTCTCTCAGAATGAGAGGTAAGTACAATTCAAGGCTCTTCTCTGTTCTGGCACCGAGGTGGTGGAATGAACTTCCCCTAGATGTCCGTACAGCAGAGTCCCTGATTATCTTTAAGCGACGACTGAAGACCTACCTCTTCCTAAAATACCTACATAAGCACTTTCCAAGTTTGTAGAATTCGAGTTATAGTTATATTGAGTTTGTAATCTTGCGTACCAGTGTAGATTTATTCATTACTAGAGATTTAAAGCACGTTTGTACGTCGTTCTGGATAAGGGCGTCTGCTAAATGCCGCAAATGTAAATGTAAATGTTATTACACAACATAGAGCTACATCACACAACATAGAGCTACATCACACAACATAGATCTACATCACATAACATAGAGCTACATCACACAACCTAGCTCTAAATCACACGACATAGAGCTACATCAAACAACATAAAGACACATCTCATAACATAGAGCTACATCACACAACATAGAGCTACATCACATAACATAGAGCTACATCACACAACATAGAGCTACATCACACAACCTAGCTCTAAATCACACGACATAGAGCTACATTACACAACATAGAGCCACATCACACAACATAGATCTACATCACACAACATAGAGCTACACCACACAACATAGAGCTAAATTACACAACATAGAGCTACACCACACAACATAGTGCTACACCACACAACATAGAGCTACACCACACAACATAGAGCTAGATTACACAGCATAGATCTACATCACACAACATAGAGCTACATCACACAACATAGATCTACATCACATAACATAGAGCTACATCACACAACATAGAGCTACATCATACAACATAGAGCTACATCACACAACAGAGAGCTACATCACACAACATAGAGCTACATCACACAAAATAAAGCTACATCATACAACACAGAGCTACATCACACAACATATAGCTACATCACACGACATAGAGCTAAATCACACAACATAGAGCTACATCACACAACATAGATCTACATCACATAACATAGTGCTACATCACACAACAGAGAGCTACATCACACAACATAGAGCTAAATTACACAATATGGAGTTTCATTACACAACATAGAGCTAAATTACACAACATGGAGTTTCATTACACAACATAGAGCTAAATTACACAGCATAGAGCTACATCACGCAACATAGAGCTACATCACACAACACAGAGCTACATCTCATGAGACAAACAGAAACAGAGACTGACAGACACAGCAGCCACACCTTCTTCACTGGGACTCACAGCCACACATCCTACACTTGCATTTTTTAAACAAAAAATAAGAATACAAAAAACACAGTGCGAACTAATAATAACAGAAGGAATGAAGCAGCGATGATTCACACTTTATTGAGACAGACGTCTTTTATAAAAAAAATCCATTTATATGATGCTTTAAATGAGGCCAGATGTAGACAGGCGCATGATACATCAATAGTGTTAGCATTTGTCTTGTCTCTTGTCTTGTCTTTGTGTCTTGTAGTCTCACCTCTTGCTTTTTTTCTTTGCTTTTTACTTTTTCACACCATGTCCTATCTGACAAGGGATGCTTACAGAAACAGTAGAGAAACAGAAAACCTACATTAATGTTTTACCTGGTGGCTTTTCTGACCTGTAGTTCAGATTTTATTCACAATCAGATCAGGTCTGAATTGTTTCTCACTTTTCTGTAGCAAACAGCTGTGTGGTCAGGAATAAATCTTTCCTCCGCAACCACCATTTTAACACCAACTACCAAAAATATGACTCATCCATGAAGATGGCTGGATCACAGGTTTCAGCCCTGTATGTGTGAATGCTGGTCTGATTTAGTCTTCTTTTTTATTCTGCCTGTTTTCTACTTTCTTTTTCCGATATCCTGTGTACACTTTGCTGGCCATAAGCTTCAACATCTACTGAATTTCCTCATTCTGTCTGTCTGTCTGTCTGCCTGCCTTTATATATATCTCTTGTTTATTATTTTTTTTCTTGCAGTTCTGGTTGAATTTTTTTAGTCAGCGGCTGTTCCTTCCAATGGGGGTTCTGTCTTTTTTAAATATTTTTCATTTTCATGCTTTATTATTATTATTATTATTATTATTTATTTTTATTTCTGTTTTTATTTTTGTATATTCTTCTTTTTTATATATATTTGCATCTATTTTATTTCTTTGTCTTGCTGCTGTAACATAGAAATTTCCCCACTGTGGGACGAATAAAGGTTTATCTTATCTTATCTTATCTTATCTTATCTTATCTTATCTTATCTTATCTTATCTTATCTTTCTTTCTTGAACTTTTAGTAGAGTTTTATTATTCTGAGGTTGCTCCTTTGGATTTGGTGTCTTTCTTTCTTTCTTTCTTTCTTTTCTTTGTTTTTCTTTCTTTCTTTCTTTCTTTCTTTCTTTCTTTCTTTCTTTCTTTCTTTTTGCTTGCAATTTTAGTTTAACTTTTATCAGTCAGTTCTTTCTTTCTTTCTTTCTTTCTTTCTTTCTTGCTTTCTTGCTTTCTTGCTTTCTTTTTGCTTGCTTGCAATTTTAGTTTAACTTTTATCAGTCAGTTTTTCTTTCTTTCTTTCTTTCTTTCTTTCTTTCTTTCTTTCTTTCTTTCTTTCTTTCTTTCTTTCTTTCTTTTCTTTCTTTTCCTTATTTTCCTAAATCATTTCCCGCAGTCATGGGGTCCCATTCTGTTGTTTGTTTGTTCGTTTCAACTTTTCCTCACTTGATTGCTGTTCTTGCATTCGCTGCTGACTCAGAATTTAAGATCAGTGTCAGTTTTGATTTCTCTGGTCAATAATGTGCCTCTGTCAAAGTTTAAACAATCAGCTGTTTATTTTGGGGATTTTCTTGTCCAATCAATCGCGTATCAGGCATGAGAGCGTGTCCTATAGCAGGGCTTGCTGAGTGAAAAACCTTGGCTGTGTCTTATAACAGGCTCCTTGTTCTCCGGCTGAACTCGCAGATGCTCCCCGCAGCTGTGAGAGTCCTATCAGTGCTGGGAGAAAACACTTCTTTCTGACAAATCACTCACTCATTGTACCACCAGTTATTTCTCCTTGTTCAGCACATAGATATGTTTTTGTAATAGTTTTCTAATTCTTTAAGGACTTTTTCATTCTCCAAGGGAATATTTACTGCACAAAGAATTTCATGTTAGAAATTTTTCTGGAACATTCAAACATGCAATGAATTCATCAGACCCACCAAAATGAGATGCCCATATATTAATATTTTAGCCAAGACTTTTGAAATGTTATAGTACATACTTTATTTATAACAAAAATGCAGTAATGCATGTAGTGATAAATGGATATTAAAATTACTACTACACATTTTAATTGGACATTTCTGTCCATATTCCTTTCTTTCTCATAAAGCAAATGCAGAATACTAATGTTTATTATTTTTTTTATTCACAGATTTGACTATTGTCTATACTATCTTGCATGCAAAGATAATTAAGAGTGATCAATGTAAGTGTGAGAGTATTCTGATTCATGAGAAAAGCATCAGTAATTAGTAATCAGTTTTAAGCAAGCAGACTTATATAGAGCATGAAAGTAACAACGGATAATGTGATATAGATATAGATATAGGATTCTATATAGATTTTAATTTAAAGACTGTGATAAACCAGTTTGGAAAAATTAAATACATAATTTTTCTTTAATAATTTTTATATTCAGTCTATTTCCCTGTTAAATCTGTAAAAAAAATGTAGTTATATAAAAGTCATTGTTAAATGGTAAAGATAAATTATACAGGTCAGTGATTAATTGGACTGAAAAGTGACCACCGTTACCTTGTAATGTTAAATGATTAATAATTAGTTCATGGATATAACGAAGACATTAGTTTAATTTTGTTCCATAAATGTGCTTCACAGTAGCAGATTTGACTAGTAGTAAGGCAGAAAACATAGTAGTCACCATAGTGACATCTTAGATCCTGGTATATCTTTTTTCAGTTTGAAGTTGCGCTCTGCTTTTAGGTCTCAGGTTAGTTTTAGGATTTTGCATTTATAGACTTTTTTATGCTGGAACAATACTGTCTGCTTAGAGAAGCTTTACTAATTCTAAGTATTATATTGTTTGTTATTAGGTTTACATTATGTGGAACATCCACCATATATATCTAGGTATACTAATTCAATTATTTTAATATGGATGTCATTTGTCTTTCTGTACCATTAGTGTTGCTGTAGTAGAAAATCCAAAACATCTCAACAAACAGATTTGGGAAATCAACAACACTGTATTCTAAGTAGTAAGATCATCCCAAGACTTTAAACATGTATAAATACAGCTTACAAATGTAGATTTGAAATACAATTATAAAAAAACAACAAGCAAAAAATCAACTAAAATGTTTCTAAACTTCTGAACAAACAACCCACTGCTCTAAAATAATGCTGTCTCCTTCTTTGGAAGTTTGTATCAGGAGGCCCTTTAATCCAGACAACAAAGAAACATTGCTGCCCACATTGCTGAGGTGATTTGTGTTTATCACAGAAAAAAGGAGGGAGGACAGAGTTAAAAGTTAGCGTCCAGAAGAACAGCCTCACCATCTGCACCAAACCTCAGCTCTTTAATTCCTTCATCACTCCTCCTTTTCCTCCTCCTCCTCCTCCTTCTCACCCGTTTGTCCTTTAGGAACCAGTGAAGCATGGTTTTTAACATTACTCACAGATGTGTCCTTAAAACTAGTGCCACCAGAACGAGTTCTTAAAAGCTTTTTCAGCCATGGTACACCTGTCAGTTTTGTTCCACAATGTTCTTTGGCCAAATAAAACCCCTGCTTTCAGTTTCACTGCAGTGTGGTTTGCTTTTCTTAACCCAGAAGAGGAAGCCGCTCATGAAATAAGATGGTGAAGTGATTACACCTGAAATCTGTAAAATCATTATCACCCTTAGCAACTTACAACCATCTCATTCATAAAACTGAGCAGTTAAGGGGTCAAGGGCCCAGGAGTGGGAGCTAAGTGGTGGATTTAAACTCAAGATCTTTGGCTCAGAAGTCCAACATCTTAACCACTGAGCTACACTGTCCACCAGAGTAATTCTTACTACCTTGAAAAACAGCACATCCCAGTTTTATTCCTCTTATAACAGCAGCTTCTCCTTTATTGCAGAATGTCACATTGTGCTTTGTATCTGATCTTAAGTGGAACGTCTGCGAAACAAGTCAGTTCCTGTCCTAGTTATTAGCTCGGACTGTTACAAAACAGCGACACTGAAGACTCTTTTCCGAGAATGATAAATGAACATCTGACAGAAAATTTCAGCAAGAATACACATTTAATTTAAATATTTTGTTTGAGTCCATTTGTGCACATTTGTCTGCCAAGTCCCCTGTGTAAGAACAAGAGCATTAACACAAACCCATGACAGCTTTTAATAGAAACGCCAATCAGAAGCGAACATTCAGTAGTGCTGTGGTATAAATGTTCACACATCACTGAATATATTTTCACCTTAAAAGACAGTACTAAATGTACAAAGCAATGTTAATACATAAAACAATAAATAATAATTAAAAAAACGGATAATAGATTCCAAAGTAAATGATAATGATTTATGCTAACAGCTATCTGAAGGAGTGTTAGCATTATTGTTTCTATTTAGCCAATTTCAGCTCCCACCATAAATTAACTTCTTTATTAGACTCAGAGCTTATTTTAGAGAAAGAAAAGTGCTGTCTGCAGTTAAAGACATTACGCAGAGCAATAAAAAAAAAAAAGTGGCCTTTGAGAGTGACTTGTGTTTGGATTTAAAACATGTTAAGCAAATGGCCATCTGTAGCGCGTGGTCCTGCACATGCAGCCAGCTTTTAGCTCAGTGCTGATTTACAGCGCAGGGCCTCTGTGGTGCTTACATAGACGGCTGGCCTGAGTGTGTCTCTGTGTGCGTTTGTAATAGTGTTGCAAGGACACAATAGCAGTGTGTGTTTCACACGCGTTGAGGAGAGAAAAGCTTTAGAGGGCAAACAATAGGCACAGCTAACAGGTGTGCAGCTGGGACTCACTGTGGAGAATGAAGCCTTGTTTCCTTATCAGGTTAGGTTAAAAAATAAACTTAAAAATAACTGATCAAAAGTGGAACAAACCTATGTTGCATGTTTAAAAGCATTAATTTAATGTGTAACCAAAGACAGCACATAACATGAACATGAATGATTCTGATTAGTCAAAATTCCGTTTTCTGTAGGAAGAAGTTTCTGGAGCATTTTTGGATGAAGTGTACGATCTGAGTAACTTTCTAATCAGAGGACAAGGAAGAAAGTTACAACCATAAACATACTGTATATAACCCCCACCATTTATTAATTTCTTATATCATTAATCGTGAATAATCACCTTTTTAACTGATAGGTATTTTGATTTTATCCCAATTATTTGCTCGAAACTTTAGTTGGACCATTTTTATATTCACCATGAAAAATAATTTCTTTTTACAAGGTAATAAGGTAATAATTGGTCCAACTTTTCTGGTTTGGTGTTTTACGTGATGGTTCTGGAGCCACAAAAAATGTTCTTGAGTAAGAGCAGCATGGTTTATCATTACTCCTTGATCATCCACTGAGGACAGATGAGCGCCAGCTGTCCTAACAAACATGGTGTAACTGATATAACCAATGGAACAATAACTGGAATAGTAAAACAGAGTATAAATGGAGGATACTCATATACATTACATGGTCAAATGCTTGTGGACACCTGACCATAAGATTTATATGCGCTTTTCAAACATTCCATTTGGTGTTATAATAACCTCCACACTTATGGGAAGATGTTCCACTAAATTTTGAAGTGTGCTTGTGGAGATTTGGGCTTATTCAGCCAAAAAAGCCATCTAAAAGGGTGAAGAGGAATGGGGGGCAGTCAGTATTTACTATAGCACTATAGCAGGCCACTCAAGATCTTCCACTCCAATGCATGCAAAGTATATCTTCATGGAGCTGACTTTGTGCAGAGGAGCATTGTAAAGCTGGAGCAGGTTTGCATCTCCTAATTCAGTTGAAGGGAAAATTTCATGCTACTGCAATTGTTTGCCTTCAACTTTGTGGTAACAGTTTGGAGAAGAACCAAATGGCTGGAAAAGTCAAGTTTCCTAATACTATTGTCTATATCGTGTAGATGACACAATAAGGAACAGTTATTAATGTGATTTATTACTAATTCCGAGCTAGTCGTACTTAAGAAGAAAAAAGAAAGGAGTAACAAATTTCGTACTTTTTAAAAAATATTGTAAAAACAATTGTTAGTTGATATCAGATTTACCTTTTTCAACCTTGTCCACTCTGAAAACATTTCAATTCTGTCCTTTCTGTGTTGGATTAATTTCTTGATTTCCTGGTCTTTAATGAAAGATGAAAGAAAAAAAAAAAAAAGCACTTCTGTGGTAGCTCAGTGGGTTAAGGCTTGTTCCTCATCTAAACATGCATCCCAGTCTGATCTCTTCCATGGTTCATCGGATTAAGGCTGGTGCCTCGCTGATGGTAAGGATCAGGGTTTGAATCCTGCTAGTTGCGATGTCGTTTATGTTCCTGCTTCCTAAATATTTATTTCGCTTTATTTTCTTCTGTTGATGGTTTAAAGGTAGATAGACCTGCTCTAAACAAACTTCCTGGCCTGTCTTCTCTGATGGTTCAGTGGGTTAAATCAGGTGTCGTGCTTTTGGTGGGGTTCAGGGTTCGAATCCTGCTTTCTGCCTGCCAGTCACGATCAGGATTCACTTCCTACATTTTTCTTTAGCGATATAGTTTTGTTTTTAATGGGTTAAAAAGAAAGATAGACCTGCTCTAAACATGCTTCCTAGCCTGTCCTCACCGATGGTTCAGTGGGTTAACGTTGGTATCTCGCTGGTGGTGGGGGTCATGGTTTGAATCCTGCTATTTACAATCTGGGTTCAACTTGTGCTACTTACATCTGTATTCGCTTCCTACATCTTTCTTTAGCGTTAAATTCTTGTGTTGATGGTTTAAAAAGAAAGATAGACCTGCTCTAATCAAGCTTCCCATCCTGTTTTTTGCTAATGTTGGTGGTCAGGGTTCAAACCTGGCTTTATGTCTGCTAGTCATGAGGTAGGTTAAATTCCTGATTGCTACGTATTCATGTTCTTGTTTTGATGGGTTAAAAAGAAAGATAGACCTGCTCTAAACAAGCTTCCCAGCTTGTCCTTCCTGATGGTTCAGTGGGTTAATGCTGGTGCCTCGCTAATGGTGTGAATCAGGGTTCAAATCCTGCATTGTCCCTGCTAGTCACGATATGGGTTTGCTTCCTAAGTCTGTCTTTAGCATTATATTCTTGTGTTGAAGGTTTGAAAGAAAAGATAGACCTGCTCTAAACAATTGGCACAGCCTGTCCTTCCAGATGGTTCAGTGGGTTAAGACTGGTATTTTGCTGTTGGTGGGGTTCAGGGTTTGAATCCTGCTTTCTGTGTTTCTTTCTGGTCTGAATTTCTAGCTTTGAAGCATGAAACGAAGGATAAACCTCCCAAAAAAAGAAGGTGAGTTGTGGGGCTTGATGGCTTTGTGGTAAAAGCCTTGCCTCTGAGCTCAGAGGTTGCTGGTTCAAATCTGGCTTGTCCCCACACTGGGTAAGTTGTGTGAAAATTAGTGTGTGGTGAGCAATGGTGTGGAGGCTGTGAAGACCTGCTGGGTTCAGCCTCAGAAAAAGTTGATGGTGATAGTTTTGCATTTAGGGGAGGGGAAAAAATTTTATTAAATCAATTTCTCACAGGAGCCTAAGTTAATATTTTTTTTGGACGTTTTTGCTTCATAACCACTGTTTTCAGCTTCTCAGACGGCAGGGGGGCAGATGCCTGAATATTGCCCCCCTGGTTCAGGATACGCCCTCTGAAACTGTCCACATGCGACCTTCCACGCAGCCATTTCTGACACCTTCCTCACTATGGTCACTGGAACCTTCCACACTCTTAAGTTTGCGTCCTGGCCGGGGTTTGAACCAGCAACCTCTCAACCCAGAGGTAAAGCTCTTCCAATTGAGCCACAGGATCTCCTGCAAGAACCTGATTTTTAGGACCTTTTTTGGTTCTTTTATAAAACTTTTTAAACAATTTAAAGGAAAGCTAAGGGTAGGAATCAAACAGGGTGAGTCAGATATCAGAGGCCACATTACTAACCACTACACTACCAGAGGGGTGGCAAACAAGGCTTTGCTTATTGGACTCTTGGTTTTTCTATAGTTAAGAGACCACTGTTTTCTCTTAGATCATGATGGTAGAGGGTCAAAACTTCTCCTTCCATTCTCTCAGTTACTCGAAGTCTATGAGAAGTGACTCAGGTACAAGAACCACATCTCCAACACCTGCACCACTGATATACCATGATTTACCAGCAACCAATTTTAATGACCTTTTATTGTTCTGTTTTTAAAAACTTCTTATAATGCTCAATATGAAACTAGAGGTAAGAATCCAACCAGGAAAGTCTTTCATCATAGATCGCTAATGGCATTACTTCAAAACTCAAAACTTTGTTAGACATGTAAATAAGCAGGAAAGACAGAGACAAAGCGACACAGACACAGCTTTAGAAAGAGTGAGAAACAAATAGAGAGACAGCAAGAGAAAAACATATACAGTGAGACAGAGACATTTACTAAAAGAGACACAGAGACAATTAGATAGAGAAAATAGAGAGACAAAGATAGCGAGATATAGCCACTTCCTGTTGGAAGTGTTTATCCAGAGCGACTCTTAATGATCTCATTTACTAAATGAGCAGTGGTGAGTTAAGTGCTTGCTCAGGTGTAAAAAATTTGTGTAAAAATGTAATGAGTAAAAGTAAAAAGTTGTCTGAAAAATAAATATTGGAGTAAAGTACTGATACCAGAAAAATCTACTTAAGTACAGAAACAAAGTATTTGTACTCCGCTACTTCCCACCTCTGACTGTAAAGGAAAAAGAAACAAACAAACGACAAAAAAAAGTATTTTGAACTCAGAACCCTGAACAGCTACGACGCTTCAAAATATATACAGTCTTAACAAACACTTTCCTGATATATTGCAGGTAAAGATCGTTGGTTACCAGTCGTCTGCAATGGCCATCAAGATTGCCATTCCTGGTTTTATTTTAAAATGATCCACACAGCATGGTTGAATTCATCTATCTGTTTGGTTTTATTTTCAGCAAATTTGACAGGTTCATAGAGGTTCATTTTTTATATGTTATTGTTTTTATAGTAACTTACAGAAGGGCTTGTATGGAATACTCTCCGTGTATGTAGAAAGAAAAAAAAAAAGAAATTGTTGATATGGTGAGGTTTCTTTGGATAAAACATTTGTTTATTTTCGAAGGAGATTCCAGTGTTGTTTTGTGTTGTGTAGAGGTAAACTATAGGTTTTCAGCCACAGGAAAGTCTTTAGGAGAGGGCTTCACTTGATAACATGACAAGCTTTGATTATGTGCGGCAATAGAGCGGCTGGTGTGAAGACGTCTGTTATTAACTGCTATAACATAAGCGATACTGTATGAGGAACGTATTTGTTTCTTGGACACTGCCCAGCATTTCATGTATAAAACCATGTAATTTGATTAAACATAGGATTTAATCAATAATGTTGCCAATCAGTACATCCCAAGTGTCTTATTCCTTTCTTTTAGAGCTGTAGCACCAAAGTTGTGATTCTCCCAGGCTCTATAACACTGTGTATTCTGGTTATTTGTTGTATTAGAATGCTGTAGTGCTTGATGCAAGTGTGCTTTGTATTCGGAAGTCGTGGGTCAGTTCTGCAGATAAGGATGCATTTTTTTTTCTTTTCGTAATACAGGCTGTTTCTTAAATAAATACAGTGTTTAAACTGTGTGTGTGTGTGTGTGTGTGTGTGTGTGTGTGTGTGTGTGTGTGTGTGTGTGTGTATACGCACTGGTCACTAACTCTAAACAACTCTAACATATCTTTCACACCTAGCCCAGTGCACATCAGTGTTTCTGTGTATGACATTGTGCAAACATGTCTGAAAATGTTTGTGTCCTTGCACCATTTTAGCAAGGAAGTGAGAAACAGTATTACTGCCCTTCCTGTATTTTATTATTTTTAATCCTACACTCTCAGACGCACAGGCTCCTTGATAATCTGCTTCATGTTTCACATACACAAAAAAAAGATATGGAGAAGAAAAAAGTCCAAATATGTCTGAGATACCGTTTGCATCGTTATTATTCATGAACAGAATGATCTATCGTCAACACTAATACTGCTGACTGTCAGTTCTCCAAGATCACTGGGATAACCCTAATTTTAAATAAACATACATTCAAAAACCAATACAAAAATGAACAAAAAAGAACAGTAATTAAAAAGAAACTATCAGCATCCGCACCATTACAGTAGTAGTACACAGTACAATCCATATTATACCTACAATTTTTCTTTTTTTCCTTTCTTTTTTTGTGCTACATAGTGACATATAAACATTTCATTTCTACTCTACACAGTGTCGTATTTAATTCTACTGATTTATGCACATAAATATGTAGCAGCAGTGAAAACATCGATGTGTAACCACAACTCATGGAGTAATGGCACCTTGCAGTGTGGAGTTGACCTTAAATACAACATAAATCCTGAGTCTCTCGCTGAGGCCAGACGTAATATTATTTGTGCTCGAAAAACAGCCATAGCACAAAGCGAAATGTCCTTGAGTAAATCCAATCTGTCCGTTCTTCAATAGTGCCGTCCTGCCTTTGACCCCAGTCTTTAAATCCGTCCTGTGGAGTGTCTTTTAAATGTATGAAGTCTCTGGTTTTAAAAAGAGAGGGCTAAGGTGTGATACCACAAGGGCACATGATTCATTGCCCAAATGAAACAATGATTGTTGATTTATTATTTTTGATCGCCATTCTGGCTCATAAACATCACTGACATGACAGCAAAAGGAACAGATGTTTCATTTTCCCATGACAAGATGTAAGCAGATGTTGGCTTATAATATTTTATCCCATGGTCTGGACAGTCCGACACTGTAGACAGCTAGTCTAAATACTGTATGGGATAGATACAGTGAATAAACAATTTAAAAAGCAAAGATAAACCCCAGACCATGAGCTAATGCTAACCAGACACGAGAATCCAAGTGGAAATAGAAGTCGTTGCGGATTCAGCGATCCCTAACAGAGCCCTATACAGCTCTAATAGAGGGGGCCTTCACATATCACCCCGAACGCGAACACCACTCCGTCTGTCCTCTCCCTGCACAATGAGGCTGAGTTTGAATCGGTTTAGTCAGGCAAGAAACAAGAAGCGTGTGTTTGGGGGAAGAATGTCAAATGTGATGGACAATGCAACAGTGTGACAGCAGAACACCTGAGGTTTTAGAATACACGCTGTAAACATAACTGTTTTTAGCATAAACTGTATACTATGCTGTTTTGTATAAATTATAGAAGTCAACAGAAGTCTTTTCCTGACAATACAACCCCTTTCATGCTCTTTCTCCTCCTCCCTAATAGACCCTCAGAAACCAAAAATAATGTACAGTATACAGGTGAGCTAGGTCATGTCTTCAAGCCTTACCCACAGGTTATATCTATACTTCCTTATTGATACTTTGTGGTGATTTTCCACTCGTGACTTGTGTTGATATTTCAAAATATTTACTATGTTTTTATTTATTTTGATGCTACATGGTTGGTCCAGAATTTTCAAACCTTTAGCTAGGCTAGTTAGCAATCTACAGGATGATAATTGCAAAGACATTGATGGTATTAGCATGAAGCTGATCTGTTCGAGTGTTCAGATGAGGATGTGAAAAAATGAATTCGACTTAGGAAGCATTGCTATATCTTGAGGAAGTGGTGAAGGAAAGGCTTAAATGTCATTATGTGGGGAGGCAGGTGAATCTGATCTGTTTAAAAGGCAATGCAAAACATATGGGAGGATAATGCTGGCTGGGGAAAAGGTGTGGGTGTTAACTGCAATGAAATTACAATCAGAAGGAGCTCTAAACCTTAAAAGAATACTACATTTAATAATTAAAAAATAAGCAATTTAACGTGAGCATTGGCCAATTCCAGTGGAAGTTGTTAAGGAAACATAAACCAGCTTTAATGATTTAATGCAGTAAAACGTGGCTTGTTGTTTTCACTCAAATGCTGCTTTTTGAGTTTTGGCTGTTTATATGGATAGTTCATAACTGTACCGCTTGGCACCAGATCGAGCACGTGTGTGTGTGTGTTGTGTGTGTGTCGGAGCCGGTGGCGGTGCTGGTGACCCAGGCTGAACTGAGAACAAACAGAAATCTCTGTTGATCTGATTCACATATTTGGTGCATTTTCATCTTTTTTGTTCTTGACTGGGGGAGAAATAGATTAACAGATTATGTGTGTGTGTGTGTGTGTGTGTGTGTGTGTGTGTGTGTGTGTGTCCACACGTTTTGGCTTGAGTGCTCTTTTAAATCCAATGCATGAGTGAAATGGATTGAGTTTATGATTTTTTTTATATTCCTATGAGATGAGAGGGCTGGGTAGAGGGCAATGCCTCCTGAGGCACCAGAGTAAAGCACAATCAGATTAACGTTTAAGTGCAAAGCCACGTGCTGCTGTGTCAAATTCATGCTCTGACCCAAAACAGCTACTTGTTCAAAATGTGGTTCAGACATGTGTTAATGTATAATTACTTTCTTTTAAAAAGTAGACCTGGGATTAAAGTTAAGAGGAGTTTTAGACGCCTGTCACTGAAACCTGGCTATATTCAAAGAATCTGAAACTCTAAGTTACATGAACATGCTCTCATCTGTGAGTTGTTCTGTTGAGAAGGGTACAGACTGTGTCTCTAAAGGCTCAAAGCTCACTAAAACTCACTGAAAATCCCTGTGCCCTTTTCATTTAGGACAGGCACCTGGAGAAAAGTCAGCTGTGTATGACCACAGTGGCCTGACAGCTTTCAGAAATGCCTGAACTCATCGCTTCAAATCCCCTTCACCCAAAATACACTTCCTTCCTCCCCAAAGCATGTGCTGTCAAACACACACACACACACACAGATTTTCGCTGACCATCAGCCTCAGCTAGGTACTGCAGGAGAGAACAGACGCGTGACACAGAAAGGCTTGGAACAAACACACATTGACCAAGCGGTATGGATTAGCCCTGCAAGCAGGATCGCCTGGCAGTAAGAACAAGTGCTGTGTATCTATGTGTGGGTTGGTAATCGGTTAATCCTATTAATGCCACAGCACCTTAATTCTGGATTTATAAACATAAGGATGGACAACACAGTACTGCTCTCCACACAAAGTCATTCCACTTGGATTTTCTTACAGAAAAATCACATTAAACAGCTGATGAATGCACTTAGGTTAACTGGTCTCCAGATTTGGTGCAGCGTCAATTTAGTTGTATCATTTTTGCATTATCATCTTTTTGCTATTGTGTTTTGAAGGATGGTGTCATCAAATGCATCGTTAACCACACTGGATATAAAATATAGACTTTGGGGAAAAGGTTTTCCTCATGGTCTTGTCCTCTGAAGTGTTCCCAGAAAACTTTGAGGTCTGCTAACATTTTGCCAAGGGATAGATGGACTAATGGACTAGTGTTTCTTCCATGAAGATGAACAGTTTCGCAAAACTCAAAATGGACTACCCATTGGTCAAGTATTATCAGGCATGTGCCATTGGTTATGTGTATCATTTTAGGCTGAGATTCAGGCTTTAGAACGGCTCAGGTAGTAGATGTGGCAGGCGTGTGTCAACGGTGAGCAGCTTGATGTCTTTAACATCCGTTCCATCTCTAATCCAGTGCTTTCGTATAAGAAAGACGGGAAAAACACAATACCCAAAAACCGTATCAGGATCCCTTGCAGTTGGTGAAACACTGCTTCCAACCGACTGACCCAAAGCCATTTGATCACGTGTTCGAAATGCAGGCGGATTTGCAAAACGTCTTCACAATACTTCTCTTTCAAGGCACCTCATGTCTGTCTAAAATGAAAAATAAACCAATCCTATCCAGTTTTAACGTCTATGAGGTCGATATCAGAGTTGAAACAAGAACAAATGTCCAACACACTGTGACCCAACGGCGATGGACTGAATTAGTGTGACCCTACAGATCTTTACACCGCAGTGGTTTTTAAAAGACACTGATTCTTCAGAAAAGGACTCGGAGAAGAACACAAAGGTTACTACTGGGGATGCAGAGAAGGAGGACGTCTCCTTGTCCACTCACCGATCCAGCAATCGTCCATAATCCTGCAATCCGCATCCACCTTCGCTTTTCAGTTCAGCAAATACCTGAGTGAAAAAATGTGGGTCCGCATTAATGCGCAGCATCTTGGCACTCATGGCATTGATAATGGTCAGGCACCGGTCCCAAAATGCCTCCTTAGCTGCCTCCACCAGAAAGGGCTTGAGTGGGTAGGAGATCTCATTGCCCATATATGAGTATGACAGGTAGAGGCAGGTGAGAAGGACAGCTTGGAGTTCGTGTTCTGAGGACACAACTTCGCCGTCCACCACATCCCGGCACAACATATAAATAAATACTACGTTTGCTGGCGTCACAAAGGCTTGGTCCTGCCAGCCCTGGAGCAGAAGTGAACGATCTACAGCACGTAGCCAAAGAACCGGATCTGATGGGGAAAGGAGCTTAAGTCGATAACATCGTCCGCATAGAAATTCACCCAAACATCTCAGGAGCTCACTTGTAGATGCTTGGACAATCACACGTTTCGGAGAAGCGATTCCATGAGAAACCTTTTTGAGTGAGGAAAGCTGCTGTGGCTTAACATAGCCAAGTTCAACCCCATTCCCAAGCCCAGACCTGCTGGACCGTCATAACTTGAAAGATTTGCACACGAAAGAGACTTTTTTACATTCTCCCGGTTCAGGTGTAAGACTGGGTCCTTCTGGTAGATGTGGTTGTTGTTGTGAAGTGGAGCTCCGATTGCTCCTTGGCTGTTGGGGAACCCTTTTTTGGAGGAACTTCGTTTCTTAGTTGAGGCCACCAGACGTTTCCATGTGAGGGCAGGCAGGAAGAGAGATTGTCCTCGTGGTTTGAGCCCGTGTTCTTTCTGAGTGGTCAAAGAGCGGCTGCTCAAGCTCGGGTATCGGCTGAGGGAGTTCGGCCGGTCGTCATAGTAATCAGATTTTTGGGGACCCGGAGACAGAGACAAAGCGGTTCCCATGATGAAACAGACGGTCTTGAACGGTAAACTAAATGGTGGGGTCAAACAAGACAGGTTTTGATATCAAGCACTTTTCCTTCAATGGTTGAAATCCATGATGGCCAGATGGAGGAGGTACATGGCACGGACAGACCTTGAAGAGTCATACACAAATTAAAATTAGTCTACTATTCAGTATTCGAGTTAAAATTAGGGCTACTCTGAGAAATTGGTTTCCTAGCTATTTTATAAACAGTTGAATCTTGTGACTCATATGTGACAAAAGTCATAATAGATCAATGCAATTTCTCGAGCCTGTGTGCACACAAGACTGTGTGTATTACGCTAGAACTAAACCCAATGCCAGTCCAAAGTGGATCATGCATATATTTTTAGGAAGGAAAAATCCCACTTTGGTGCAGATGGTATGAAAAACCCCATAAAACTAAATCAATGCATCTACATTTTGAATTACATAGAACTTTCTTAAGTCCATTCGATTGAATATTTACTTATGCAATTATTAAACAAATGCACCTGAATATGATGCTCACTTACCCTGATGATGTCCGGCCAAATATAGAGCGGATGTACAGGTCACTCTGATTTACACACACTCCCACTCATGCACTGAAAATACCGCTCCTGAGAAACAATATCATTCATGAGCAGCTCAATAACATAATCACTTTAGTAGGACAGGAACAAGCGTCAGTTGCTCCACTTCCAAGTTCTCAGC
Source organism: Silurus meridionalis (assembly GCF_014805685.1). Classification (NCBI taxonomy): domain Eukaryota; kingdom Metazoa; phylum Chordata; class Actinopteri; order Siluriformes; family Siluridae; genus Silurus; species Silurus meridionalis. The sequence goes on along the minus strand of NC_060912.1, from coordinate 9,380,384 downwards.
TTTACCGAATCCAGATCCAGATGCGCACGTATCTATTCAATTTCCACAGAGGATTGAAGGTTTTTTGGAGAAAAGTTGCTTGCAGTTCGGGTAGATCTTTAGAAATGTAGGTAAAACCTTAGGAAAAGAAATGCCATGGTGCGAGGACGCAAACTTGGTCCTGCACTCCTTCATCCCTCTGCGCACAAACCACACTGACCTGCGTGCTTCGGAAGACTCGCGCACACGGTGCTGAAACTCATCCGCGCGCGCCACCTACTGGCTATAAATTATAACCCACACTTCTAATAAATATAGTAGGCACAGGATAAATCACTACTAATACTACTACTAATAATAATTCAATTATTATTATTATTATTATTATTATTATTATTATTTTTTTTTTTTTATTATCATCATTTTTGTTTGTTTGTTTTTATTTTTATTTTATTTTTATTATTATTATTTTTTATTATTGATATTATTATTATTATTATTATTTGTTTTATACATTGCTGACATACACCTATACACAAATACACTGTTTTATGCACTATGCCAGTTTGTTTACAACTTTAAGTTGTAAGATTGTGTGTGTGCCAATTTTCATCAAAGAGGAATTAGCATTTAGAGAAGTTAGATGTAAACATGATTAGCTTGGGTGCTATTTGAACTTTTGGTCAGTAGATGGCACAAAATCTTTTGCATGGTCTGAGTCACAGATTCCTGATGCTGGCTCTTCAGTTTAAATCACATCCATAAAAAATGCAGTTTGCTCTCCAGATTTGCCATCTTCAGCAACTACATTTGTACAAGACCAGACCGAAGTGCCTCTGTCCACTTGCACTACTTGTAAGACTCTGTTTAGGAAACCTGAACATTGGATTTTAGATCTTCCATTATAAAAGCATCAAGAGATTGTCATGACAGTGTAGTCAGATCATTGTGAGAGCATTGTAGGTGTTTGTGAGCAATATTTAACACTTGACAATGAAAAGACCACAAAATATTCTCATTGATACCATGTTTAAACGAAAACATTCAAGCAGACAAAATCTCTGGAAATTATTAAGCCCTAAAATTATGACACAAAAAAGCTAAATGGGTTTAAACAATTCGACTCAAAATTTAACCCACACACACACACACACACACACACACACACACACACACACACACACACACACACACACACACACACACACACACACGTGGGTAGCCCAGTGCTTAAGGTATGGTGTCGTCTGGGCCCACACAGTAACACTGCTCTGACCCCAGCTTCTTAACATCACTGGGATATGCGAAAAAAGAATTGTGCAGTAAAACTGATGTATTCAAATTTCTGCATATTTCATCGTTTCTTAAGAACATGATGCATAAAATACAGCAGAGCTGATTCAGGACTTTTGTGTCCTGCCTCTTATCAGTTTTCACACTGTCTGACACAATATAAACTTTGTCCCTTTAAACAATAGACAATAACTATCACAAAAAGAACATTATATTTAAAAACACTGAAAATTTGAGAATCTTGATCACTTGATTCTCTAGAATATACTTCGTTTTTATTGTATGTTGATCATCTGACCCATTGCCTGACCTTGTTTTCTGGATAGTACTGGATTATGTTTTAGATTTGTTTGCTCTTTCTTATATAGAAATCAGCTTGAACACCATTGAAATCTGTCTGAACTCTCAATTTATGACACTATGGGGACTGAAACTAGAGAAAAGGAAAGTAAAAATAGGGAGATTTTACTTTTTGGGTGTGCCTCCTTAAAGGTCTGTTTGTAACTTGTTATAATGGGCAGTAAATTCAGACCCTCTCAGAATGTTTTTCAATGGAATGTGTGAGAAAAACAAACACAGATCCAAGTTTTTAATGATGTGCCAAACAATTTAAATTGATTCAATTACACATAATAATAATCCAAAATTCCAAATCCAAAAAAAAAAAAATCTCAGCATTAAAAAAACCTAATCTTCTAAAGATAAAACTAAGCAAAAATATTATTTTTATATTTCTAGAATAAATTGCAAAGTAAATATACCCACAAACCTACAGAGAGCAAGACAGGAAACACTGAGTAAGAAAAACTCACAAGGAGAGTAATAGAATAAGAGAAGGTGATACCCAATCGAAGGAATGGTACAACAGAACACAATGGCAACATCTGGTGGGCAAAAAAAGTATTAAAAAAACAAAACATTTTGGTTTTATTAATTTTTCTATTTTCCTAAATAGTTATTTGAAGGAACTTAATCTCACATCTAGTTTCAGGTAACAAACAGTATAATAATATTGATTCAGCAGAACTGACTAATAAATTGCATGAGACCTTGAATTAGACACAAACAATCCTGAAGGTTTTAACTGTATAGTTTAATACTTTGCAGGGAACTACACACTGGAGATTCAAGATAGTAAAATTATTGCTTCTAAGGGCAGCAGGGGAAAAACTACATACATGATCCTGTAATAGTTAAACAAGCTCAGAAATCAACAAACAATCAGTCCAATAAATCTGCAAGGTTGAAATCCAACATTTTTTTAATTGCAAAAACATGTTATAGATTCTGTATAAATGTATGGTTGACTGGGATTTAACTTAAAAATCTGTTGTGTACATGTTTTTAATAGACAAAAATTTCAGTTCCAGTTTTACCACATGACACATATCAAACATTGCCCAACTTCTTAAAAATCTTCCTTGAAATCTCAAGGTTATTACAGTTCAGTCATCAAGGAACTAAAGAGTGAATACTCAAGATAGTCAAATTATTGTAAAATGTCAGAATTTCTAAAGGCAGCAGGAGAAAAGCTACAACCATGATCTCATAACATCACCTAATGTGTTAAGGTTCACATAAGCTTTGGAGGCAGGCTGCCACTGGCAGAGTGACGTCACGACCAGGAAGTATAAAACGCACATGGAGTGCAGCCGGCACCAGCTTCTGTTTGTTCACGAAGCACTCATCCATGTAAATTTAATGTTATTTGTCTGTCAAAAAAGAAAATAAAGGCATTTAAGAAAACGAAGCATACAGTTCACCGAGAGATACACACAGCCTTTGTGGCTTGTTTGGGAGTGAAGCATGCCAAGTCGGTTCTCGAGGGAGCCGGCTGCCAGCAGTGGGGGTTTAGGCTTTGGGTTTCTTGCGAACCCTGTAGCTTGGAGCTCCTGGAGGTTGTAACACGTGCCGTTCAGAATCTGGATATAGTTCAGCCAACCGATGAGCATAAAGCCCACTGTCCAGTAAGCTTGACAAATGCTTTTTGCTCCTGGCGTCCCAGCCTCCACGTTGGGGTCTACCATTTTTCCCTGACCTGCACACAGAGGTCCGCTCCTTAAGCCCCAAGACCGCAGTGTATTCCAACGTCATGGGGCTTAGGGATTAAGGCTATGGAGTCATGCCACTGGTGGAAGAGACGCTAGCAGGCTATCTCTCCCCAGGTGTGGCCTCTGCGTACTATGTCAGCGCTGGTGGGGAAGACTTACACCTTAGCAGGTATAGATGTCTGCACACCATGGCGGTGTTACAGGCATACCAAGCCAACCTGCTGCAGGAGCTGGATATTGAAGACATCATGGGCGGCCAGATGCAACAGCCACTAAGGAGACCGCTAAGGCCATTGGCTGGTCTATAGCCACCCTGACATCCACAGAGAGACATCTGTGGCTCACCCTGTACAAAATATCTGACAGGGAAAAAGTAGTGCTGCTGGACACCCCACTTTTGGCCTCAGGGCTTTTTAACGACTCCATTAGTTCGGTAGTCAAAAGGTTTTAGGAAGCGAAAAAACAATTGGCGGCATTCCAACCACCCCTCCCCAACCATAACCCAGAACTTCCTACCGGGAAGTGCAGAGACAGAGTGTCGCTATGAGCTCTCTCCCTGTGAGGTCTGATTTGAGTAAGAGGCTTCGACCAAGAGGTCCTTATTGGACCTGCTGGGTGGTGACCGGAGGGAATGTAGCACTGCTTTTTTTTCCTCTGTGCCTGTTTCTCTCCGGCCCCCTCAGGGACCTGGCTCGTTAACCCTGCCACAAAATGTGTTTCAGGCCACTGCAGGCTCCCTCCCTCCTTGGTTTCCGCCCGACGTCGTTGCGGACCAGGAGGTCTTGTCATTAGAGCTGCGTCATTGCACTGCTCCGGCTCTAGGGGGACCGGAGGTCAGTCTTGAGTGACTGATACCCTTAGAGAGCACCTGGCAGCCTGGATAGTTCTGCCAGATGTGTCTCGATGGGTGCTGCTCACTGTAAAGCGAGGCTATACGATTCAGTTCGGGTCTTGTCCGGTTCAATGGGCGAGAAGTAGACACTCTCCTGAGGAAAGAAGCCATCGAGGTGGTCCCTCCGTCAAACAAAGAGTCTGGGTTCTACAGCCGGTACTTCATGGTTCCCATTAAGGACGGTGGGTTGTGTCCTATCCTAGATCCACGTCAACTGAACCACTCTGATGGGGCTCCGGTTCAAAATGCTGACCCTCAAGCAGGTCGTGTCTCAGATCAGATCCGAGGACTGGTTTGTCATGGTAGATCTAAAGGATACTTTTATGTACCCCTCCATCCCTTCAGCGCTTCCTTCTCTGTTACAGAAGCTGGTGCCGGCTTCACTCCATGTGCGTTTTATACTTCCTGGTCGTGACGTCACCCCGCCGGTGACAGCCTGCCTCCAATTTTGACTGATTGCAAAATTCCTCAAAAGCAATATTTTTACGCTAAATTTGCACATTTATTTTTAAAATTGCACATTATATGGGCAGTATTTTACTTTTCGCAGATGAACCGTTTCCCCTTAAGACAAGAAGCATCAAACCAATGATTTGTGGCACCACTCTCATCTCCCAGGGAGCCACAATTCTCTCCAGAAGGATCATGTTTTTTCCAGTTATCAGGCTCATTTGGTCCCTCTGGTGCACTAAACCAGAACCTTAAATGAAAGAAAGACTCTAATCAATTTGCTATACAATTTATTCCTATAGTATTACATTAAAAATTATTAGTATTCGTTTGTGCTGTATGTGAAAGAACATGGTTCTCACATTAAACCTGTGTCTTTTAAGGACAGGTTGTTCACCCACATCCACACTCCTTCAGTCTCCAAGTCATTCAGGCCAATCCAGTGTGTTACTCGAATTTGTGAAGATAAAAAATTCTAATTTCGAAAACATTACACACAGCTTAAATCTGTAACCCACACAAGTAGAATGAAAAAAGCAGCAGCAGCAGAGTGATCCACTACACTCACCTGTTCAGCTCGGCTGGTTATAGTCACCAGGTGGCCTCCTTTTCCCAAACACTTATCTCTACTCTGAGTCCAGGTCAATTCAGAAGTGGAGAAGTAGTAACACTTCCAACCAAAAGACTCCCATCCATTCTCACATTGTCTGCTGTTTTTATTTGCTTAGGTCAAGATAAGATCAAGAAAAAAAAAATTTATATGAACCATATCTTTATCCATTCATCTGACCTTGTTTTTATTGCCAATATCATACCATGGGAGACTTCAGTAAGATGTTTGGTCTGAGGGACATCAGATGATGAGTGTGCTGGAGATATGTGTGTGTGTGTGTGTGTGTGTGTGTGTGTGGGGGTCCCTACCAATACATGTAGAAAGCTCTTCCTGAACCTTCTGACACTTTTCCTTCTGTTCTTCATAGACTGTTTTGTTCTCTAAGAAAAAACATAAAGAACTTGTAATACAAAGGGATTTTACATATAAACCAAAATCTATCTATCTATCTATCTATCTATCTATCTATCTATCTATCTATCTATCTATCTATCTATCTATCTATCTATCTATCTATCTATCTATCTATCTATCTATCTATCATCAGTAAGAAAACTCTTGCTGAGGAAAAGCTTCTATTATCATTGCTTGCAGAGAGATCCCCCTGAACACTTAACCTTCTGTGCATCTGACAGTCTTTCTGTCTAAAAGAAGTTCTGATGCAAATAGGTTTTAGACAGTGAGAATTAATCAGAATGATAAAGTAATGGTCCTGAAGATGTTTACCAAGTTTTGTGTCAGTAAGCAATTATTGTTGTTGCTGAGAAAATGCTTTGCAGCATGCAAAGTTCAGTGTCTCCACTCTCAGATTTGGTGGCCCATTGTAGGCAAAATCTTTATGTTGAAGATGTCTGTCTGTCTGTCTGATGGGAAAGCGGGGTTATGATTCTAGGTCTTACCATTGCATGAAGAGAGAATTTCTTGAACTTGCTGATATTTCACTTTTAGTTCCTCAAATGTTCTCTCTGTCTCTAAAGCAAAAGAAAAAAACTATAGGCTAAAAAAAAAAGGCTTTATGCGATGTCAAAGACACACAAGCTAGAATAACAATAGGTGTCTGTGCGCCTTTGGTGCTTGACCCCACCTAATAAAAGAGACAATTACAGAAAACAAGGGACACTGCTGCACAAGACACTGCTGACATGTAAATTATACATAAAAGTACATAACGTACAAAAGGAAACTGTCAAACATGTTGGTTTTACCTGTGGTTATGCGTTCATGCACCATCAGTGTTGTGGTAATATTGGCATACTTCTTACTTAATATCTCATATGAGACCACTTTATTGTGATCTGTTGAACAACAATTCCCATGGTCAAATGCACACATAGAAACAACATTTCTAATAATTTATTTATTAATTGGTTTTTTTTTCAGGTTATGATAAGAGCAATAGACACCAGTATGTTTTGTTTAACTATAGTCAAATTGTCAGGAAAGAAAAGATTGTTCATTCTAGTTTCTCAAGCTACATAAAAAAGTGTCAAGTTTCACAGTATTAACTTCAAGTGAGAGAATAAAGAAAGGGCAGGGTAACAAGACTTTAACACTGGTTTTGTAACTTGCAACTTAATTATAAGATTTTATATAAATAAATAAAAAAATAATCTGTATGATGTATGGGACAACAAGGAATTCAGCCCAATATATTATCAAACATGATAGAACGCGAACACCAAAGATAAAGATGATGAGCAATACTCACAAAAGATCCCTATAACACAGAGTGTTGATAAAGCACAAAGAATTAGGAGGACACTAAATGCAGATATGAAGATCTTTCCTGTTTTCTTGTTGTTTTTCAACTCAGTGTGCTTTGAGATATCTGAGAGAAAAGGCTCAGTTATTTAATACATCTTTGTCCTATTTATCTGCATCCTTTTCCTAACACATTTGATCAGATCAGATTCATGAAAAACTTAATAATTAGCTAATGATTTGTATCAGATTAAAATGTTGGACTGAAGTTGAGAAACTTCACAATAGATCAAAACAGCTGTATTTATTTATATATATATATATATATATATATATATATATATATATATATATATATATATATATATATACATACAAATCACAAAATATTTATGAGATATGACGAAGTGAGATTAGCACCAAACAAACACAAAACACAGACCTGCACATTTTGGGGGTTTTGGATGGAAGTCCTCTGTGTTCACATATATATCATCATCTATTTTCATAGAAAAAAAATCCAGATTATTTACAGTTCTTCTTTAGGTACATTAAATTAAATTAAACCCTAAAATTAAACCCTAAAATGCATTTAAATATTTTTAAATGTATAAAAATTTCAGATATCTACCTGATGAAGCCTTGTAGTTTTTACTACTGTCCATATCATGAAAACGGATATCTTCAAAGTTGCCTTGCATTTCCAAACCTTGCTACAGCTTTCACACTATATACTTCAACCACATTTACACTAGCAAGCACAAGTCATTTGTGTCACTGGTAGTTCAACTTTTGTAGCTGCGTAGCATCCGGTGTTGTAGGGTCGTCGCTGTTTTAGTGAGAAATGGCAGCAGCCAAAATTCACAGCTTATAACTAAATATTTAAGCACAAAATAATTTATACAATAATTAGTATGAAACGTTGAATTGAAAATTGACTGGAGTCTATATCAGGAATTGATGCATGTGCCTCCATGTTTTTTATATTCACAGACAAGTGTTGATCGAATAAAACTACAGTGCATTTATCTCTTACACAAGTTTTATTCTGGTCAGAGTCGCAGTGTCTTACCACAAAGTGGGCTTCTTTCTTCCTCTTAATTTCTCAATACTTTTTTTGGTTTCAATATGTGTTGTGATTCCTAATTGATATGATCTCCTTTAACATGCTTTGATGATAAATATGATTTAATTAATAGAGCTGCTTTATTGGTAAATGGTAAGTTTAGTCTTGTCTTTATTGAAATAATTTCCAGAGAAAATTATTATTTTGAACTATGATAAAACAAAAAACAACAACAATAGAAGGCACTGTACTTGACAAATTGAATCTGAGTTGCAAAAGTTTAACTGTCTGATCGTGTCACAAATTAAAGACTTTTGTGTGCTTCAGTTTTTGACTTCCATACAGTCTGACAACAGAGATCTGGATGGAGTCCTTTAATTATTACCTATTATTGGCCTTTGTGAACGTTTTTTGGATTCTTACACTTGACCATTTTCCCTGCCTCAAATACATGAACTGACTAGTTACTTGCTGCCAGTTATGTTAGCTTGCAGTTCGTGGGATTAATCTTATCTTGATTAAGTGATTTTAGATTCAAGATGTATGTAACAAAAAGCTCAAACTTAAAAAAAAAAATGTAAGTTTTTTTTTTTTTAATTACTCGATGAAGCAAATTGAAAAGATCCAAAACCCAAATCCAAAATTGAAATTATTCTTTATTCATCCAAAGCAAATCTTCATTACAGCTGGTATAGCTAACACATAATGCATACCATCCAAAATCACTGCAAAGTGTTCACTTTAAAAAGTCAAGGCGAGAAGTTTGAATCATGTGTAAAGATTTAATTTATCCCTGACTTTCACAGTATTGAGCTTAATTAAAGCGGAACCTTGAATGAGTCACTAAACATCTTCAAGACTATAAATGTTCAGTCTTCAAGGAAATAAACACTGAAGATTTATGAAAGTAGGCAAAGCACCAGGAGAAAATCTACATGCCTGATCTCATAGCATTGTCTAATGTTGCAGTACACAAGCTTATATAATATATATATATATATATATATATATATATATATATATATATATATATATATATATATATATATACAGTGTTGGACAGTAACGCATTACTTTTGACAGTAACTAATACTGTAACGCGTTACTTTTAAAAATAAAGTAACTCCGTTACCGTTACCGTATGGTGCGTTACCCGTTACTTTTTTAAATGAATTAATTTGGGCTGAAGTGTAGCCTACAGCCTAACCTGCTTACAGCAGAGACGCATTGTAGGATTGGTGGATTACCCTCTGTAAACCGAAGAAGATGCACTGTGGGCGTGTCTCCGTTTATTCAGGTCTGTGCGGCAGTAATGGCGAGTCGAGGCGAGAGCAAGACGAGTTTCTCAAAGTGGAAATATGCTCATTATTTCACTTTAGTTGAGTATAAAGACAAAAACTTTTAAGTCAAATGTAAGCTGTGTCTTTCTGGTTCGAAGCTCGTATCTACTGCGATAAACAGCACCTCCAATCTGTCAAAGCTCCTCCTGGAACTCCATGCCTGAGGAGCTAGAAGCTAGAAGCTAACCCGGTGTTCTGTTCTACATTGTTGATAGTTTTCATACTTCAGCTGTGAAAGGAACATGTTTAAGAGCTCAACACAACAGCAGAAGCCACTTTAGTTTTTGATTGTGAATATATTATTCAGCTTGTTTTGTTATTTATTTCAGAAATCCTTGTGATATATTCAGTTTGTGCAGGTCTGACTAAAAAGTTACTTTTAACAGTAACGCATTACTTTTTGGTGTAATTAATCAACAAAGTAACGGAGTTACTTTTTAAATGAAGTAACGAGTAACTGTAACTAGTAACTATTTTTTAGTAACGAGCACAACACTGTATATATACTGTATATACTGTATATATATATATATATATATATATATATATATATATATATATAATGTAAATTTATTTTGGGTAAAAAAAATGCACGTTATATTACTTTTCACAGATGAACTTTTTCAGCTTAAGACAAGATGCATCAAACCATTTACTTGTGGCACCACTCTCATTTCCCAGAGCACCACAGTTCTCTCCAGAAGAATCCACTATTTTCCAATTATCAGGCTCATTTGGTCCCTCTGGTGCACTAAACCAGAACCTACACAGGTTAAAAAAAAAAAAGACTAATCATTTTGCTAAATAATTCATTTGTATATTATATTTGTCAGAACATATCCCCCTCATGCTGAGTACTTCAGAAACACTCACAGTTCAACAGCCCAGTTACGCTTTGTTGGTGTTAAGATAACTATGTGCTTTCATGTTACGTTTCCACCACTGACTTATTTGGGATTTCCCATGTGTTGTATTATATGCCAATATTCTATTCTATTCTATTCTATTCTATTCTATTCTATTCTATTCTATTCTATTCTATTCTATTTTGTACTGTATGTGAGCAAAAGCGGTCCTTACATTATGCCTGTCTCATTTAAGGACTGGTTGTTCACCCACATCCACTCTCCCTCAGTCTCCAAGTCATGCAGGCCAATCCAGTGTGTTTCTCGAATTTGTGAAGATAAAAAATCCTAATGGAGAAAACATGATCAAACAGTTTATACCCGTAACCCACACAAGTGATATGAAATAAGCAGCAGCAGAGTGATTCACTACACTCACCTGTTCAGCTCGACTGGTTATAATCACCAGGTGGCCTCCTTTCACCACACACTCATCTCTACTCTGAGTCCAGGTCAATTTAGTAGTGGAAAAAGAGTAACACTTCAAGCCAAAAGGCTTCCACCCTTTCTCACAGTGTCCACTGTCTTCAATCTCTTATGACAAGACATGAGCCAAGAAAATGAAAAAACATTACAATTATTTATTCAGCTATATAGAAATTGCATGACATTTGCTGTTTTTTAAAAATGCTATGAAATTGTAAAGAATTTTGTATTCCACACAGTTAGATATGTGTTTTGTGTGTGTGTGTGTGTGTGTGTGTGTGTGTGTGTGTGTGTGTGTGTGTGTGTGTGTGTCTTTGTGTGTGTGTGTGTGTGTGTGTGTGTGTGTGTGTGTTGGGAGGGGGGCGTGGGGATTCCTTACCTTTGCATGCTGAGAGATCTTCCTTAAGTTGCTGATGCTCCAGCTTTAAAGTGTTATACAGTATTGTAGTCTCTAATAAAAAAGAAAAGAATTCTGAACTGGAAATGTTTTTTGATTATGAGAATAAACCAGAAAAAAGAACAACAATAATAATAATAATATGGGACAAAAACTGGACAAGATTCAGACAACTAGGGACAAAACTAGCAGTTAGATACAAGCATCTTATTTATGTTCATCTCCTTGTTCTCCTGCCTACTTTTCTCATCACCCGGCTGATCCCAATTCTGTTTTGCCAACCTCTTTCTCCTTATGCTCTCCTGCACTTCCTCATTCTACCACCACGTCTCATTGTCTTCCTTTCAATTTCCAGATGTCACACCAAGTACCTTTCTAGCTGCCTCCCTCATCACTCCTGCAGTAGTTACCCAATAATCCAGCACCTCTTCACCACCTCCTTCAGTTTCCACCATCTTATTCTTCTTTCAGTCCTCTCTCTCCTCCTCTTGTTCTTCACCTCCAAAACCATCCTACAAACCACCATCCGATGCTGTCTAGCTACACTGTCCCCGCCAACACCTTACAGTGTACAATCTTCATCAGGTTGCATCTCCTACATAGAACATAGTCCACCTGTGTGCACCTTCCCCCACTCTTATACATCACCATATGATCCTCCTTCTTTTTAAAATAAGTGTTCACCACTGCCATTTCCATCCTTTTAGCAAAGCAATATCATAAGGCTGTATAAAATTTTTTTAATAAACTGTAAATGTCACTCCAAATTGGGCACAAATGTGGCCTGATAGTAACCCTATAACACTGGCAGCATTTAACCGAATTTTTATTTAGAATGTTCCTTAACTCCTCTTCAATCAGTGTGCCACATTTCACAATTTTTTTTAGACGGATCTATCAGCTGCCATAGACAAGCCTAGCCAAAATCACCTATAATAATAATAATAATAATAATAATAATAATAATAATAATAATAATAACGAATTACAGTAATAATCTTTTTGTTGCTTGTCCTCCAAATAACAAGCAATTACATAAAACACAAGCATTCATCAATCTATCTTATTGTGTTTTATTATTATTAAAAACAAGTCAACACTCAACATATAAAATGATGAGGCTTTAGAATGTTTTGTTTAAAGAATTCAGGATGACACGTGTACTGGGATGGAGTGTGGGGGTCTGTAAAGGGAGGAAACCTACCTCTGCATTCTACAGTTTTCTGAACTTGCTGATAATTCACCTTTAATGCTTCATACAGTTTTTCTGTCTCTAAGACAAAAAGAAACAGTTCTGATACATTATTATTAATAATAATATTAATAACATAATAACAGAGACAATTGCAGAAAATACGACCACTAGCATGTAAATTATGATGCACCAGCGAGGAGGATGACATTAAAACTGTCAAACATTTCAGTGAGAGTCCATATACATACTGTAAAGCTACTGAAAGAAATTCACTTACCCTTGGCTTCATGTTGTTGCTTTATCATTGTTGCTGAAAGGTTAACATACTTCTCACTTAATATTTCATATGAGACCACTTTTTTGTGATCTGTTGAACAAGAAGACCCAATTTATACATAGGAACATTACATTTTTAATCATTTATGCACATATAGTAATGAAAAGCTCATGAAAAATGGGGGCAAAAACAGAAGTGTTGCGTTTATAATTTTGCTCAGTTTATCTTAAGAAAATCAAATAATAAATGTAAAACAAACACGCTTACATACACATCAAAACTATTTTATTACATTTTTCCATTTATTTAATTTTGTTTAATCAATTTAATTTGTGCCAATTAAATTAATTACTCAACTTAATTTAATTTATTGCATTAATTTGATGTATTCTATTTTATTTCTAAAAAAATATTATTTTATATATTATTTAACCAAGCAGGCATTTTATTAAAAAAATATATAAAAAAAAATGTAAACTGTTTAAATTTTGATCACAAATTTCAACAATAATAAACTGTGTTGAAAAAAAAATTGTTTTGCATTTCTTAAAAATTGAGGTATAAAAAGACGCAATGGATTAAAAGAATTCACAGAATTTGGAACTGAACTAGAACACCTGAGATAAAGATGATAAGCAAATACTCACAGAAGATCCCTACAGCACACAGCGTTGATAAAGCACCAAGCATCAGGAGGAGTTGAAGAACAGATTTGAAGGTCTTTCCAATTGTCTTGTTTTTCAACTGAGAGCACTCAAAGATATTTGGGTGAAAACGCTTATCTATTTCAAACATTTGTGTTGTGTTGAGAGATTCCTGACTACACCGTTCCATATTTTACCTTTACCAAGTCCAGCTGATCAGTCTCATGAAAACTTCAATCATTAGCTTATGATTCATATCAGATTTGCTGGGAGTTGAGAAATATATTTATAGTGTGTGTGTGTGTGTGTGTGTGTGTGTGTGTGTGTGTGTGTGTGTGTGTGTGTGTGTGTGTGTGTGTAAGATAGAGAGAAATTCACTTCAGTGTACCCCACTAAAATAGATATACAGTTCTGCATATTTCAACATTTCTACAGAAACAGGATGCATGAAATACAGCAGAATGGATATTAAAGACTTTTTTTTTTTAATGAAATGCTGAAACAGCTCAAACAAAAAGTTTTGGAAAACCCCTGAAAAACCAGAAAATTCTGTATGATCTCCAATTCACAAATGTCTAAATGAATAACGCTCACACAGAAGTAATTTTCAGGTTTTTATGTGAATATTGGTTAAGTATTTGTTGTGCAGCCTGATTTAGACTCTTCATACCTTCATACAGTTCATACCTAATATTACAATACCAAATATTCAGACACAACAACCAAATGTTACAGACTTTCCCCAAATCAATTTATAGCTAAAATTGAACATGTTGTATTTTAATTTTCACAAATAAACCTTTTCAGCTTATGGCAAGAAGCATCAAACCATTTATCTACATGTCCACTCTCATGTCCCAGAGCGCCACAGTTCTCTCCAGAAGGATCCTCTATTGTCCAGTTATCAGGTTCACTTTGTCCCTCAGCAAACCAGAACCTTTATAGGTAAAAAAGATTGTAATCAGTTTGCTATAATATAGTATATTACAGTGTATAATAATAAAGTACAGTGAATAAAAACACTTTGCAAAATTTTGTGCTGCATGTATTTAATCTTACGATGAACTTGTGTCTTTTAAAGGCTGGTTGTTCACCCACATCCACTCTCCTCAGTTTCCAAGTCATTCAGGCCAATCCAGTGTGTTACTCGAATTTGTGAAGATACAAAATCCTAATGTAGAAAACATCACACAGTTTACACCTGTTATCCACACAAGTGGAATGAAATCAGCAGCAGCAGAGTGATTCACTACACTCACCTGTTCAGCTCGACTGGTTATAGTCACCAGGTGGCCTCCTTTCTCCACACACTCATCTCTACTCTGAGTCCAGGTCAATTTATATGTGGAGAAGTAGTAACATTTCAAACCAAGAGACTTCCATCCTTCCTTACATTGTTTGCTGTTTTGATTTGCTTTGGTCAAGATGACAATAAAATATGATAATATTAATAATAAGATGATAATAATATGAAATGAAAATTTGGACAATACCTATATACAGTGGATAATAAAGTACAGTGAATTAAAACACTTTGCAAAGGTTTGTGCTGCTTGTAATTAATCTTACGATGAACTTGTGTCCTTTAAATGCTGCTCTAGAGGAAATCTGCATGGAGGAATGGTCTAAACTACCAGTAACAGTGTGTGAAAACCTTGGAGACTTACTGAAACCGTTTGATCTCTGTCATTGCCAACAAAGGGTATAAAACAAAGTATTGAGATGAACTTTTGTTATTGACTAAATACTCAACCACCATAATTTGCAAATAAATTCTTTAAAAATAAGAATGTGATTTTCTGGATTTTTTCTCATTTTGTCTCTCATAGTTGAAGTGTACCTATGAAAGAACTTATGACCTACATCACTTGTAATCTTATACTCCAGTAATCATGCTAGTTCTCACTCTCCAGTGTTCTGTATTGTTGAAAGATTTATGATCAAACTCTTGATGTCACCCAAATGAGGATGGGTTCCCCTTTTGAGTCTGGTTCCTCTCAAGGTTTCTTCCTCATAACATCTAAGGGAGTTTTTCCTTGCCACAGTCGCCACGGCTGCTCATCAGGGATAAATACACACCATTCACCTTAACTGTTGATTTCTGTAAAGCTGCTTTGAGACAATGTCTGTTGTGAAAAGCGCTATACAAATAAACTTGACTTGACTTGACTATGATAAAATTACAGGCCTCTCTCATCTTTTTAAGTGGGAGAACCTGCACAATTAGTGGCTGACTAAATACGTTTTTGCCCCACTGTACATATATCTATATACAGACATAAAAATAAAATCTGTTCGATTTGTGTTACCAACCTGACAATTTAGACAAATATCTATGTATCTTTGCCTGCATTAACAGTATTAAAAATAGGGATAGCTACACTCATCACACAATTGTGACACTTCAATAACGTCTTTTGTGAGAGATTTCTGATGAAAGAAGTAATGGTAAAAGGCGGTTGTGGTGGGGGGAGGGTTCCTGTTTTCTTCTTTTTCAACTCGGTGCTTTCTGAGATATCTGAGAAAAATAATTAGTTATGTCATCTTTGTCCTATAGAAAGATTCCAGAATGCACAGTTTTATGGTTTTCAGTTATACGTGATCTGATATCCCAATCAGACAATCAGACTTAAAAAAATAGTTAATGATTCGTATTTATGCATATAGATTTATTAAGGATTGGACTGGAGTTGAGAAACTTTACTCACCTATTGCCATAATCACACATTCATATGTTTATTATCTTATATTTCATTATAAATAATCCAAATCAAAATTAAATCATAACCAAATCTTACAAATAAAACAAAACTATAAACCCACTTGTTATGCAGTCATAAAACATATTTTAGCTTTAATAATGAACTATTCACTTGTTGCCTAATATAGCTTACACCTTTACAGGAGACATTGTAATGAGGTGGCCAGCATGCAGTCTGTTAGACAGATTATTAGAAAAAAGAGTGATTTCAATTTCCAGACGCACCTGCATTCTCTAAAGGTATACTTTTTTTTAATAATATGTCATTTAAAACTGTTGATCTTATGCAGTTGGCCAAATTCAAGTGAATGTAATCAAAAATCGTTTTCCAACTGAGTGTGTTTTGAGATATCTGAGAGAAACCGCTTGGTTATTTTATTAATTGTTGTCCTATAGAGAGATTCCCAACTTTCCTGTTTTTCCTTTTCCAAACACACCTGATCAGATCAGATACTTGTCACACATGTACAACACCATGAAATTCTTTCTTCACATATCCTAGTGATGTAGGAAGCTGGGGTATATAACGCAGGGTCACACAGGAATCATACATTCATAAGTTAATTTTACAGTAGCAATAATCCAAATCTAAATCGAATAATAATAAATCTTACAGATGAAGCAAAACCATAAACACATTTGTTATCCAGTTAAAATACATTTTAACTCAAATTAAAAGCACATATCTGTGCATGATTTTTGCATTTCCTGTTCTTTGTAAGCTGAGAAAATTCTTCATTTATAATTCATGTATAAACATTTTAGATATTTACCTGTTGGAGAACGGTATCTTTTATTCATTTTGTTAAACTGATCTCACTATAGGCAGCTTACGGGTCCAAACCTCACTAGATCTTCACACTAAAGTTTTACTACACGTTTATACTAGCAAGCAGAATTCTCACGTCTCAATTGAAGTTCATCCCCCTCATGTCTCATAATCTGGTTTTATTTTTAGCAATCATGAGCCTCATCACTGTTATATATTGTAGCTGTGTAGCATCCAGGTTTGTTGTAGCAAAACAGTGGGAAGGGCATTTTTATTTCAATATTTAAATTATAAATAAATCATGTATAATAATTGGCATAAAAAAATTAATAAAAACTATATTAGGTAAATGTGATTAATGAATCCCATTGAAGTGTATTGAACATTTATATTTAGTAGAAGCTTTCATTTGTTCAGAGTGATTGAGGTGGACATACATTCAAAATGGTGTAACAGTCAAACGTAGCACATCAGTCACAGATTCACACAAACGTGCTGAAGAACATGCTAAAACTATTTATATATTACATTTTAAAGGTCCCTGTCGAAGAAATAATTTCTAGTAAAAATTATTTTATTGAACAATCAGAAAATATAAATAAAACATGCTGCACTACACAAATGTTTGTTTCTTTTGGAGATTTGTATGCTGTGGTGCTGTTTAATAATCCAGGAAGACTTGAGATCAGTGGCCTTACAATGATTTTCAGGCATCAAGATGATTTTAAAAAAATCCAGTAGAACTAATGCAATGCGACCTGATCATGTGTAAAGATGGAATAAACAAAGGTGATTAATGATTGTCAAATAATTCACACTGAAGGCAGCAGGAGAGAAGCAACACAGGAGCTCTCATACAAATGTCTAATGGTTTAGAGATTTACAGAGCTTAGATAACAATCAAAAGCTTCCTGGTTTGAAATCCAAAATGTTTTATTTTATTACGATATTTCCCTTTTCACAGATAAACTGTTTTAGCAAGATGCACCAAACCATTTTTTTATGTAACCACTTACTTCCTCTTTTTTTCCCAGTTGTCAGGCTCATTTGGTCCCTTTAGTGCATAAAACCAGAACCTTCATTTGTAAAAAAAAACACAAAAAAAAGAGTCTGTAATTAGTTTGCTATATATTCTATTTGTATATTATATTATCATTTTGTATTAAATAAATTTGTAGAAATTAAATCTGTATGTGAGTTTTGGTATAAGGGTTGTGATGGGGGGGGTTGGGGGGGGCTTCTTGAACTTGCTGATACTTCACCTTTTGTGTCAGTGGGTAAACACGTTGCTGAAACTCTATGCAGCCTCACATCTTACTTGGTGACTTTGATGTCATATTCAATCATCTCATTACAAAAAATTCAAAGATCTTTGAGTTTTAAAGTTAGATAAAGTACAAAAGTTAGCAGAATAATTGTACTCCCAAACTGGTCACAGATTTGACTCACTGGTGATACTATACAATTTGCAGCACTTAGTCAAAATTTAATCAGAATGTTCCTTAGTCCCTCTCCTAATCAGTGTGCCAAATGTGGTCCTAATATTAACAGAAGTCATTATCTTTATAATGATATTATCTTATTTTTTGGTGACATCAAAACTGTCACACATTGAGTTGATAATGGAAATATACTGTGCCACTGCAAACTACTGATGAAAACAGGAAGTGTGTAGAAACCACTTACTTTTGGCTTTGAGTTCTTTTCTCATCAATGTTGCTGTAATATTAGCATTCATCTCACTTAATATATCATATGAGACCACTTTGTTGTGATCTGTACAAGAAAACCCAGTGTTAAATGCATGCATAAAGTAATAAAAGTAAACATCATGTTCATGTATACAATTGATGTTTTCATGAAAACATTGCGCATTCAGGTTTATCAAGTTGCATTACGAGCGGCAAGGTAGGTCCTCGTGCTTAGTTAGATTGAGAGGTGGGAAAAACGTCCCTTAACTTTTTAACACAACCCTTTTTATGTTTTTCAAACGTGTCCACCTGTGTGCTAAGATCCAAGGTTTTCAGCTGAACCCATGTAAGCAATGCACATACACCTGCTTGTCCACATGATATAAAATAAAACATGATTCCTCAAGCCGGGTCTTACATTACTCCAGGTTCAAGTTATATCTGCAACTCCAATGATGCAGCACTTAAACAGACCCCTGCCTCAGAAATAGGTGACAAGTACGGATGATTTCACACAACATATCTTGCGAACATTTAAATTTAATAAACAATTACCAAAATTATTAACCCATGTGACAAACAAGTCAAGAAGCTTTCATTGTCATTTTAACGATATATAGCTGATGCATCAACCAGACACTGTACTGAAACTAAAACACTGGCACAATACAAATGATCAACTATAAAAACAACAAACACATCATAATTTCAGGCCAAAAATATTTTAATTGTTTATTTATTCAAAATTAAATCCAGTTTAGCCAACATATTGTATAATGCACACTGCTATATCAGTAAATGTACATAACATTAGTATTTACAGATAAATCATCTAGTTTAAGCTAATTTAAAATAAAAACACCATATTTCATATTTATACAGACATGGGTGACATTTTAAGGAGAAATCTTTCAATGCTTTCATGCTCTGAGGTTATTCCAAATGCGGGAATAACAAAGTTTTCATCGCTCCAAGTACTCTACAGTTTAACATCGTCACACTATTTTCTAATGATCTAATACAGTGCTATCTTAGAAATGTATTAAAGATTAAAGCAGTTTGTAAATATGTTATAAACACAACCCACATGTAAATTAAAATCTTTAGATTTAGACAAACAAAATTGTTATTTAAAAAAAAACCTTAAAAAAACATTTCCATGTGAAAAGAGAAGTTGTTTACCTTTCACAAATGTACTTTTTAAGTGTTTTACATGAAGCATCAAACCATGTATGTATGTTACCATTTCCATTCCCCAGAGAAGCACAGTTCTCTCCAGAAGGGTCTTGCACTGTCCAGTTATCGGGTTCATTTTGTCCCTTTGGTGACCTAAACCAGAACCTTCAAAATTGTGTAAAAAAAAATAAATAGATTGCTATACATTTTATATGTTATATGTTATGTTAGCAAAAACTGTCCTTACGTCACACCCGTCTCATTCAAGGACTGGTTGTTCACCCACATCCACTTTCCCTCAGTCTCCAAGTCATTCAGGCCAATCCAATGTGTAATTTGAAGTTGCGAAGATAAACAATCCTAATGTAGGAAACATCATCACACAGCTCACACCTGTACCCAACATAATTGAAAGGAAAACCAGCATCAGAGTGATCCACTACACTCACCTGTTCAGCTCGGCTGCTTATAATCACCAGGTGGCCTCCTTTCTTCACACAGTCATCTCTACTCTGAGTCCAGTTCAGTTTAGAAGTGGAGAAGTAGTAGCATTTCAAACCAAGAGACTTCCATCCTTTCTCACAAAGTTTATAACTTTGATTTTCTTTTTCAAGAACAGTTGCAAAAAAAATACAAGCAAGAAATAAGGCTAACATGCACAAATCACTAAACCATTAAAAAACAATAAATATTAAATATGAATTGTTTAGCAATGCTAAGATTGTGTAAGGGCGTTTCCTATGATGGGGGTATTGCAGTTAAAAAGACCTGACCTTTGCATGCAGAGATAATTTGTTCATGAACTTGATGATACTTCATCTTCAGCAGTTTTTCTGTCACTGAAACAAAAGAAACATTTTTATGATGGGACTAAAAAAAAATGATAATCTTACTTTTGCAGGTAGATGCATTGGTACTGCTCATAGGTAGGGAGTAGCTCAAAAAACCTACTATACCTAACCCATGATAAATACAATGGCAAGGATGTTAAACTCTCTGAACACTGAGTCTACTACTCTCTGCTCTGTGAGCTCTGCATAAGTCAAACATCTTCATGTATGCAGATGATAACACAGTGGAAGTTGTGATACTCATAACACTTCATGTTTTTTTTTTACATTGCTAGTGTATTACAGGAGAATGTTTAAATATCAGAAATCTTTTGATTATATGCGATCAAAAGGATTCTGCTGATGTGAGCTAAATCTGGTGAAGACTTTTATAAATTATAGTTGCTTGAAGTGCCTATTAGCTGGTATTTTTCTGTACTTAAAGATCTGTTTTTAAGGTTGAACGTGGCTCAACTTAAAAATACACCATAATGTGGCTTCAATAAGATGTATGTGACGGGTATTTAGTGAGGGGAAGTTAAGTTGTGATGAGGAAGTATTACCTTTGCATTCAGAGAGCTCCTTTTGAACTTGTTGATACTTCACCTTCTGTGCTTCATACTGCCTTTCTGTCTCTAAAGCAAAAAAAATAGAATTTTTTTCAATATGGAAAATGTTTTTCAATATGGAAAATGGATCAAAAGGATTCTGCTGATGTGAGCTAAATTTGGTGAGGACCCAACAAAAAATTATTAAGATATGGACTTACATACTGTTTCATAGATTTTTTTTGTGAAAATTATAGTTGCTTGAAGTGCCTATTAGGTGGTATTTTTATGTATTTAAAGATTGTTGGTTAACTTGTAAATACACCATAATGTGGCTTGAATAAGATGTCTTACGTGACAGGTATTTGGTGATGAAACTACTTGGGAAGTTAATTTGTGATGAGGAAGTATTACCTTTGCATTCAGAGAGCTCTTTTTGAACTTGTTGATACTTCACCTTCTGTGCTTCATACTGCCTTTCTGTCTCTAAAGCAAAAAAATAGATTTTTTTTCAATATGGAAAATGTTTTTCAATATGGAAAATGGATCAGACAAAAATATAATGATGATAATTTGTGTGTAATAACACTAAAAAGCATCAGTAAAAAATTACCATAGTTCATAAAAACATGAGTTCTCTAAAGCCTGCCTCGTGTCTACTAATTGCTGAACCAACATTGCTTTTGTGCTAAATTTAAGCTCAGCGTTGCAGAAAGACACTTACATGTTATCTTTCAAATTTATATCCGAAAGACATTCTGATTGTGGAGCATTTAAAATTATTACATTTTGTGAGGCTTTTTACTTTGAAGATAGTGTGTGCCAGATTTGGTGATGCTTTCACAAAAGATGTAGAAGCAGTTGCAAAAGAAACTGAAGACATCAAAGCTGTTGAACAATCGTTTTAACCCAAATAATCTGTAGAATTACTGCAGGCTACTAAAGAAAATAAGAAATTCTTTGAAATAACCTACCATTTGCTTCATGTTCTTGCAGCATCAATGTTGCTGTAATATTAGCATTCTTCTTGCTTAATATCTCATACAACACTTCTTTATTGTGATCTATTGAAGATGAATACCCAGGGTTAAATGAATAAAATATTATTAATAATAATAATAATAATAATTCATGTATACAATGTATATTTGAATGCTAGGATGTCAGCATTAGACACTAGTCTGCTTTGAAACAGTAAGAAATGCTCATTAGGAAAGAAAGATTTTCTCAAGTTTTCATCTTACTGAGAATTTAACACTGATCCTGAAACTTGCAACTGGATTTCCAAAGGTTTAAAATAAATTGGGGAAAAAAATAAATCCATAATATATAAGATGACACAAAATTATACACAAATAATATGTCAAATGTAACATTAAAATTGTGGCTTGTTGAATGAGATCATTAAATATAAAAAAGGCTATAGAACAATCAATACTCACACAATATCCCTACAGCACAGAGTGTTGATAAAACACCGAGCATTAGAAGGAGACCAAAAACAGATATGAAGATCTTTTTGTTTTCTTGTTGTCTTTCAGCTCTGTACCATAAAAAGTATACCATAAATATAATCCAAAACAGCCGTTTTCACTTACATTAAAAAATATATACACATTATAATGTTCATTTTTCAGTATCCACAATCCAAGACAAAATGAAATAGTAATCAAATTTTACAGATGTACATTTTTTAGCCAGTAATAAATCATGTGTGGAGATAATTAACAAACACATACCTGTGCAATTCTTGGACTTTGGATGAAGGTCCAGTGTATTTGCATAAATATTATCATCCATTTCTGTTGGGAGAAGAAACTTTTTTGTTGTTTTATAATTCTCCTTTATATATAATATACCAGAGTTAAACCATCAGAAATATGTTTCAATATTTCTGAAGGCATGAATATATTCTATATCTACCTGTTGAGGAATGAGATCTCTTTTACTGCTATCCATTTTCAGATAAAAACTCAAGTGTTGTGTTTTTAGAACTAAGTAAAGCTTCACATCTGCCTTTACATCTGCAAGCAGAAGTCAGATGTGTCACTGCTCTTATTATCACTTGTAGGCTTGTTGTATCCGGTGTTGTGAAGTGAAGTGTGTGAAGGGTTTGTTAATATGGAGCTTCCACCTAATGTATTAAACATTAAACATGCATTTAATAAACTTAATTACATTGGTTTTGTAAAAAAAAAAAAGACTTGAATACTCAAAATAGTTTGCCTCTCAGAAGGCTTGGTGCAGGTCCAGATTATACTGTCAGTGATGGTGACTGGAAGGAAGACCCAAATACAGGATGCAACAATGGTATGGTGAAATGGTATTTTATAAAGTGCAAAGAGGCGGGGGGGGGGATGTAATGCAAATTAATAGGGCAAAAACTGAGTCCTAAAAAAAACAGTACAAAGTCAAGAGCCAGCAGACGGACAATGCAGGAGGAACCAGTATCAAAAATCTAAAACTGTCCAAATATCCAAAAAGCCGGCAAACAGAGCAAAATAAGCCAGAGCAAAAACACAAACCAAAAAGCAGCCCAAGGACCAAACCAGTAATCAGGCAGGCAGGGCAGAACAAAAAACACAAACCAAGAAACAGTCCAGAGTTCAAACCAGAAACAGGGATCAGAGACAGGATCAGGGACCAGCGACAGGATCAGGACAGGAACCAGAGCAGGCAGGGTGGCAAGATTTATCTAAGGGACATGAGGAGCCAGTAAGATAATCTGGCAGTCATTTAATGGCTTTGGTGTCCTTAAATACCGAGTGGCGCAGGGACAATGGCAAAATGGCCGCCGACCCAAAAGCGTGCACCACAATCCTGAACATTTTGGAACTGGAACTTCAATTTCCCACACAAATATATTTATACACGTTCTTTAACCTTGTTTTTATTACTTGATTCCTCATTTACCTGTTTCATTGTGTAATATATCCTTGTTTTCATGAAGCTTATGCTAGCACTATAAATGCTAATGGTCTTGCAGTGTTCCATTACGTTCTGTATAAGTGAGATAACACAATATTTCATATTGATAAATGTCAGTGAGCAATATTTATGTGGACTAATAAGATTTGTATTGAGAATCATTTATAAGTCGATGACTGATTGTATGTTTGCATCACACGTGTTTGTTCATTGATATGCATTGATATGAACTGCTGTGAACTAATTATTATATTTGTGTTATTTTAGAAGACTACCTGATCAACCCGATTGAACGTCTGATCTGGAGAGATCTGAAAATGGCTGTGCACTGACGCTCCCCATCCAACCAGATGGAGCCAAAGAAGACCTGGAGAAACTGCCCAAAAATATGTGCCAATCTTGTATCATCAAACTAAAAAACACTTGAGACAGTAATTGGTGCCAAATGTGCATCAACAAAGTTTTGAGTAATTCAGTATTGGGTAACTAATATTCAAAGATTTCAAACAAACTTATTTCACGTTGTGATTATGGGGTATTTTTTGTAGAATTTCGAGGCAAATAATACATTTAATCCATTTTGCAATAAGGCTGTACGAAAAAATGTTCAAAAAGGGTATTGCTGTAAATACTTTCCAAATAGAGTTGATAAAGCACCAATCATTAAGAGCAGATATCAAGATCTTTCCTGTTTTTCTACTCAGTAGACAATGAGATCAGTATTTGAATACCCAGTGATCTAGCCATTACTATTTAACCTCTGGGAAGTTGCTCAGATTCTTACACTTGACCATTTTTCCTCCTCCAGGACATGAACTGACTATTCACTTGCTGCCATTTGTTAGCCTGCAGTCTGTGGGACTGTAAACGTCAAATCTCTTTTTGAATTGCAGTCACAAAGCATATCTGAAGAAGCTGCCTTCTGTTTTCATAACACAATATTGCTGTATTGCAACTAAAACACTGGCATCAAATCATAGATTTATAGAAACATTTAATTTTAGGTCTCAAACTTTTAATATTTCTTTAATTTTCCAAAGCAAGTCACTACATTTGGTTTAGCATATAACATATAATGCATACTACCTAATCATCTGTAAATTATATCTACTAAATATTTTTATGACTAATATTGATTTCAAAGTAAAAGTCAAGGCAATAGGATTCAATCCTGTGAAAAAATATATTCATCCCTGACTTTCACACTATTCAGCAAAACTGAGGCAGAACCTTGAATGAGTCACTAAACATCTTCAATGTTATAAATGTTCAGTCTATTTAAGGAAATAAATGCTGGAGATTTATAAATGTAGGCAAAGTGACAAGAGAAAATCTACATACATGATCTCATAGCATCATCTTATGGTCTAGAACAAAAGCTTAGATTTTAAAACTTTAAGTTTTGAAACTCAGGACATTTTAACTTATTAAAAATATACAACATATAATAGATTCGATATTGGTCCAAGGTTACTTTGCATTTAACTTTAGAGTTAGCTGTGATCATGTTTTTTATAGAAAAAATCATAATAAAATGTGTTAAAATGAATTAGGGTTATTCCCCTTTTCACAGATAAACTTTTTCAGCTCACTGCAAGATGCATCAAACCAATAATTTGTGGAAGCCACATTTCCCAGAGCACCACAATTCTCTCCAGAAGGATCCACCATTTTCCAATTATCAGGCTCATTTGGACCCTCTGGTGCACTAAACCAGAACCTACATGGGTAAAATAAAAATTGGAATCAGTTTGCTATTAAATGCATTTTTATATTATCATTTTCAAAATGACCCCCCTGATGCTGAGTATTTCTTACATTACACCAGTCTCTTGTAAAGGCTGGTTGTTTACCCACATCCACTTTCCCTCAGTCTCCAAGTCATTCAGGCCAATCCAATGTGTTTCTTGAATTTGTGAATATACATAAACCTAATACAGAAAACATCATCAAACACTACTTAGACCTGTAACATAAACAAGTCAAATGAAACACAGCATCAGTAGATTGATTCACTACACTCACCTGTTCAGCATTGCTGGTTATAATCACCAGGTGGCCTCCTTTCTCTACACACTCATCTCTACTCCGAGTCCAGTTTAATTTAGAAGTGGAGAAGTAGTAACAGTTCAAACCAAAATACTTCCATCCTTTCTCACATGGTCCTCTGTTTTGAGTTGCTTATGACAAGATGAGATCAAGAAATAGTGAGAATTTGGCCATTATTATTTGTTTTTTTGCTATGAAATTGTCATAAATTTTGTTTTCAACACATTCACAATGAATGGAGTGGGGGGGGGTCCTACCTTTGCATGCCAAAAGATCTTCCTGAACTTGCTGATGCTTCACCTTCAATGCTTCATACAGTGTTTCCATCTCTAAATGAAAAATAGGTTTTGATAATGAGAATAAACCTGTCACTTGTGCCACATTCCCAGGCTAATCAGACACAGGTGAAAGGAATGAGCACCAATGGCAAGCAGGTCAAATTTGAAAAAACTTACTCTTGACTGTAAGTTCTTGCATCATCACTGTGGCTGTAGCATTCTCATATTGCTTACTTAATATCTCAAAGGAAAATCTCTTATTGTGATCTGTAAAACAAAAACACCAGAGTTAAATCAAAAGAGAAATGTGTGTTTAATATTAGCGTAACTGTGCTTGTCATGTGGGTTTTTAATGCTGTCATGCAAATAAGTAACTTAGGAGATAAGATTCTAAACAACTGAGTTAAAATGATGTTTGGTGTGCAACAGGACTCTATGAGGGTCCAAGACTCCCAAAACCTCATATCTCATTATATTCTTGTAACTGTGTATCTGTTAAGTTACATCGCACACACACATATTTCATTACAATATTTATTTTTTGACTAAAAATTAATAAATTAATAGTAGATGCAATAATATAATAAAGTATATACAATATTACAACTAATGAATTGCAGTTACATTTTGTGTTTTGTTTTGCTGCAGTACTTGCTTGTGGTTAAAAATTAAAACTTTCTCATTGGTTCTGTCTCTAAACAACTTACATTTAATGTCTTTAAAAGCCTTTTATCCCCTTGTAGACAAACAAAAATAACTAAATGAAAAGTTGAAAAAGAAAGTGTCTGTTGAATGCCTAAGCATAATCAGCCTGTACAACAAGTTCATGCACGGCGTTGATGCTCTTGACACCAATTTGGAGGATCTGAACTGTAATAAATGATCAATACCAGCATCAATAAAATAATCTACATACCTGAAATTGGAATCTTTGTTTGATTACCATTATGCCTAATTATTCCCAATGCTAATTTGCATCATAGCTAAATTTATTGTATGTGCTATATTCAAATTAACAATCTCCACTTAATTTAGCATCTGTTTTACAGCAAAAATAGATTTATTTTTTTAAATATAATTGTTAATACATTTAGGCAACAAGGGGATATACACAATATGTACAAAATAACTGGGACACAATTGTGAAAGGATGTTTTTTGATGCACTCGCTTTAAATGAGACACTTCATTTTCTTAACATCAAGCAATACTCACATAAGATCCCAATAACACAGAGTGCTAATAAAACACCAAGCATCAGCAGGAGACCGAGAGCAGATATGATGTTTATTTCGCAGTCAGAGAAACCTGTGATAAAAGGCTTAGTTATTTCATTATGTCAATATCCTGGAAAACAAGTATACAAGTATACATTTGTTTATTATCAAAAGACGACATACTGGAGACTGTTTTGTGTTTTGGAGACCAGTTCATATAATCACCATCCTCGGATCTTGTTTCTAAGAATGATACATTTCTTGTCATTTACCTGTTCAGGAAAATGTGTCATATTTAATATAATCAAAATATTTATTGAAAAGTTTGAGATTCTACCTTTTGAATAATGATGCTTTTTTTCCATCTCCACGGCCATGCTTCACCAAGCTGTTTAAACGGTATAATGTTGTAGAACAGGAAATGTTGTAGTCACTGTCACTATTTATAATTGGAAATGGAATGGTTCAACGGACACTCTGCATGATGTAAGTCTATTATTAGTGATGAGTATTTTTCACACATGACTCTGAAAACATGCATATATAACACCAATTTATGATTGCTTATAATTATAGGCCCCAAGTTTAAATTATATACTATCACGTGAAAATAGTCCTGAGCCCAGGTTCTAGTGTGGGCCAAGGGGATTCACTGGCATTAATATAGACCAGTATGATGAAAATATGTTTCTCCAAAACATTGATATTCTCAAATATAAAAAAAAAAAGTAAATCAGTGTTTAGTATTTAGACCACTGGCATGAATACTTTAGTTATAGCTATAATCTTTTAGGGTTACCATCTACCACTCCTCCAATGATCAGTCCAAAAAAGTGCTGCAATGAATACATTTTATTTTTTTCTTTAACAGAGCTTCAAATCAAATTTGCCAAGCAACAAGGCACTCAAAGCAGTCTCTACAATGACATTGTACATAAAACCTCCCAAAACCTCCTAAAACATAAAACCTCCTAGAACATGAGGTAGCTCATAACTGTTCCTCATTATCTACACGACACAACTGTCTGATACAACATAAAACAGTGACTCTGTACCATAAGCCATTTTAACATCAAAGGGCTTAAAGAACCTCAAATCATGAGGTCTAACAACTGAAACATCATACATGTTTTTAATAACAATCACTTTCAATTCTTTTACCTTTGTTCTTTCTTTATTACAAAAAGAAAAGAAAATTGCATGTGGAAAAATTGTTAAAACTGGAGAGTGTTGGATACCTGGAACCAGTGCTCGAGTAGAGGGTGGGCTGGGTGGATCCGGGACCCCCCAAAAGGCATTAGGGACACCCATGACAAGTAAAAAATAGTTTTGGGGGGGGTCCTCAAGATTATTTTAGTAAAAAAATATGAATTACACAACTGGGGACCCCCATAAGACTCAATTCAAGCACTGCTGGAACACTGAGGCAATTTCAGGCAAACCAGTTTCTAACACCAATAGTGTGATTTTCTTTGTATACAACACTAGAATTTCAACACTTAAATCAGAATTGCCTTAACACTTAAACCAATAAGACTTTTTAGTGTTATATATGCAAGTATTCAGAGTCACGTATGAAAACATTCTCAGGACTAATTATAGACTTGTGCTACATTCATTGCAAATATACATTTGGGGATTTTCTTCCAATCTCTAAACCTATGTGGAATAGCCTCGCTTATTTATTGATTTGGAAAAATCTCCCAGTGGAATATTAACCTTAGAATAATTATCTTATTCACTTGTACACTTATTTTCTATTTACATTTTTTTCATTTGCTAAATTCAGGATTGGTGCCGTGATGATATCGGTCCTTCTGGCGGATTCTTGACATTTACAAAGGAATTCTGGAGATAATTAGTAACTACAAAGATTGAAAAATTGAAGATTTAAAGATCAAATATATGTAATATGCAGTATGTCCTTGTTCATGTAAAGTATATAAAATTTCACCCATCATATTAAATATATATAAATGTACTGTGTAAACATTTCTGTTGGTGAATCTATTTAGTTTGAAGATGTAAAATTGTAAAAGAATTTTGCTGTTGTCCTGCTGTCTCCATGTAGTGGCTGTAATCTTACACTAATGAAGATGTAATTCTTATATACTGCATGTAATACTATAATTTTAAGGCAAGTTGTATTCATTTTTTTTATTTCCCTTTATTTATTTTCAAAGAAACATAACATTGCATCTATTAATTCATTTTACCATTAATTAGGTCAGTGACAAATGAAAGGAGAAATCTGTTGTTCTGTTATATGATGGGGTTGTTCCAATTGAGGTAAACAGGTTTTTAAAGTCAGGTGTTCATCCATCCAATGCAGTTTGAAACACTTCCACAAGACAGCAGACCAAAATATATCGTACTGTAGATATATGATGTCGCATCATATTTTAAAGATCTAGTTGGCAAGCCAAGCTAAAAAAATACAATACCATTTTATAATGCTGTAAAATGTTTATTTTTGTCAGTGCACAGTTGCCATGTATTTAAAAATAAAGCTGTTTGGGGACATGTTGAAAACACAGTGCAGGGATACATTTAATTGTTAGATATTTTACAATATCAGACTCAAAATTTGTTGTTCTTTTTTCAGTTTCAGTTGTCTTCAGCCTGTCATTGGCCCAGGCTACGGCTCCCACATGCAACAACTATCAAACAAGCTTTTTGTTGCAGTGTACCTAAATAAATGAATGAGGCTGAATGCAACTTCCCCCCTGTTGCTGTTTTACAATATCAAATCAGAATTTTTTTAACCTTTTCTTAAAAACACCAGTTATATCAGGCAAAAATGCATGTAAAAAGAGTCTTTCATTTTTCACAGATGTACTTTCTAAGCTTTTTACATGAAGCATCAAACCATTTATTTATGTTACCACTTTCATCCCCCAGAGTGCCACAGTTCTCTCCAGAATGGTCTCGATTTTTCCGGTTATCAGGCTGATTTGGTCCCTCTGGAGCGCTAAACCAGAACCTTTATAGATTGAAAAAATGTATTAAATTTGTTGAACAATTATTTTCATGCAAAAAGTTGTAAAGGTTTTGCTGGAGCATTGTGGATCCTTAAAAATAACAGATTTTATAGATTCTATGTACACAGATCTTACGTTAAAGGCTCTTGTAAAGGCTGGTTGTTCACCCACATCCACTTTCCCTCAGTCTCCAAGTCATTCAGGCCAACCCAGTGTGTGATTTGAATTTTTGAAGATAAAAAGTCCTAATGTAAAAAATAACATCAAACATCAGTTACACCTGTAACCCACACAAATGGAATGAAATCAGTAGCAGCAAAATTGATCCACTAGACTCACCTGTTCAGCTCGGCTGGTTATAATCACCAGGTGGCCTCCTTTCTCCACACAGTCATCTCTACTCTGAGTCCAGTTCAGTTTATTCGGGGAGAAGTAGTAACATTTCAAACCAAGAGACTTCCATCCTTCCTCACAAAGTTTACAGTTTTGAGTTTCTATTTTTAAAAACAGTTTAAAATTTTAATCAAACTGCAAAATCTCTGTACAATTAAAAACCAGTGCAAATAAATATTAATTGCTTGGCAATTCCACAAGACCAAAGTCTGGGATTTCTGATGATGGAAGTACTACATGAGAAAAGCCTGACCTTTGCATGCAGAGAGATGTTCATGACATCGCTGATACTTCTTCTGCAGTATTTCATACAGCTTTTCTGTCTCTGAAACAAATGCAAAATGCGTTCTAGATGTGCAAAAGTCTTACCACAAATAAATCTCCTCTGCCTGGCCCTCTCAAAAAGGAGCACTGCTATTATGGTTCATGCTCTTGTTATCTTACACATGTACTATTACAATACTCTTTTTGTGTTTTGTTTTTTTGGTCTACCCATAAACTCCTTCACAAGTTACAGTTGATGCAGAAGGATTCCTTTTAAACAGTGCATTGAATACTAAATGCTTTTACTAAATTTGTAGCCTGTTCTCAGCTTCATGACTACAAAGTTTTGTCAGTAAGCAAACTTGTTGCTGAGATACAGATTAAAAACAGATAAACAGTATATCCTAGAGAAGCAGAGACTCTCAGAAGTAAAGATGGGCAGAGCGTCAGCAATCTGTGAAAGACTGTGTCTACAACTTGAGAATAAATATTCAACATCATAATGCAAAACATTTGAATAGCTCATTATTTACAGTACATAATATCATTAATAGTTTTAAAGAATCTGGAGAAATCTCTGTGCACAGGGGACAAGGGCTCTCAGGTGGCACTGCATTTAAAACAGTCATGATTCTGTAATGGAAATCACTGTTTGGGCTCATTAACACCTTCAGAAATCATTTTCTGTGAACACAGTTTACATGTCGTATAAGGACAGACATACACAGTGGAAAACATGGCCCTGTCCCAACTATTTTTAAGACTTGTTCAGCCATCAAATTAAAATGTTCCCTATTTTTTTGCTTAAAATTGTTCTAGTCTCAATTTAAATTGAATGTATTTTTGTTTTATTCTAATAGAATATGAATTTATGAGATTTGCAAATCATTGCATTCTGTATATTCACATTTTGCACATTTGTACAAACCTTTTTGGAATTGGGGTTTTTGATGAAATTTGTGAAAAGAGTACATGATCAAACATGATGCTTAAACACTAAATTGTATAGTTACCTCAGATAAATTATAGCTACTAAAGGAAATAGAAAAGTCTTTGAAACAACCTACCATTGGCTTTGGATTCTTGCATCATCAATGTTTCTGCAATTTTAGCATACTTCTCACTTAATATCGCATGTGACACTTCTTTATTGTGATCTGTCAAGAAGAGTTCTCAGAGTTAAATTCATAAAAAAATTAAAATTAAAATTAAAAAAGAATCATTAAAGTGTACAGGGTACATTTTATGCTTGGATAAGAACAGTCTAGTTTGTTTCATGTGCTTTGAAACAGTAACACGCTGCAGTTTTGCTCTTAAGAATTTAAGACTGGTTTTATAATTTGCGATTGAATTATCACAAGTTTTAAGTCATTTTAAGTTAATTTCTTGTTGTGTGTTGCATAATAATAAAGATAAAGATGAATAACAATACTCACAAAAGATATAAAGATCTTTCCTGTTTTCTTCTTGTTTTTCAGCTCTGATTTAAAAAAAAAAAAAAAAAAGTCACATACATTTTAAATACAGTATCTTTGTCCTATAGAGAGATTCCTGATGGCACACTTTTTGAGTTTTCAATTTTTCCCTAGCATTGCTGATCAAACTCGTGGAAGATTGAATGATTTGCTGAAGATATCAGATTTATTAAGGATTGGACTGGAGTTGAAATATATGAAGTATAAATATACGCAGCTGATATTTATGCAGCTGGATTTCAAAAATCCAATTCCAAACAGCTGAATCCACCCACACATTGACAGTCACACACATTTATTTATATATATATATATATATATATATATATATATATATATATATATATATATATATATATATATATATATTAGTATGAACAATCCCAGTCTTACAGATGAATGTAAACCAATTTGTCAGCCAATAAAATATATTTCAGCTATGGATATATTGGGCTTTGGATGGCAGTTCTTTGTATTCATATAAATATTGCATTCTGTTTCTGGTTGTGAGCAGAAAGAAAATCCAGATCCTATTACAAATCAATTCTTCAAACATCTGTAAAAGCATAAACATCAGATATCTACCTGTTGGTAAATAACAAATCAGATATCTACCTGTTGGATTATACCTTTTTTTACTACCAGACATTTCCAAGAGGTCAAAACTACAACAACAATTTATTTCGGCTTCTCCTGTTAGGTGTCGCCACAGCGGATCATCTGCATGTTTGATTTGGCACGTTTTTACGCTGGATGCCCTTCCTAACGTAACCCTCCCCATTTATCCGGGCTTGGGACCGGCACTAAGGCTTGTGAATTTCTGAGGCGCACTAGAGTGACACCTTAGAGTTTGCCTTCACACCAGCTTTGTTAATTACAACTAACTAGTTAAACACAAAGTATTGCATTGGTGGATATTAAAATTTCAACTGAAAACTTATATGAACCTGTATCAGGTAGTGTTGCATGTACATCCATTAGAATTCACAAAAAGAACAATTCATCAATCACACTAGAGTGCGTTCATCACTCATATTCAGAAAGATCTTTATATAGGTCAAAGTCATGGCTGATCAGGAGTTTATCACAGGAGTACAGTGATACAGGTGGAATACACTCTGAATGATGTTCCAGTCAATCCTAGTGCACCATTCTCAGATTACCACATACGGCTGAAGGAGAGTAGCCAATCCATCTTTTAGCAGTTCTGGTTTATACAAACACTAATCTCACCTCTAAGAATATAATTGGACAAGCATGTAAATCAATATGAGATGCCTGTGATCTTCATTCAAAATGGTCATGATTCTGTAAATCACTGCATGGGCTTATTAACCACTCCAGAAAGCATTGTTGCCTATATAGTGTACATATTAAATAAATAACGTCTAAATTATCATTAAACTTAAATCACATCATGATTTCTTGAATTAGAACATCAAGCAATACTCCCAAAAGATCCTTGAGTGCTGATGAAACACCAAGCATTAGTAGGTGACTAAGAGCAGATTTTTTTGTGGTCAGAGAAACCTGAGAGAAAAGTCTCAGTGATTGTCTCAATATCCCAGGAAATACAATGAGGGGAAACTAAATCTTCATGTAACCATAAAATTCGATAAATAAAACAAGTATATATTTTATTATTATCGAAAGGAAGATGTTCTGGAGGCGTTTTGTGTTTTGATGCCAGTTCACGATCATCATCCTCGGTTCCTGCTCTTAGAATATTAAATTCCTTGTCATAAACACCTTTAACGCTCGTAAACACCTTTTACGCTCGTTTCGAGGCTGCAGCTAACCACGCTAGTGGTGCTAGCGGCACAACCAGCGTGCACGCCGAGAGAGCCGGAGAGGTAAACACATTCACCATCTCGGAGCATGAGGAGGGCATTCAAGAGAGTGAATACCAGGAAGGCAGCAGGACCAGATGGCATCACAGGTCGGGTTCTGAAAGCCTGCACTGACCAGCTAGCACCGGTGTTCACTGAGATATTCAACCTCTCACTGGAACAGTCTGTCGTCCCCTCATGTTTTAAACAGTCCACCATTGTTCCTGTCCCGAAGAAACCCCAGCCCGCCTGCCTCAACGACTACCGCCCTGTAGCCTTGAACTCAATAGTGATGAAGTGCTTCGAGAGACTGGTCAGAGACTTCATCACTGCATCACTACCAGACACACTGGACCTAATGGCAGCAGCATTATACAGTCATATATATATTTCTATAAAAGAGCTCTGATACGGATTTCAGTCATTAAACCAGGAAACACCCAGGATCTAAAAGCTGGTCCACTCCATCATCACACCTCTTCTCTGTACATACCTCACCTCTCGCACCATGTCACTTTAAACTCTGGACTTGCACAGCAAAGTACACTTTATATTTATTTATTTTATACCACACCATTCTGCACACGGACACTTTATGGTCACTCTATACCGCACACGGACACTTATGGACCCTTACACCACACCATACCGCACACGGACACTTTATGGACACTTTAAACCACTCCATACTGCACACGGACACTTTATGGACAACCCACCACTAAAATTGTCTATTGTTTACACTTTGGTACACATTGTTTACTGTTTCACTGTGTACTGCCATAAGGATTTTATTTGTATATACATTTTTTTCTCTTTGTTTACATACCTATTTTTATATATCCTTATACCTTATATTTTATTTTATATAGTTTTTTATACTTTATTTATCTGCTTTTTCTTCCCCCCACCCCATTCCCCTCATGCCGGACCGTCGTATAAAGCATTTCACTGCATGTCGTACCCTGTATGTATGTGTTTGTGATGAATAAAATTTTATTTGATTTTGATTTGATTTCTAATGCCTGATCAAATACAATGTGTCAATAAAACAATCAGAAAATATTTATTGAAAAAGGTTTAGATTTTTACCTTTTGGACCAAGATGCTTTTTCTTCATCTCCAAGGCGATGCTTTACAATGCTGTTTAAACTGAACAGTATGATGTCAGGAAATGTTGTAGTTACTGTCACTGTTTAAAAACGGAAATGAGATATTTAACCGACAAAATGTGTGCAAGAGTGTTATACATGCATACTCAAAAGGTGTTATATAGTGTATACGTGTATTCAGAATCAGCACTAATCATGCTACATTTTTGGCAAACATTGACTTGGAGGATCTCAGGCTGTGCTGGACAGTATGGAGAGTTTCTTTCTTTTCAAAACTCTGCCACTTAACAATAATCTTTGATTGTTTTAATATAATGGGACAAATCACACTAAATGTGGTTATGCGTTCATCAGTGTTGTGGTATGATTAGCATACTTCCCTTTTAATAGCTCACGTTTTGATCTGTTGAACAAGAATCTTCTTTCAGCTTCTCCCACTAGGGGTCGCCAAAGCGGATCATTAACATTCATACACAAACATATTTCCAACAATTTTTGTATTCAATGGATGTTTTCATGTTATGATGAGAGCAATAGACACCAATGTGCTTTGTTAATGGTGTTATTTCACAATGGAAGACATGAATAAACGTTAAGAATTTAACACTGGTTGCATCTGAATAATCGTGTATAATTTAAATAAATTACTAATGGCAAGCAGGTAAACATTAAAACAACTTAACCTTGACTTTGAGTTCTTGCAACATCGCTGTGGCATTCTCATATCTCATTTTTTTTTATCTCCAAGGCCATGTTTTACAGCACTGTATAAACTGAACAGTATGACGTCAGGAAATGTTGTAGTTACTGTCACTATTTATATTTAGAAATGAGATGTTCAGCTGCCACAGTGTGTGCGATGTGTGAAATGTCCTCAGCACTAATCATAAACTTACAGCATGCTACATTCATTGCACATGTAGATTTGTGGATTTTCTTTCAACCTCTAAAACTGTGCCAGACAGTATGCAGAGTAGCTTTGCTTATTTCTTTTGTTTTAAAAAAATTTGCCGGTGTAATATTAATCTTAGATTTATTCTTATAATACTTGAATAATGGGGCATACACTTATTTTTCTATGTAAAATGTTTTCATTTGCTAAGATCTGCATTGGTGCAGTGGCAGATTCTGACCTATTTACGCACACAGGTAACGTTTCAGATGAAGAGGTCCAAATTGACGTGAATTGCAACCTTCTATTTTGAGTCTATTGTTGTATCTTATGAGTCTGCCATAGTTATTTAATTATTTATTTACTTCCTGTAAAAAAAATGTCTGACCACTAACTGGTGTGATGACACACTTGCACAAAGTTACAGTAAATAATACACATACTGGTGTGAAACTTGCAAAGAGGAACTAATTAGATCCTGGAGCTTAGTAGTGTAAAACAAATGTGGGAGGTGGCAGCTTAGTGGGTATGGCATTGAACTTTAGATCCAAAGGTCATAAGTTTAAATCCCAGACACACCATGCTGGCAGTCCAGAACCTTAGCAAGGCTCTTAACCCCACAGCTGCTCAGTTGTATGAAGAAGTTAAATGTAAGTGGCTCTGGATAAGGGTGTCTGCCAAATGCAAGAAATGTAAATGTTTGAGTCTGTTGCAGACTTTTATGCTGTGGTGTTTGTCAGTTTTTGTTTATTATTACTGATGAATGATAAAATATATATTGCTTAACAACAAAGACTGTTCCCAGGCTAACTGATTAATAAAGGCTCTTCAGTTTAAATGCATGAAAATATGTATCAGTTTGGAGACAGCTGCCACCTAGTGGAGATATGAATGGATGCAAAAGCAGGAAAAACAATTCTTTAATAAATCTAAGGCAGAATCATTCAAATCATTAAGCAAACTCATAGACATACACTGGATACAGTGTAGGGCACAGTGTAGGGAAATACGGCCTGTTGTTGGCCAGTCTTCTAACACGCTACAGCTCCCTGAGATCTCAAAACTCTGGACTTCTAGTAGTTCCTAAAATAGCAAAGTCCACTAAAGGTGGTAGATCATTTTCACATTTAGCTCCTAAACTGTGGAATAGTCTTCCTGACAGTGTTCGGGGCTCAGACACACTCACCCAGTTTAAGTGCAGATTAAAGACGTATTTTTTTAGCAAAGCCTACACATAACACACGTCACATATCATAACCTTGTGCTCCAGAACATCTGATCACATGCACATTATCAACTTGTGCTGTTAATATCATGAACAGCAGCTACGCTAATTTCTCTCCACTGCTTCTCTTTCTCTACCCATCCCGAGGCATCATGAGGTAGCTCCAGCACCAGTCACATCCCACCTTGTGGAGATTGTGGACCTTTACAGAAGTAGATGCCGAACTCGCAAACATCCTGAACCATCTAGAGACGTACCAGCACCATTTGGATCCCACTTCATGTGGACTTTTGACATTGGACCTCTTTGAGTGTTTAAAGGCTCTGGCATGGAGAAGCTGGTGTTGGAACTGTGATGATCTCAAATGTTGAGCTATTTTATGAGTTGCTAAGTAGCTCCTAGTTTTATAACCACAATGACTTAAAGACTGTAGAAAGAACATTACTCATAATTAGTTCTTATACTGCAGTGTTCTGTATTGTTGAAAGATTTATAATCACACTCTTGATGTCACCCAAATGAGGATGGGTTCCCCTTTTGAGTCTGGTTCCTCTCAAGGTTTCTTCCTCATAACATCTAATGGAGTTTTTCTTTGCCACAGTTGCTACGGCTGCTCATCAGGGATAAATACACACCATTTACCTTAACTGTTAATTTCTGTATAACTGCTTTGAGACATTGTCTGTTGTGAAAAGCGCTATAGAAATAAACTTGACTTGTTTGCATGGGTCAGTGTATTAAAATTGTCTGAATGTGAGCCATATCTTGTAAAGATTGGAAAGGTTTGGAGAACAAAAAGGGCAGATGTTCAGACTAAAATCTACTGTATAACATACTAATGTTATTGTATCCTTTGACCAATAGGTGGTGCTGTTACTAATTTTTCAGCCTAATTGATTATTTTATTGAGATTTAATCTGAAGATAACGTACTGAGTGTGCGTGCGTGCGTATGTGTGCGTGCGCGCGTGTGTGTGTGTGTGTGTGGTTTTTGTTTTTTTTTTTTGGGGGGGGGTATTCACAATTTGCTAATCTGACAGCTTCTGCTGAAGATGTTATTCAGTAATGCAGAAAGACTTCAAGTGCATAAAAACCAATGCATTATATTTCATTCTAATAAAAAACATTACATATTAAAAAAATATACAGCACACTGATCAGCCAAAACATTAAAGTGTCTGTAATGCAATGCATGTTTCCTGCACCAAATATTGCTGCATTTTAAATAAAATACCCGTAATTAAACACACATGATAGATTCATGCTATGCAAAGTTTTATTAATTCTTTAATAATTCGAAGCATCTTAACATTACATCGAGTTTCATTATCATGATGTAGCATTAGTACTTACAGATGAATGACAAATTTTGAACCTGTTGCTCTGTTCAGCTCTACTGGGTTGTTATTTAACAATCAATCGTTAGTCATTTCTTTTAGAAGAACAGTGTTCATCCATTCAGTAAGTTTAGAAGACTTGCAGAATTTATGGACGCTTTTCTGGTGAATCAGTTTTACCTTTAATTTGTCGAGGGCTGTATATTTATTTAATGCTAATTTAGATTTTGAGAAATTAACACCTAATAAAGATTTCCAGGAATCAATATCACTAAAATGTCAGCTAGTAAATCAAGGAAATAAGACTTTGTATAGATATCGTTTCTTCTCACTTCCTGCAGAACTGATGCAGAGTTAAACATTACTGATCTTATAACTTCAAGAAAATAAACACTGGATATGCATTTTAATAAGCCGTAATAAGCATTTCACTGCATGTCGTACCCTGTATGTATGTGTATGTGACAAGTAAAATTTGATTTGATGATAATCAGATTATTGTCAAATGTTGGCTTTTCTCAAGGCAGCAATAGAAAAGCAATATACAAGATCTCAAACTGTCCACTAATGTTCTAGAGAATTAAACAAGCTTAGATAACCATTTTTAAAACCATAAGTCATCTGAACATGCAGGTTTGAAAATTCATGATCTTTTATAATAAAAAAAATAAAAAAACATTTTATATAGGAGCATGGTTAACTTTGGTTAAGGTTGAGTTAGTTAGAGTTTTTATTTTTTTTAATACAATGAAGCCAATGTTCATATTTTACAATAGAAAATATCCAGATTTAACAAACAAACTATCCAGATTTTTCAAAATGATTTATTTTTAGCTAAAAAGCACCCAAGATATTAATTTTCACAGATGAATTGTTTCTGCTTACGGCAAGACGCATCAAACCATTTATTTGTGCCACCTTCGTCATTCCCCAGAGCAACACAGTTCTCTCCAGAAGGATCCTCTTTTGTCCAGTTATCAGGTTCATCTATTCCCTCAGGGGAGCGATACCAGAACCTTTATAGATTAAAAAAAAAGACTGTAATCAGTCTGCTGTACAGTTTATTTATATTACACAGGAATTTGTATGTAAGTGAACAATGTTCATACGTTACACTGGTCTCCTGGTTGTTTACCCACACCCACTTTCCCTCGGTTTCCAAGTCATTCAAGCCAATCCAGTGTGTTTTTCCAATTTGTGAAGATACAAAATTCTAATGTAGACAACAATAATACACAGTTTACACCTGTCATCCACACAAATAGAATGAAATCATCAGCAGTAGATTGATCCACTACACTCACCTGTTCAGCTCGGCTGGTTATAATCACCAGGTGGCCTCCTTTTCCCACACACTCATCTCTACTCCGAGTCCAGTTTAATTTAAAAGTGGAGAAGTAATAACACTTCAAATCATGAGATATCCATCCTTCCTCACATTTTCTGCCTTTCTGAATTTCTTTTAACAAGACAAAGTAAACAAAATGAGATTGTAAACAGTACTTCGCATGCACATACATCGTTTTGCATAATATAATACAATGTGCAATATGTTATGAAAGTTTATTATTATTATTAATATAATTGTGTGATGAAGTGATGGGTAAAGTATTACCACTGCATGCAGAGAGATCTTCCTGAACTTGTTGAAACTTCACCTTCAGTTCTTCGTTCTGTCTTTCTGTCTCTAAGACAAAGAAATTTCTCATGCATTATGAGCGTACAGAAAAATACCATATGATACTTTGAAAAAGGTAGCGTGCAAGGATATAATACAGCGATGGTTACATTACATTTGATTCAACTTTGTCATTGTCATTTATTTTCTCCTTAATCTACACTCAGTACCCCAACATGACAAAGTGTAAACAGAATTCTAAAGGTGTCGGTCAATTCTTTTTAATAAAACACTTGCGTGTGCCAAATTTCTGGTTCTATGGTACCTGCCATTCATTAGTGCTTGGCCCCCAAATAACACGTGCATTTACCAAAAATAAAATATGACATGATTTGGTTAAATTATTATATTAAAATTGATATACACTACAATCTCGAAGAAACAAAGCATTGAAAATTCGCTTACCACTGACTTTGTGTTTCATCAACATCAGTGTTTCTGTAATATCAGCATACTTTTTATTTAATAGCTCATATGAGACAACTTTATTGCGATCTGTTGAACAAGAATATTCAGGATTTAATTCATATGTAGATCAATTCAAAACTACATTTTAATTTGTTCATGTATACAATGTATGCGTTCATGTTAAAAGTGTGTATTCAATTTGCATGACAAGCTGCAGTTTCCATCTATTTACTGGTGTTCCTCAATGCAAAATACTAATAAAACAAGAATTTTAAGGAATCAAATGAGTATTTCTTGAATATTATTATCAAAGATAAACATGAGCAATACTCACAAAAGATCCCTATAGCACACATTGTTGATAAAGCAACAAGCATGAGGAGGAGACCAAGAACAGATATGAAGATCTTTCCTGTTTTCTTGTTTTTCAACTCTGTGTGTTTTGGGATATCAGAGAGAAATTGTTTAGCTATTTCAAAACATCTCAAGTCCAATAGTGATTTCTGATAGATGAATCTTAACCAAATTGTTAGCCAGTTAAAATTAATTTCAGCCAAGTAAATCTATAATAATCAGTATAATCAACATATAAATACCTGTGCATTTTTTGGTTTTTGGCTGCCAGTCCTTTGTATTCACATAAACATCCTCTTCTGTGTTTAGTTATAAACAGATTATTCTTTATCATATACTTTTTTTAATATAAACTTTTTTACAATTAAACCACCGGAAACATTCTTACATTCATAAACAGTTCAGATATCTACCTGTTGGAGAAGGAGATTTTTTCTTTCGATCAGTTTTGTCAAAACTGATCTCTTTATAGATGGTTTGCATTTCTGTAGCTCACTTGAACTCGACTGTACAAATTTCACACACTTTTACACCAGAAGTCAGTTGCACCACAGGTTCTTTATTTCTTGTGGTTGTTTAACATCCGGTGCTGTGGCTATTCATATATTTGTATTATAGATATACAATTTGTCCCCTGCGAAAGTCAGAACTTTCAACACGTTAATTTGAGAAGTGACATTTTGCTGCTGAATAAAGCCCACTTCTTTGCAGGAGACATTTTAATGAGATTTTACATTTGCGGCATTTAGCAGACGCCTGGTCCCCTGGTGGTCTAGTGGTTAGGATATGGTGCTCTCACCGCTGCGGCCCGGGTTCGATCCCCGGTCAGGGAACCAACCCCGCCACTCTTAGTGCCGGTCCCAAGCCAAGATAAATGGGGAGGGTTGTGTTAGGAAGGGCATTCAGCGTAAAAACGTGCCAAATCAAACATGCGGATGATCCGCTGTGGCGACACCTGATGGGAGAAGCCGAAAGAAAGTAGACGCCCTTATCCAGAGCGACGTACAAAAGTGCTTCGAGTCTCTAGCAATGAATATATCTACACTGGTACGCCAGATTACAAACTTAATATAAAAATATAACTTGAATTCTGCAAAGCAAACTTGGAAAGTGCTAATCTAAGTGTTTCAGGTGAAGGTAGGTCTTTAATCGTCGCTTGAAAATAGTCAGAGACTTTGC
This sequence comes from Silurus meridionalis, assembly GCF_014805685.1. Lineage (NCBI taxonomy): Eukaryota > Metazoa > Chordata > Actinopteri > Siluriformes > Siluridae > Silurus > Silurus meridionalis. Next base: position 9,337,783 of record NC_060912.1, on the reverse strand, counting down.
CGTACAGACATCTAGGGGAAGTTCATTCCACCACCTCGGTCTGTTAGACATGATATTAGAGTAAAGAACAGCGCAAATAGAGTGATTACAGTTTCTAGGGGTGTCTGCATTTTCTAAAAGGTAAACAAGATTTTTTAAACAGTAATTATTCATCTAAAACTTTAACTGTACTGTTTTTGATGGATTCTCCACAAGTGGCAACCTCCATCAAGTGAATGTAACCCAGGAAACCGGTCTTCTGTTTCCATAATCCAAGTATACCCAGTACTGTACTGGAACTAAAACACTGACAATAATCATTTCTAAAAAAATTTAAATAAAAAAAAGACAAATTACACCAATTTCAGTATATATAATCTTTTAATTTGTAGTTATTGAAAGCAACTTAACATTAAATCTAGTTTAGCCTACACAATACACACTACCATCAGTAAATGAACATAGCATTAGTACTTACAGATGAATGACAAATTAAAAGGAGAACCTAAATGTTCCCTTAATCTACAGTATACTGAGAGTTAAAAACATCCAAATTGGATGTTTTAGTCTGCTAGATATTGACATGCAAAAAAAGACAAACATTATATTTTAAACACACATTTTTCTCTTAATGGTTATTCAAAAGCAACTTTAAAATAAATCTAGAATAAACCAACAATAAATTGCGATGTATACAGAAATAAAGGATAAATTAAAGGAAAAAAAATCTCTCATGCAGGTTATTCATTTGAGTTATTAGAACTGAATGAATAACTTTTAAAAGAAGAGTACTTCTACAATACAGCAGGGAAAAATACAAATCAATCTCTCACATCTAGAGGTTGAAGCGAGTTAAAAATTCAATGCTGTTTTACAGTGCAGTGAAAGATGCGTTTCTGTCACAAATGAGCCATGTATTAAAAAGTAAAGCTGGTCGTTTTCATGTTTAAAACACAATCCACAGCTAAACATGATGTATTTACAAAAGTAACTGCAATGCAAGTAAAAGGAGAAAGTGCTTTACTTTTCACAGATGTACCTTTTTAACCTTTTGCACGAAGCGTCAAACCATTTATGTATGTTACCATTCTCATCCCCCAGAGCACCACAATTCTCTCCAAAAGGATCTCGCATTTTCCAGTTATCAGGCTCATGTGGTCCCTCTGGAGCAGTATACCAGAACCTCCAAATATAAAAAATAAATACATAAAAAAAAAAAAAAAAAAAAACTGAATATTTACAGAAAACAGAATAATTTCCTAAACAACTAATTCATTTCTTGCAAAGTCCACACACACATGGCATAACTTTATATACACACCAATCAGGCATAACATTATGAACACCTGCCTAATATTGTGTTGGTCAGGACTGTTTTTGCAGCAAAAGGGAGACCCATCCAACATTATCTCGTCTGTTGGATCGAACCACACGGACCAACCTTCGCCTGCCACGTGCATCACTGAGCCTTGGCCGGTTCACCACTGTTTCTTCCTTGTACCACTTTTGATAGATACTGACCACTGCAGACTGGGAACATTCCACAAAAGCTGCAGTTTTAGAGATGCTCTGACCCAGTCGTCTAGACGTCACAATTTCACCCTTGTTAAAAACCCGCTCAAATTCCTACGCTTGCCCATTTTTCCTGCTTCAAACACGTCAACTATGAGGACAAAATGTTCACTTGCTGCCCAATATATTCAGCCCACTAACAGGTGCTTTAATGAAGAGATAAATAATTCCATTTTTTTTGCCAATTCACTTTCATTAATTCATTTTGTCATGTTACTGCCTTATCCAAAATAGATTCAATTCATTATTTCTCAAAATTCTGCAAACAATACGCCATAATGACAAACATGAAAAAAGGTTGATTGAAATCTTTGCAAATTTATTCAAAATAAAAAAAAGAAATCACGTACATAAGTTTTTACAGCCTTTGCATTGACACTCAAGAGTTGAGCTGAACTCAAGACTTCAAAACAAACTTCTTTCATGTTGTCAGTATGGGATATTGTTTGTAGAATTCTGAGAAAAATAATGAATTGAATCCATTTTGGAATAATGCTGTAAAAGCAAAATGTGGAAAATGTGAAGCACTGAAAACTTTCTGGATGCACTGTATAATGTCCAGGTTATGCCTGATCAGGGTGTGTGTGCAAGCTACAGAATAAAATGTGTAAAAGTAAATGGATTTTTACATTACGCTCATCTGCTTTAACAACGGTTGTTCACCCACATCCACTGTCCCTCAGTGTCCAAGTCATTCAGGCCAATCCAGTGCGTTATTTGAATATGCGAAGCTACAAAATCCTAATGAAGAAAACATCACATAACTTACACCTGTAACCCACAAAAGTGGATTGAAAGCATCAGAAGCAGTAAAGTGGTCCACTACACTCACCTGTTCAGCTCGGCTGGTTATAATCACCAGGTGGCCTCCTTTCTCCACACACTCATCTCTACTCTGAGTCCAGTTCAGTTTAGAAGTGGAGAAGTAGTAACACTTCAAACCAAGCGACTTCCATCCTTTCTCACAAAGCGAACAGGTTTGGATTTCTTTATTCATGAACAGTTTAAAAAAAAAAAATTATTAATGAGACTTGGACAAAAGTGCATATACACATCTTCAAAATATTGTACAAATTATATATAACAAAAAACACAATTATAAACCCACTCTCTCATTCATAACCATGCTGAGACCACAAGAAGATAAATACACAAGAAGATAAAGTACTATAGGGGAAAACCTAACCTTTGCATACAGAGAGAAGTTCATGAACTCGTTGATACCTCATCTTCAGCTTTTCATACTGTTGTTCTGACTCTAAAACAAAAGTGCTTTAATGTAAAAATGGGTTCAATGATAGAAGTAACTTAAAAATAAAAATAAAAAGACAGTTCTTACTGTTGCATGCGAAGGCGAGATCATGATGCTTTGACATCAGTTCTTTATAAGGTCTTTCTGTCTCTAATACACAACATTTCTTGAGCAAAATGTACAATTTAATAAATAGAAGTGAAGCAGAGGAAAAGACGAGTCTTACCATTGCAGGGAGAGACAAGCTCGTGATGCTTCATCTTTTGCATTTCATACTTTCTGTCTTTTTCTGATGGACAAAGAAAGTTTAATTTGATACAAGGTAGAAGCAAGGACACTGTGTCATCACCTTAAATCAAAATTCCCTCATAAATGTTCATCCAATGATGAACTGCTGTGTATTTAGAGCAGACTGTATAAAAGATCTATGGACTGCTATTGAATCCTATGTTAAAGTATATTGTAATGAGGACATGCCAATGAAGATGCATTTGATGGCTATGATGGAGGTGATAAGTATATATATATATATAAAAACTGGGCATCACTGAAGCAGACATGAAAACCTTCAGAAACCTCTTACCCTTGACTTTGTTTTCTAGGACAATCAGTTTTTCTGTGGCATTTTCATGTTTTTCACTTAATTTCGCAGTGGAAGCAACTTTATTGTAATCTGTTAAAAAAAAAAAGAACACCATCATAGATAAATAAATACTTTTAAGGGGCCAAGCACCAAAAGTTCATGAGCACTTGGTCATTCCGTCATATATGGAACAAATAGTTAAGATTAGATTACGTAGGTTAACATATAAACAGAAAATCCATACTGTGCATTTTTAGTTTAAATGGGTGGTACAATATATGATTGTTTGGTGTATGACAATGATAAAGAAAATGAAGCAAAACTCACACAAGATCCCAACTGCACAGAGTGACGATACAGCACCAAGTATTAGGAGAAGACCAAGAACTGCTATAATGATGATGATCTTGTAATTAAATGAGGCTGAAATAAGCACATTTGTATCCTTTCGTTAAACTAGAAGTGAGAATCAGTACATGGTCAAGCAAACAAAAAGACGTGACAAAATTTCATCAACAATTCAAATATCTACCTGTTGTCAAATGAGAGTTTTGTCTCCCAATGCTTCTGGGTTGATCATTTTCATCAACATTTTCCATTTCCTAACTTCACTAGTAAATTCTTACCCTGTGTTTGCAGTAGTAATCGCAAAGTATTCAAATTTAATAGCGAAAATCATTAATTAAGATTAATGAAGGACACATGCAGTTCATGCCGCCCTTCCGGTCATAACTTTATTAACCACTAGAGGGCAGCGCCTCACACATATATTCATCATTGCAAAACAGCAATCATGTGGTACTGGGAAGTGTGGCTAAGTGGCAGCTGAAAAGAAGAGGAGGTGGGTTGAACAGGTAGGTAACACATGATGATTATCACCTGCTTCTTATTACTTCCAGTCTACTTAGTTGTGTTCCTTTAGCAGTTCCACTTCTGTCTGTTTTTTTGTGGTGGTGTCTTGAAATTATTGCCAATAACAATAAACCTTGTCCATTTAAAACAGTAGAAATAATTGCATTCCCAAATAAGGAACATTTATATTAATAGGAAATCAGTGGCAAAAATGGATTAGTATATAGTTTTGATATCTTGTTTTTAGGGTTTATTTCTTTGCTAAAGCAAAGAAGCCATGTTCTGTTTTTCTGTTTCTAATCTAATATTTCTGCATTGAAAAATTCTGGCAAATCATTTTTTTTTTAAACAGTGAAATTATTACTAATCCTTTAATATTCCTTCATAGTAATCAAAACACCGACACTGCATCAAGGTTTAGCTTACAAAAAAAACACCATTTATTGAGGTTCTTGATGTCATTATAGAAGAGTGGAAGAGGATCCCAGCAACAACCTGTGCAGCTCTGGTGATTTCCATTCCAGGCGTTGCTGGATATCAATGGTGCTCACACAAAATATTGACGCTTTGGACCCACTTTTGTTGCCAGTTATTTAGACAATAATATCTGTATGTTGAGTTATTTTTAGATGACAGTAAATCTGCACATTAACTATATTTAATTTTTATTTCTATCAGAGATGGGAAGTAACAAGTTACAAATATTTTTACTGTAATAAAGTAGATTTTTCTGTTATCTGTACTTCACTTCCTTATTAATTAATCTGTACTTTCTACTTCGTATATTTCATTACTTTACTTTTAATCTATTTGCTGACTTGATCGATATTTTTTCTTCTCATCGTGTGCTGTTTTCAGCCCATTAACCTGTTTCTTGTCATTGTGCAGCTTTTTCATCTTACCACTGGTGTATCGTTTCCTGGCTCTCACACACACCACAGTTGTAGGCTTGATTACAAAGCTAACAAGCATTGCAGAAGGCAACAAGTAGTATGGGGCTAAAGTGGATGAGACAGAACGAGTCAGTGATGTAATTCAACACAAAAGAAAGACAAAACACTTGCCTAACTGCCTCACCAAAAACAGGGAACAAACTCACACCCAACAGAAATAGCAGCCACACCCCTACTACCAGTGAACAAAACACACATATATAGTGTTATATATGTGTGTTTACATAGTGTTACAGTATTTACAATAAATGAGGTCCAGTTACCAGAGTAACACCAAAGCAGGTAGTAATAATGAACTTGTACTTTAACTTGAGTGAAAAAGTGTAGTCAATAATTTTACCAGAGTCTTTAAGAACATGAGTATCTGCACTTCTTTAGTGAAGGATTTCTACAATATTGTCTCTTGAGGACATAAAATAGTTGCTGAAATGTGAGGGCTGTACTCAAGTTTGTGAGATACTCTCTATATATTTATAGATATTCATGACACACTTACGTATTGTTGATACCTGGATAATTATGTACAATAATCTTATGTGCAATACATTTTATAATTATTATTGTAGTCTGACTTTTTGTGCCATCTGTTTTTCATTGCTGCTACAAATTCCATTTCATGCTTCCACACATTTATTTTTCTTAATATATACGTTAATATGTATATTTATTTATGTTTCTTATTATTTTACTTTCATCTTTACTTGATCTTTTACTGTGAGCAAAACTGCAACCAAACAATTTCCCTATGGGATCAGTAAGGGGCAGTGGTAGTCCAGTGGTTAAGTCCAGTGGTTAAGGCTCTGGGTTACTGATCACAAGGTCAGCGGTTCAAGCCCCAGCACAGCCAAGCTACCACTGTTGAGCCCTTGAGCAAGGCACTTAACCCTATCAGCTCCAGGGGCGCCGTACCATGGCTGACCCTGTGCTCTGACCCCAGCTTCCAGATGAGTTGGGATATGCGAAAAAAACTAGAAATTTCCCCACTGTGGGACGAATAAAGGTTAAATTAAAAATTAAATTAATGTATTCTGATTGATGATATATGTGTGAGGCGCTGCCCTCTAGTGGTTAATAAAGTTATGACCGGAAGAGCGCCATGAACTGCATGTGTCCTTCATTAATCTTAATGATTTTCGCTATTAAATATAAAGTTCATACACTCAAAAAAAACATAAACAAAGAAATAGCTCTTTAATGCAATTACATTAAAACAACATCAGTTACTGTACAGGAAGGGAAAGTGGAAATATTGTGCAAAAATATACGTTACTGCTGCCAAGTTTACTGCAGTTGACCAATGAAGACATTAAAACATAGTGTATACAGTGGGCAAAACATCAATTGATAAATTTGTGATATAGGCCCCCAAAAAATGGGCAATTCAGCAAAACAAATTAGATGGTTAAACCAATCAACTAAAAAACCCGCCTAAAAGAAAATATGATGAAGCCTATCTAGCCTATCTTGTTTCTTTGACACATCTTATCTCTGTGAGATGGGCTTTTAGATGTTGCTTCACTGAAAACAAAGTACAGATCTTATCTCGGTATTAAACATGATTTGAAAGTAGCACTATCAAGCCTGCAATCCTTTATTGTCTCTATTTTTTAACTTGATGCTATTCGATGTTATTGATTTATAACTTGATTTTTCTATAAATTAGACATATTTCAACTTAAAGTATTTTATTACTATTTTTTGTCCGAAACAGTTGAGAACTAATGGTATATACTAACACACAATCTACTGTTTATATTTAGTAGCAAAACTAATAAAGGATTGCTGTCTGAAAGAAAATGTGTAATCTATATCCCTGGATTGTGTTTGGATGTATACCAAATATACCACACATATACCATATACCAAGTGAAACAGAGAAATAGACTTGATATATATTGTTTTTTTGATTCATGGAGCTCAGATTGCTATAAAATGACATACAAGCGAACCATGTGTTTGTTTATGGTGAAATAACTGGAGGATGGTGGGCTTTTTTTTTTCTTTAGTTTTCTGTTGCCTAATAAAAATATATATATTTTTAAATTACACTGAAATGACCAGCTAGTTCCAATTATGAGACAGTTGGAACACTATCTGCATCCTAGGCCTTCTCCCCCTACACCCTATACGTAGCTGACTTTAATTACACCCTTGAGGCTGAAGGAGCACAAACTTCCACAAGCACACACTAAAATCTAGTGGAACATCTGCCCAGAAGAATGGAGGTTATTATAACAGTAAATAGGGACGAAAAGTAAAATGGGATAGTCGGGTCAACCATATAGTGTATAAAGTCAAATAATTGTGGCATATTTCAGAAATATCAATGCAAAATAGTATTTTGAAGAATCACTTTTGCAGAACTGATCAGATAATTGGACTTGCTTGGACAGGCTTAGACTCTTGCACTCTGCAATGTATGTGTGTGTGTGTGTTTGTTCGGGGAAGATGTCATGCAAACCAAACTATTACCAAACAAAATGATCAGTTTATTGAAAAATTCTAAGGTATTTTGTTGATCCAATATAATGCTTATACTCGTTGCAATTTATTTGATTGATTTTTCGATCTTACTAAATGAGAAATAACAATTAAGATAAAAAAATAAAAATTTAATACTATAAATAGGACTTAGACTTTTGCTGTGTGTGTGTGTGTGTGTGTGTGTGTGTGTGTGTGTGTGTGTGTGTGTGTGTGTGTGAAAGAGAGAGAGTGTGAGTGTGAGGCTGTTTCATGTATTGACCGGCAGATGGCAGCACTTTCACGCACGCATAATTTCCAAACCCTGCAGCGGTTGAAATGATGAGGTGGCAGGTCCAGTGTGTGTATATGAGTCATGTACTTACTCACACTCTGTGATACAGTCATCTCACATCACCCCATGTACAACTGAATGATTTATAATCAGTCTTTATTATCATCATATGCATCTCTGTACAGCAGGAGGTAATGTGTCTTCAAAAGCAGAGAGAGAGAGAGAGAGAGAGAGAGAGAGAGAGAGAGAGAGAGAGTGTTTGTGTGTCTTAAAGCAGTTCATGAGCTTTTGTTTAGGTCATGTGAAGACCTGAGGGTTTGAAAAAAAACCTTCATGGAGAACAAAACCAAAAGAAGAAACTTTACATTGAAATTGATGTCTGGCGAATACGCATGATATAATCATTATGCCAAAACTCAAAATAACACACAAAAGGGTGTTTCTCAATACGTGTTCCTTTCTGAATCCATGGCTGAGGTCATCTTTTCACACCAGAGTTACATTCCAATAATCAAGAACTCAAGTACCAACAACAATAATATAAAAAAAAAAAAAAAAAAAGGGAAATGTGCTCAATCCTCCTTAAAAACTGAGAACGCACTCATCCGTGACTTGCCAACGACGCCGAACTGAAAATCCCATAATTCATTGGGGCATCATCGCTATGGTGGAGCACTGATCATACTCTCAGATCTATAACCGTCTTATACAAGAATTAATTTTATCCAGTGCACTGTTTTTTGGAGACGCAGCACTGCTGATTATTTGGTACAATAGCACTGGTATGAGACCATTTCACGGTGTGAATCACTCCGCTTGTCCGTCTTCACCACAGAAGATTCTAAATTTACCATCATCATGTAGAAACCGTTACTACGCCAACATGGCAACATGCAGCGCTCTGATCTATCCAGTTATGGCTTCTTCAGAAAGTGTTTTTTGATATAGCAAAAAAGTGACAATTTCTGTTGTATAGAAGCAAAATCATCCTTGCAGCAGTACTGAACATCAGGATTCATGCTGATATTCAGTAGAACAGCACTCTTGATGACGTAATGAATTTCGAGGTTTGGAAATGAATAATATAGCTGTTAATGAATGATAAAAAAAAAATTGACACATCCCATGTCCTTACATGTACAAGGCACATTTGTCAACGGTGTTGTTTGAGTTTGCTGTCATTTGGCATTTGTCAGATTCCCAAGTGCCTTTAACTCATTATTTTGAATAAAAACTTTTTCCAAAAACGCTTTTTTTTTGTTTAACAAATTTCGGAAAAACTCAAACGTGCATTCTACAAGTGCATTCTCTGTTTCAGCGTCCTTGTGAGATCGTTTTTGCAAGGTTACTCGCTAAGAATTTATTTACCCAAGGACGCAAATGGGGGGATTCGGCATCTAATTTAACGTCGTTAAAAAGTGCACGCTGGACTCTGCGGATCGTTCTGGAGCACCACGTTTACTACATTCAGTTCATTTTGGGTCGAAGGAGGGGGGGTTGAGTCGACTAAGTTGATTAGAATATATCATGGATGTGTAGAAAGCAATGATAATAATAATAACGGCAAAAGTGAAGTAAAAAGATTCTCGCACGTGCCTGTAATGCCGACTCCACAAACTCCGCTATCACCGTGTTCGTCATTTCAGCGTTCTTTCTCGTAGAAGCAGTTTGGCTAATGAAGTTTGGATAATATGAAGGAGCCCTATTATAAACCCTCCGAGTCCATTTCTATGCTGAGCTTCACACGTGAAGTGCTTAGGCATCACAGGGAAATGAAAGAGTACTCCAGGTGGCAGTATCTGAGACGGCTGAAAAAAACAAAACAAAAAAACAACCTGAGACTTTACAGACAAAGAATGCAAACAGGCAAAAAGGTTTCCCATGATTCCCCTTGGCTCCCTTGACCATCAGGCTGAAGACCACCTTCTTCAGTGCACCTTACAGACCCTGTAGCCTCCTTTTACCGAGAGACGTGGCAGTGTTCGCTCCGGAGCGAAAGCGATGAGGTTTAGGCACCAACAGGGATCAATCAGGCTTAACGGGGTTCTGCTTAAAGCCGCAGTTCAGTAAGAGATCACCCCGGGCTGAGGATTCAGGGTTCTGGTTCAGATTTCAGCTCACTGAATGCAGCACTTGCACTTGAAGATGTGTGGGTGTTTGTAGCGCAGTCTCTGTTTGGGCCTGTACTTCTCCAGATAGGTCAGCTGTTTGCTGTTTATGGCACCACGACGCTTCCTGTGAGAACATGATTAATAAACCATATTAGACAGAAACAGGTTCTAATATAATTTATATATGACAGGATAATATATATGCGTACTTGGAGATGGAGATGAGACCCCATCGGAGCCTGAAAATACTGTAGAGACATGGCTTGATCTTGATCAGTATGGGGTAGTGTGATTTGTGTAATCATCGTACACGTTGCAGTATATAATTTAGCAAAACGAGGCAATTAACGACACTGTAATGTATAAACTTTACAGTCTATATGTATGTGGCAGCAGAAACTACAAACTCCTTCATCCTGAAAATCTTCTTTATTTCTTTACCTCCGACTGTTTCAACGCTTCACCATATCACTGATTACACACATTTTATTATGGGTTTATATAAATTGGTAAGTACTATAGACACTGTAGGGTATTAAACCCACATTATATAACCACAGCTGTTTATAAAAAAACATATGCCGAAAGAAAGAAAGAAAGAAAGAAAGAAAGAAAGAAAGAAAGAAAGAAAGAAAGAAAGAAAGAAAGAAAGAAAGAAAGAAGAAAGAAAGAAAATCTGAGATAAGAAAGAAAGAAAAACAGAGAAAAGAAAGAAAGAAAGAAAGAAAGAAAGAAAATCTGAGATAAGAAAAGAAAAAAAGGAAAGCTTAGATAAGAGAGATAGATAGATAGATAGATAGATAGATAGATAGATAGATAGATAGATAGATAGATAGATAGATAGATATCTTTGCATATTCCATCTTATCAGGAAGCTCAGGTCAGAGCACAGGGACAGCTATGATACACCGCCACCCCATCACAGTTCGGGTTAGGGGCCTTGCTCAAGGGCCCAACAGTGGCAACATTCCCAGTAGAGAATCAGTATAACGAAGGTGATGTGAGTAAATGTGTTTAAAAACAATACTGGAGCAGACTGGAAGAAAAAGCTGCACGTACTGTCTGATAAACTGGATCGCATCTTCATACTTCATCCCACACTCAATGAGAGCCAAAGCCACCAGTACCGGAGCCCTGTGTGGAGAAAACACAAAAAACACACACTCTCGTAAAAAACGATGAGGACACACAGCTCCAGCACAAACAGATGGCTCGGGTTTGAGTGCGTGTGTGAGAAGAGAGAGGAATAAGTGAGAAAGAACCTCCCACTCACACACACACACACACACACACACACACTTTATCTATAACAAAAAGAAAATCATAGTACTGGTGCCCGAGAGCAACACAAACCGCTCTAAAGCACTACATTTAGCCGTACACGCTAACAACACGTGTGTAGCAGTTTTCCCAGAACAACTTCGCTTCTTAGAACAAACCACTTTCAAAGAAAATCAAAAGGTTTCTAGGAAAAGTTGCCCCCCCCATTAATCAAACCTCACTGTGTAATGTACACACTTTGTATACACGTGTTCTTCCTGCATTTTTCTTTTTTTTTTTTCTTTCAGAAGAAAATGCCTGCATGTACAAGTGGTGTACCGAATGTTCGGCTTCGGAATTAGATGAAAAATAACGGCGGGCCAAGAAAACACTGGCTCTCTTTCAAAAATCGAGGTCAATTCCCTGTGGAAAGGGAAGACGTGCGTCAGAGACTGGGGGGTTTTACCGCTCCGAAGACGTGAAACCGCATGGAGAGGCCTCTGCTCCTGCCTCCTCACGTCACTGCAGGTTGGGTTTTTTGTTGTTGTTGCATTGTTTTGGCTTCTTGTAAAGCATAAATATGGCTTGTTTTAATAAGAACGTTTGTGAGCATTTCTATTGCAAAGGAGACACTGGGAGCAAATAAAAGGTCTGGGAAAAAAACTTTTACATCTAAATAACCTGTAACTTCACCAATAGCAGTTTGCATCACCACATGATTGTCATGAGTTACCTCGCAACACAATCGCACATTTTTATCCAAAGGTACCTAAATGCTTTAGGTTTTTAATACTCTAATCAACATGTTTGTTTATTATTAGTGAAACCGAACTCAACATAAAGCATGAAGTCAGAATATATTTGTTGAGGTTTTAAAGTAATTCTGGTGTTTAAGTTGCGTAAATCCTCGGGACACCAAATGGAACGTTTGCTATGTTTCCACACGGACGGTTTTATTTGCCAGATGTGCGCACCATGGCGGATTTTGGTGCTTGATTCCAAACAAATGGCAAATAATTTAAAAAATAAGATTTTCAGTGGAGTTTTATTTATTTCTTTTTTTCAATCGAGTAAAAGGATTGAATATATACACACAAGGACACACACACACACACACACACACACACACACACACACACACACACACACACACACACACAAATATAGAATTATTATTTATTTACTTTATATATATAAACATTTAATCCCCCCCAAGGAGTCTCCAGTATCAATGCTTTGCCCCATTGAGATACAAGGATGTGAAACCTTTTTTATTTATTTCTTCCTCGGTAACATGCCAAGCTTTTTTTGTCTCATTGACTATCATGAGACAGAAATTGCCTTATTTAGTAGGCGTACCAAATCCACTGAATTGCAACTATAAATGTACAAAAAGTCAGATGTGTCTTCAAATCAAATCAGTCACAACTTTATTTATTGCGTCGTTCTGTCATGAAGGTCAATTTGCATTGCTATATACTGTGTGTGTGTGTGTGTGTGTGTGTGTGTGTGTGTGTGTGTGTTCACGCAGTGTGAGTCAGATCCAGTAAAAGCCACCCAGACCCCTGCTGAGAACCCTAACCTCTAAAGGTCATATAATAGATATATAAAAGATAGACAGTAAACACTGTTTAAAATAATACGTTTAAAAAGGGCTTTTCCTGTTTCGTCTTTATCACTAATAAAATTGCAGCAGCGTCACGGCAGACCAAATGTGCCACAAAGTCATGTTGACTTTGGCCAAGCTTCCGTTAAAGCTCTAGGCTTCGAACGGGCATCGAAGCGCATCGCTTACGCAGACAAAATCGGACAAGGCCAAAGAGACTCGTCAACCCTGGGTGCAGTTGCTGGAGAAAATCAGGCTCATGGGAGAAAAGTGGTTTACATCCCGGAGTGCACAAAGTTCACATTCTTTTCTAGATCGAGAGTCGGGGCAAAGCGAAAATAGAGCTTGGTGATTAAGGGGCACCAGACAATGCGTGTAAACGCAAAGCCTTGAAAAATACAAGTTTTGATTGTGCAACACACACACACAACACAATAAACTTTCTTTAATTACAGCCTAAGAAGCCTTTCTGCATATTACTGAAGCATGTAGTAGGTTTCGAATTGAGGAAAGTCTTTACCAGACTCATGCATTTTCTGCATCATCACAAATAAATAAATCATTAAAATTGATCTCCTCAGATTCTGTTTCTCCAATAAGACACCAGGTTCTTCACTAATGTGCAGGCAAGTCCAAAAAAGCTTGATCAGGAGATCCTGTTGATCACGCCGATTTTGATCAATTTCCTACAGCAGCAATCTTTCATCAATTATAATTCATTATTGTTAATATATAAACACCTGATGATAGATGTTATCCATTTACAGCTACATAAATCAAACCTGTGAAAAAACTTGACTTCATGTGATCACTGGAGACTCCTTTTGTAAACATCCCCTTACAGAAAACATCACCACCCATATACATGAACATCTACACTATATGGACAACCTGACCATAAGCTTAAAAACACCTCATTCCACATTCATTCTATTTGCTCTTATAATAGCCTACACTCTTCTGGGAAGGTGTTCTAATAGATTCTGGAATGTACTTATGGAGATTTGTGCTTATTCAACTACAAGGGTCTTTGTAAAGTCAGGCACTGATGGAGCACGCCTAGGGTGCACTTAGTTTATGCCAAAGGTGTCCAAAAGGACTGAGGTGAAGATCTTTTGCTCCAACCCATGTAAACCATATCTTTATGCAGCTGGCTTTGTGCATTAATGATTGTTGCTGGAACGGCTTTGGGTCTTCTAGTTCAAGAAAAGAAAATGTAATACCACCGTATTCAAAAACAACCAATTGTGTGCATTTGATTGTAGAAAAGATATGACTGGAAAAGTCAGATGTCCCAATACTTTTGCCCATATATTGTATATATTATTAGTGTTGGATCAAGTCTCAGTGAGTGAGTTCGCTACTATATTAATTATCATTAAAAATAATGAATATAATAGAATTTCTCCTGAACCAATCAAAACCAAGAATCGTTGTCAGGTGGTATTATTGCATTAGAATCGAGACCGGACACTACGGCGGATGCTGACTGACCTGCCGAGGCCTGCGACACAGTGCACAGCCACGCAGCAGCCCGGTTCCTCCATGAAGCGTCTTCGGAGGAGGCTCAGCCAGTCCTCCACCACCTTGGAAGGAGGAGGAGCTCCATCATCGAAAGGCCAGTCCTGCATCAGAAAAACAACATGACGACACGCTCAGAACTCGGGTTTAGGAGATCGATCTGAAGGTTTGCGATTATCTGATATCACAAATATTAACACACACACACACACACAGTACAGGGAAGTCGACATGGTCCGGTTGCCATGGGCAACGAGATGTAAAGACAAACACATGTCTGCATAGGCACACACCAGAGTAAAGCCACCGGTGTTTTATAACATTCTTAACACACACACACACACACACACACACACACACACACACACACACACACACACACACACACACACACACACACACACACACACACACACACACACACACACACACACACACACACACACACACAGAACATGACACTCAGTAACAGAAGAAGTGAATTTATAGCACTGCCTAACAGGAAATGCTGGCAAGTAAGAAGAGGAACAGCCTTTGAGGTACTATTGCGTGTTTGTGTGTCTGTGCACGTGTGTATGTTTTGAACAGATGATGCACTGATGTCACCGATTAGGTAAACAATCGTCATACTTGGTGCATAATTAAGTGGCAGATTTCTTTGCCACACACACACACACACACACACACACACACAAAGCTCACATACTCACGAGCACATAATCAGGGATTCAAGAGCTCACCAGCATGAATAGTGTGATCAGGCTCATTAAAATCAGGCTGGTATTCAAAGGACTGACACAGACTCCTCACAGGATTTACACACACATCTACCCAACCATTCACACACACACCTAGAACATTGCTGATTGTTCTCATGAGGGCCTTTTGCTCATCAGCACCCAATGTGCCAAAAGACTTGTGTCTCATGGGTTTTAGATCACAGTGGTGTCGAGTGCAACAGCAATAAACACACAAAACTCTGTGTACAAACCAGTAATCATCCTATATCTCATACACACATTGATACACACACACTCCAAGGCATGTATGATCCCGTTTGTTTGTTTACAACAAATTAGGACATTTAATGATAAAGATTTACTTTGACCAAACAAATATATAAATGTGCAGATATTAGACTTTATTCTAAACATTCAGCTGAAATGCTTTGCCATGCCTCTTGAGATTTCTTTCTGACCTTGTGGTCCAGTTCATCCCAGAGCAGTTCAGTAGGATGGATTTAGGTGCAGTGACTGGTGACATATCACTCCAGACGACTGTTTGCTCTCTAAATCACACTTCCAGAGATCGGATGTACGTATTTGGTCATGGTCTTGTTGTATGGTCAAGTCGGATCTAATGAGCTGCAGTCCAGCCAGAAATGCATTGTGTTGAAGTATGGATTGGTTGCCATGTTGGTTCATTTTCACCATTTAACTTGCATGTATATAATGAGCTAGCATGCCTCCTCCAAATATAAATGGGAACTTGTGAAGTTGGAATGTGACATGGCTACATATATTTCCTTCAATAAAAGTCTCCATCCTTCCCTGTTCCGAAACAACCCCTAAATCATAAAGCTTCCATCTTATAGTTTAACAATGGGGGTGAGGCATTTGGGCAACATCATATGTCCTGTTTTTCTGTTAGAAATGTTCAATTTGGACTTGAATGTATACAGAACTTTCTTCCTGATATTCATTGTCCAATTCTTGTGTGTTTTTGTCTGTTGCATAGAAACAAAAGGAGCATGCATGCAAGATGCCTTCTTCTCTAGAATGGATATATACAGAGGCCAAGCCTCCTTCATTTGGACTGAAGGTTCAGAGGCCATGCCTCCTCCACTGGAAATGACAGTGGCTACAGAGAACATACCCCCATCACTGGAACCAGTGGCTACAGAGAACACACCCATATCACTGGAACCAGTGGCTACAGAGAACACACCCATATCACTGGAACCAGTGGCTACAGAGAACACACCCTCATCACTGGAACCAGTGGCTACAGAGAACACACCCTCATCACTGGAACCAGTGGCTACAGAGAACACACCCCAACACTGGAACCAGTGGCTACAGAGAACACACCCCCCATCACTGGAACCAGTGGCTACAGAGAACCCCCCCATCACTGGAACTACAGGTACAAAGCCAACACCACCTTCTATGAAACAAAGGGG